>NC_072395.2:45597740-45904615 GCF_028885625.2 Pongo pygmaeus
AAATGATGACATCTTCCTTCCATATTGATTTTTTTAAACTGAAAACTAACATCTCTCTGCGGGACTAGGTATAAAAAAAAGAAAAAAACACTAATATCTCAAATTTTGTGTATTTCAGGCTTTAATGACCCTGATGGCCCAAGTGGGAGAACCAGATTTCTGACTGGTTTAGGATAACCACTCATTCTCTCAATGCTTGCTCATATTCAATAGAAAGAGGAAAAAAAAAAAAAGCCTTCCAAAGATACTAAATTACCTGTGTATTTTTATTTTCTGCATTCACTACTGAAGGATATCCATTGATTAATTTTAGTGTAATTCCCACCATTCTTGAAGTCTGTGTTGTAGAAAAAGGGTCCCACATATTTTCAGCTATCACTATTAAGAAAAAAAGAGGATTGAGACACAGAAGCCAATTGTACCTTTAATTTTTTGTCAAGCAGACCTCTATTAATGCCAATCCTAATTTATTTTTCCTCTTTTTCTACAATATAAGCTTTAGTCTTCTTTGTCCTATTAACTGTGGGAATTTGGAGGGATAGGGATGTGGAGAGAGGACAGATTATTCTTATTTCTGGTACTCAGGGAAAATAAAGATTAGGAAAAAAGAGGATTTCTGTAGAAATGTTGTCTTGGCATCAAGAATTTCAAACTAACATTTCTAGTATTTAAAATAGATTCCTGTATCAATGATTCCTAATCTTTTTTGAGGAACTTATGAAAGCATTTTAATTGCTCCCCACATAAATGCATATCCTCCTCCCTCAAACTCTGTATAATTTTGCTTCAGTCAGTCTTTGAATTTCTAAACCTCACCTATGAAGCAATTACTGCACTCAACTACAGGCCCACCCTAAAGTGGTCTTCAAGTCCCAGGATAAGAACCCCTCTGCCCTCTAGCCATCTCTGGGCCAGGTGGTAACTATTATTTCTCATGTAATTTCTATAAGGAAACATGCTCTGAATTATAAACTCATAAAAATAGATTTGAGAAAGCCAGTGTGTCTGAATGCTCAATTCAGAGAACAGGAGATTTACCTGTTAGTTTAGGAAGAATCACCTTTTCCACAATGGTAGGTAGTAGGGCAACATCTACATCATCTTTTTCTTGCTCTTGTTCTTCACAACCATAAAACAGCAAAGATTCAAACCACAGCATATTCTCAAAGTCACGACATTTTGCCTAAAAGACATTTAAAAGGTTACCCAAATACTAAAATAGTGGCTATTTCTGCTTCCAGCTATGATAAGAGAAACAAGAACCGGATTTAACCTTTGGTTGCAAACCACTAAGAACTGGACAGCTGGAGATATCATGCTACCAGACTTAAGGTTACTATAAGGCCACAGTAACCAAAACAGCATGATACTGATACAAAAACAGACACACAGACCAATGGAACAGAATAGAGAACTCAGCAATAAGACCGCACACCTACAACCATCTGATCTCTGACAAACCTGACACGAACAAGCAATGGGGAAAAAATTCCCTGTTTAATAAATGGTGCTGAGAGAACTGGCTAGCCATATACAGAAAATTGAAACTGGGCTCCTTCCTTACACCGTATACAAAAGTTAAGTCAACATGGATTAAAGACTTAAATATAAACCCCAAAACTACAAAAATCCTAGAAGAAAATCTAGGCAATACCATTCAAGACATCAGCATGGGCAAAGATTTCACGACAAAAACACCAAAAGCAACTGCAACAAAAGCAAAAATTGACAAATGGTATCTAATTCAACTAAAGAGCTTCTACGCAGCAAAAGAAACTATTATCGGAGTGAACAGACAAACAACCTATAGAATGGGAGAAAATTTTTGCAATCTATCCATCTGACAAAGGTCTAATATCCAGTCTACAGGAAACTTAAATTTATAAGAAAAAAACAACCCCATTAAAAGTGGGCAAAGGACATGAACAGATACTTCTCAAAAGAAGACATTCATGTAGCCAACAAACATGAAAAAAAGCTCAACATCACTGATCATTGGAGAAATGCAAATCAAAACCACAATGAGATACCATCCCATGCCAGTCAGAATGGGAATTATTTAAAAGTCCAGAAACAACAGATGCTGGTAAGGTTTCGGAGAAAAAGGAACACTTTTACACTATTGGTGGGAGCGTAAATTAGTTCAACCATTGTGGAAGACAGTGTGCCAATTCCTCAAAGATCTAGAGGCAGAAATACCATTTGACCCAGCAATCCCATTACTGGGTATATACCTACAGAAATATAAATCATTCTATTATAAAGCTACATGCATATGTATGTTCACTGCAGCACTATTCACAATAGCAAAGACATGGAATCAACCCAAATGCCCATCAATTATAGACTGGATAAAGAAAATGTGATACATATACACAATGGAATACTATGCAGCCATAAAAAGGAACGAGGTCATGTCCTTTGCAGGGACATGGATGAAGCTAGAAGCCATTATCCTCAGCAAACTAACGCAGGAACAGAAACCCAAACACCACATGTTCTCACAAGTGGGAGCTGAACAATGAGAATATATGGACGCATACTGGGGAACAACACACACTGAGGCCTGTTGGGGGGTGGGGGTGGGGACTTGGGGGAGGGACAGCATCAACAGCTACTGGATGCTAGGCTTAATACCAAGGTGATGGGTTGATCTGTGCTGTAAACCACCATGGCACATGTTTACCTATGTAACAAATCTGCACATGTACCCTGGAACTTAAAAGTTGAAGAAAATAAAAAAGAACTGGACAAAATACAATGGACCATAGGCAGCACAAGACTATGACCCTTGAAAGAAAGGAATCAAATGAGATGAGATGCTAGTTCAGGACAGCAGAGCAGTTTTGCTGAGTGGAGGAGACAGAGGGTGGAGTTCAGGAAGGCTGACACAGCTGGAAACTGTGGGGCAGAGGAGTGGGGGACACAGAAAAACAACTCCAAAATACAGTCTTGGGCCTTTGCTGTCTACCAGGACACTCATGCACACAGCAAAACTTCAGAAGGTCTGGCCAAGAGCACACAGGAAATAGGAGCTGTGAGCTGAATGCTTCTCAGAGCTCACATTTTTTTCAGTTGTGTTTCCATGGCATCAACCTCAGCTCCCTTTTCCTTATAGTTCACAAATTCAACCTAGCCAATCTCAACCATGTCTACAGCTTCACCCATGTTGGTAACTTCTAAAACCACATTGTAAACATCACCACTAGACCTCCAGAGTCAATTCTAGCCCCCTCCCTTATATGACAGACCAATAGGTCCTCTTGATTCCACCTCCTTATCTTTTTTTTTTTTTCTTGTGACAGGTCTTATTCTATCACCCAGGCTGCAGTGCAGTGGCGCAATCATAGCTCATTATAGCCTTGATCTCCCGGGCTCAAGCAATCCTGCCTCAGCCCCCGAAGTAGCCAGGAATATGAGCACATGCCACCACAGCTAATTTTTTTTTTTTTTTTTAAGTAGAGACAAGGTCTTGCTATGTTGCCCAGGCTGGTCTTGAACTCCTGAGCTCAAACAATCCTCTCGCCTTGGCCTCCCAAACTGTTGGGATTACAAGCATGAGCCACCATGCCTGGCCTATCAATTTTTCTCACCATGACAACTGACTCGGGTCATGTCCTCATTTCACACCTGCCTCATTGTGCTTTCCCATCTGGTTCTGAGTTCCTCTAGGATCAAAGGACCAAGTTCTTACTATTCATGTTCATATCGCAGTGTTACTGCATATAATTTTAGCTGGCTGAAAAAAGGATTATATGTAAACTGGAAAAAAAAAAAAAAACCAAAAAAGCACATAGCTTTGCTGGGAAGACATGAAACTTAAAAGGAAAGATCATAAGATTATAACCAGATACAATCTGTATCAGTTACAGCCTATGCCCTATCACCCCTGCAAAATATTTTGCTTAAGCTTACATCTCTAGCTTTGAGATTAAAATTACCCAGATATCAAATTATAACACTTTCTAATAGTGACAGAAGCCACTCACCTCAAGAGGAGTCCAAGTGAGGAGCTGAAGTCGTATGAGCGGGTTGAATAATTTTGGCAAACAAAGGCCAATGTAAGCATCTTTGTAGGATGTGTAGTATTTTGAACGCCATGCTTCAAACTGTGATTTAATACAGTCAATTGAATAGAAACTTTCAAGGACATCTTCAAAAACTTTGCTGGATTCTTTTGAAATTCGATCTAAAAACAACAAAACCCCACAGAGAACCATATATTAGTATGAAGTAGGAAAAAAAAAGTCCAATATTTTCAGTGTTTTCTTTGTAGCTTCAGTATCAGAAGATATGCTCATTAACAAAAGGCCAATTGTTAGTCACAATTTAGAAGAAAAAAATAAATTGAAGTTTCAATTTGTCTATTATGTAAACTAAAGTGCAGCCAGTCCTTGTTTTGCAGTTCCAGTATATACAATTTTTCTACCAGAGTTTGGCTAAATAAAACCTGTTCCCAAACAAGACGGTTCAAATTTCAGTTACTATGGTATACTAGCCATAAGTAATTGTGCTGCTAGCTTTTTAGTTCACAAATCACTGCACAGATTAGCAGCTGTGCATCATAATCAGTCACTAATCACACTGCTTCATTCAAACTCTGTTGGTGATTATAACTGACATAGCCAACTATCAGCTGAATGGATGCTAGGAACTTGAAGCGAAAAGTTATTTGAGAATAAGATTTTTTTTTTTTTTGAGACAGATTCTCACTCTGTCACCCAGGCTGCAGTGAAGTGGTGCGATCTCAGCTCACTGCAACCTCTGCCTCCCAGGCTCAAGTGATTCTCCTGCCTCAGTCTCCTGAGTAGCTGGGATTACAGGTATGCGCCACCATGCCCAACTAATTTTTGTATTTTTAGTAGAGATGGAGTTTCATCCTGTGAGCCAGGCTGGTCTCGAACTCCTGACTTCAAGTGGTCTGCCTGCCTCGGCCTCCCAAAGTGCTGGGATTACAGGCGTGAGCCACTGTGCCCGACCAAGAATAAGATACTCTTATGATGTCCCAGATTACTTGGGAAAAGGAAATCTTTACAATGAAGAGATAAAGTTCTGAGAACCTTTACTGCAAGATCAATCTTAACATTGCTAATAGTGGGAACAGTCTAACATTTGTCATGTGCTTTTAGGCAGTATGAAACAGCATCCTGTATAAATTATTCTTGGGGAAGAAAAAAAAAGTTTAACTTAAATCTAATTAAGCCTTCAGACCTAAATTCCAGTTTACAAGAAATGGATCAAAGAACAAGTTAAACAATGCTATGAGGAAAATACAGACCAGTCTAGAATATAGGACAGTCTATAAGAGAAGTGGCCTGGTCTCTTCAAAAAGTTAGTGTCTTAAACGAACAATAGGGGTGGGTGTGTGAATGTGGAGAGTACTTAGGGTTACTCATTTATTCTAGATTTAAAAATGTAATAACCAAATGCAGAGCATGCACCTTAGGTGGATCCTGGTTTCAAAAACCACAAAATAACCCATAAAAATAGTTCCTAAAAAGGGTTTTTCCAGGATGCCATTGAGAAAAATTATATATGGACATGATATTAAGAAATTTGTTTTCTTATTGTGCTAAAAAAAAAAAAAAGAAATAATCAGAATAGGCATCTAAAAAAAAGAAAAAAGATAATAGTACTGTGATTATACAGAAAAATATACTCATTTACAGGAAAACACACTGAAATTTTGGGGAGTGAAGAGCCATGAGGTCTGTAAGTTACTTGCAAATGGTTCAGCAAACACGCACATTTCCTTGTATAAACAGCCAGGCAAACTTGGTGAAATCATAAGCATTGTTAATCTGAGTGATAGGTATGTGGATGATCACTGTGCTAGTCTTTCAAATTTTCTGTTTAGAAACGTTCACTGTAAAAAAAGTAAGAGCAAGAAGCTTCTCCAACTAAGTTCCAAATGGTGTGCAACTGATATAATTCCAAACAATTATAGCCAATGGTGGGAAATGAAGACTTTTATTTGGGATCCTTCTGAAAATGCCTGGCACATAATAGTACTAACCATTCCTCTAAGGCGAGATTACTCATGACTCCCCAAATCAAGAGTTTCCTTCAGGGCTGAGTGCTCTACTGCCAAGCTTTACCTTTCCAGACCAGATAGGCTGCAATGAGAGCCGCCCTCAAGGACCTGACACATTTCCAGTCACTTAAAATTCTACCATTTGGAAGAGTAACAACATTTATTATGCAAATACTAAGTATACCCTATGAGAAGGTGTTACCCCTATTTTGAGAATTCATCATGATATTCACTAATAAAAAGGCATGCAAATTTCTGCAATTAAAAAAGAAGTGTCTGGTTCTAATGCAGAGACCATGAAGATTCAAACCATTTCATGGTAAAAACCATACCCAAGTAGAAACTAAATTGATGATGAGTCTTATTTCCAAATAAATGTCTAACCTTTTTCCAGATTGAAATTAGTAATATCTGTAGAAGTTTCTTCATCATCACTGGAAAGGCCTTCAAGGTGATCTGCCATCTTACCGGTTTGTTCTCTGGCTTGTCTACGACGAGTCCTAAATAATAAACATCAAGTTCCCAAACTAGATAAAAGAGACTCCTCCCTTCCCAAACAAGCCAAGAGCAAGGGTTTTGAGAATTACCTCCTGGCCTCCCGCTCTGCAATGCGACGTTTTGCATGCTCTTGATACAGTGCCCGATCACGTCCAAAGGAATCAAGATTTGGTGCCATCAGAGCTTTGTCTGCAAAACAACAACGGTTAAAATTAAAAGCCATCTTTCAACAATCTTGAGGAAAGAGTTTGCACAGAATAAGCCATTACGACAGACTGCTTGCTAATCTCAACGGCAAGATTCTGCAATAACTGGTAAAACAGGTAGGTTTTTGGTTTAGAACAAATTTCAATATTATTCTGCGTTCCCATTTTAAAAAGTAGAAAAATTAAATAAGTGATTTCTTTGTTCAACAACCCTACAAATACGTAATTGGGCTTACTCACTATTTTTATGTCTAAGTAACAGGACAGCTATCAGGAATAGCTATCATGATGATCAAATAAATCAAAACTCTAAATTACCTGTGCAAAGGGAAAAATAATATATTACATTTTTAAGGAGGAAGAACTTAAGCATCACATTGAATGATATGACAGCAGGAAAACACAGGAAGACATAAGAAAACAGCTTTGTTGCAAGAGTTTAATAAATTTTTTGTAATTCTGCTTTGTAGAAATTTGTTTTCTATCACTATTTTTAGAACAAGGCATCTGAGCAGGACCAACTTCCGCCTTCTCAAATGCTAATCTTTCTCTTTCACAGCATAGTTTTATTTTATTTTTTTGGTCTTCCTATTTTCCATTTCTCAAAAAACGTTCTAGGGTAATTTCCTAGCTTTAGCTTCCAATCCTATTTAAATTTATATTTCAGTTATCATATTTTTAGTTTTCAAGAGATAGTTCTTGTTCTTACAATATTCCTCTTCTACAGCATTCTATACTGCTGTTGAGTAGGATACCTTCTATTATCTCCCTGGGGCTCCCAACTGTTTGAAAGTATCCTGTTTACAGAAAACTTGCATACTTGTACCAGCACTGTCTGTTTCCTCAGTCCCTTTGGTTCTGCTGCTCAGGTTGGTCCTTATGATCATCGTTAACTGCCTGTTCATATAGAAGAGCAAGATAGGAAGCTGTGTGTGTGAGCAGGAGCTGTCTAACAGAGGTGTCTCCATCGGATCACTAGGTACAGAGCCAGTTCTTTTGTTGGGGACCCCCAGATTTTAGTGTTTCAGGGTCTTTATTTTGGACCTATTCTCTTTAATCAAAAAAGACTCCCCTAATCTCTTGCCTAGGTAGAAGAAGGGGTGGGGGAAACATCTGTCCACTATACTTCCCTCATTTCTACGTTTTAGTTCCATACTATGAAGATATGATAGTAAGGGGAGGCAAACAACCCAAAGGACCGGGTGAGAGGGGAGGGAGGTGAGCACATGCAAGATGAAAGACATCCAAGTTAAGACTTGCATATTTTTTTACTTATCAACTGATATTTACTGATATCAACAGAGATGTGTCACCAAAATCAGCAACAGGAAAAACAAAACCAAAATTCAGCTCTTACTTCAGAATATCCTATCAGACCTTACTATCTATCTATCTATTTATTTATTTATTGAGATAGACTCTTGCTCTTGTCGCCCAGAATGGAGTGCAATGGCACAATCTCAGTTCACTGCAACCTCCGCTGCCTAGGTTCAAGCGATTCTCCTGCCTCAGCCTCCTCCTGAGTAGCTGGGATTACAGGCACCCGCCACCGGCTAATTTTTGTATTTTTAGAGATGGGGTTTTGCCATGTTGGCCAGGCTGGTCTTGAACTCCGCCTCGGCCTCTCAAAGTGCTGGGATTACAGGCGTGAGCCACCGTGCCCGGCCAGACCCTACTATTTTTAAAAGTTGACTTTTTTTTTTTTTTTACTGAGTTTTTCATTCATATTTCAAAATAGCTCTGAAATTAGGAAGGAGGTATGTTCCTGAGTGCATCAATTACAATGAAAAATTACTAAACCAGAAAGATGTCCCAGCCCTAGATGTGAGTTCACTACATACCCCAGATGAATTAGCTAAAATATCCCAAACTATAAAAATAATTCCAGACTCAAGAGTTTTCCTTCATTCAAGAAATATTGTTAAAAATATCATTATACGGCTGGGCACGGTGGCTCACGCCTGTAATCCCAGCACTTTGGGAGGCTGAGGCGGGTGGATCACGAGGTCAGGAGTTCGAGACCAGCCTGACCAACATGGTGAAACCCCGTCTCTACTAAAAAAAATACGAAAATCAGCCAGGCATAGCTGAGGCAGGAGAATTGCTTGAACCTGGGAGGCGGAGGTGGCAGTGAGCCGAGATTGCGCCATTGCACTCCAGCCTGGGCAACAAAGCAAGACTCTGTCTCAAAAAAAAAAAAAAAAAAAAAAAAATCATTATACTTAAAACATCACTGCATGTATAGGTTTTGTGAAATGTGCACTGGAGAAGACAGGTGAGTCTAACATGACTCAAGTGATAGCTTCCTCCATTTCTGTAAGAATTATACACAGTAATTGCAGATAAGTGCTTATAAATCTAAACAGATGAATTTCAGACTATTCTTTACTTCTTTAAAAAACAGATCAGAAAATGAATTATTCTCCAGCATCCCATGTAATTTTCCTCAAATCTTTGGCAATTAATGTATACTCCCTCTAGGACTGTATTTTTCACTTTCCCAGTATCTTTTAATTTCTTTCCAACTTTCAAATTAATATACATAATTCAACTCTTCTTTCAAATTCCCTCTAAGTAAATAGCTCCATATTCTCAAGAACAAATTACAGGTGGGAAAAGGTATTTGATGAAATGTACAGCTCACATAAACCATCTAACTTAAAAGAAAATTTCCTCCCTTTGTAGTATAATGGTTACCTGTAATCTGCCCCAGATATCTGGTTCTGTCTGGATCAAAAGTGATCTGGGAGGGATGCATGAGTCATGTAGGTGGCTAACGTCAATAATCCAATTTAAAATTCAGTGGCAAAAACAGAAGGTCACAGCCATTTATAGGGCTCATAGCTGAGTCTACCTCAGCTATGAGGGCCGTATTACCATCTGTTTATGCCTCTCCAAAACCCATCTGACACATAGGAGGATGCTTTTTCAGGGATCCTATGTCTCTCTGACTTAGAGACCATGTATAGCAAAGCATTGCTTTCTGAAAGAATAACGTTAGAGCTCTTTGCATTTGATCACCTGGAGAGGTTGTTTAACACGCAAATTTCTGGATGCTGAAGACCTAGTAAGAATCACTGGGGACAGAACCAGAAAATCTGTATGTTAAACGAGTATCAGGTAATTGTGATGCATACTTCCATTTGAGAAATGCTGACAAAGGGAACAAAGAAATGACAAAAGAAACCACAAGGAATTCACACTAGGAAAATTCCTATTAGCGCACTCAAGAATATGGAGGGCAACGGGAAAAAAAGGAACTAAATGGTTTAAAACATCTAGTTAAAGGACCTCCGCTGAACTATTTAACAAGAGGTTTCCAATTCTGGTTTTCCATAACACATGTCATAATGATGGAAGTATAAATTCAATTTCTATCCATTTGTATACAAAATTTCAAGAATTGTAAGCACCAACTGACTTACTAAAAAACACAGTACATACGGCAAACTAGAGAAACATTTAAGAAGAAATTACAAAAAGTTTGCTTTATCCAAAGGATGAAGCTCAAAACTCTCCTAATCTTGGAGTTGTGTCATTTGTTAAGTTATAGCTTCCCTCCCCCTACCCACAAAATGTCCCAGTCCCTAAACTCAAACTCTTTCATTGTGATCAACAAAAGCATTTATTTGTATTGGTGTTTTGAATGAAAATGGGGGAAAAAACCAATTAGGGCCAAACAGATAATGGTTTTAACATAAAATACTGATAATGTCTTTTTTATACTCTAAAGGAGAATGAAAAAATATGCCCAAAGAATAAGAAGACTGTCAGAATCTTAGCACGTTTTTGAGCTCCTTTGTGAAGCTCTATTTTCTTAAACACAATTCAAGTACATGCTGTTACCATTTTTAGATCTACCTGACACAACAGCAAGGAAATGGTTTCTTTAAAAAAAAAAAAAAAAGCTCCAAGATCTCTAATTTTCAATTAGGCTGCACTAAGTAAACAAGGTTGTTTAATGAATAATAAAAACCTTCAAGATGGACTGACTTGAATGGCTTGAAAACTCCGAAGATTCATCTTTAATATCATCTTGTCGTCTTTGGACAAGGCGGGAAGCTCGCTGTTTGTACAGCTGATGTATTGCTGATTCAAGTTCATTAATCAGTGGCACCTGTAAAAATACAACACACTCCGTAACACCAAACTCCTCAGCTGCTTATTTATTTGAGGGTTCCATACTATTTCCGGATTTCTGAAAAAGTACCCTCTCTATGGATAGAATAATCATGAATCCCCAACAGCACACAAGTAGCAAATTCAGTTTTATGTTTGGGAAACGACACTTCTTCTTTTAATCCATGCATAGAGCTATAATGTCCAGTGCCTAGTTATTGGAGTAAACGTTAGTTAAGAAATGTTAACACTTCAGTATTCATAAAACAAGTAAAGAAATGTCAACAATTTTAGAGCTTTTCCTTTAGAGAATATTTAAGTACTTAGAAGTCTTTTTAATATCTATTTTTAGTTTTCCAGCAGCATTATCTGCATTGCGATTTTTGTAGTTCAAAGTAAAACATTATCACTGTGCGATACCAAAAAAGCACAATGGCTCTATAAGTAGGTAAGAACAAGAGTCTGCTAATTCTCCAATTTTGGACATTTCAGTTGCTCTGCCACTCATATGTATCAAGTACGTTACAGTAATCTGTTAACTATTTTGTAGCCTTATTACACATTTTTTAATGTAAACAAAATAATTACTAGGGCGAATAAAATTTCCAGCTATCACTAACCTCTCTGAAATCAATATATCTCAAATTTAAAAAGTTGTTCTCTTCCTGTCAAATGTTTAAATTCTTCCATATTTTATAAAAATTTATTTACATGAATTGTGAGCTTACAAAGTCAATAATTTTTTCCAGGTTAATATCCCTAAAGCATTTACTTGATTCATATAGAATACAAAAGAACACGAAAGCTAACTTAAAACAGAAAACTTTCTCTTTATAAATACCTTATGTTATAATCAAATGCTATGAAACTTTCACATAACACTAATGACCACTACACATACCTGAGGAAACCAGAAATTCTAGTTTCCTGATGGTTAGTGCAAAATGGAAAACACATTATTTAGAGTTTGGGAACACTGGCACCAAGTGTTATAGCAGCTTCCTGAACTGAACAGACTGCAAATGGAAAATAAAAAAAGGCAGGTGGAATACAAAGATGTCTGTAATAAAAGCAATTTTATATACTTGCATGATTCCATTGCAAAAGTAGCAAATGTTCACAGAAAGGTCAAACTAACGGAGTTATTTTGTTCTTTCATATGCCACACCATGGGCAACAATGTCCCCAAATCTGCAATGATTATCCTTGATAGCTGAGTCCAGAGACTCTATCATTAAAATTTACTATAATCTAATTTTTTTTTAGCAATTACTGCCATAACATTGCCATTTACACTTCCCCACGCCCTCATTTTTTTTTTTAAAAACCATGAAGTACTAAAGATAAACGAGCCTAAGAGGCATTCTTTTATCTTTTAGTCCTAGAGATTGTTAAGTTTCCTGTACTGTAGGAACTACCCACCTAAGCTGGCATCATACAGAATATAATTTTGCAATGTATAGTTAAGATTCTGACAATGTAGTTTTTCTCTTTAGGTTAACTGGAATGCCTTTTACTGGAGGTCCAGAGAAAAACTCTTACTGAGAATAAAAGCCCTAAACAGACTGTCAGCTCTCATTCAAGTTTCTTAACAATATTGATTTATCTCAAGAGTCTGCACCATGACAATTTCTTTAACCTCTCCAAACTCAAAACTCTCACCAATTATTACTATTTTAGGGCCAAAGTTAAGGCAAAGAACCCAAGAAAGATAATTATAGGGAAACAAAAACAATGGCAAGTTAAAATGATTTACAAATATTTAAAACTTAAGTTTAAAAACCACCTAAACTTTCATAAGCAAAGAGGAAAAAAAAAGGGATCTTTATCTTTACGGTTTACTCTGAAATAATATTATAATTATTCAAAGTATCCAATTATTTCTAAGTATCTCCAATATAACAATTTATATTATCAACTCAGCAGTACTCTTTTTTGTTTTTTGTTTTATTTTTAAGATTATCTTCTAAAGATCTAAGCTGAGCAGTACTCTTAATAAAACGAAATACACATGAAAATGTTAGAATGAAATATAATACTCATCTTTAAATGAAGCTGTGTCTACCTCTTTTAATTAAAATGTAGTCACTGTATAAGGTTTAAGATTTGTTCCAAAAAATCTAAGTGACTGTATAAGCACATTAGCATAATCTGAAGTAAACTTCTCTAGGAACAAGGTAATCAAGAGATGAAGTACACTAATAATTCAACAATTAAAAACTATAAACTAGGTTGTCCTACTTTTGGTATGATCTAGCTGATCATATTACTGTCAAATTTTTTAGAGTTGTGTTTGCAATTATGAATGTCTTAATTTACTCAAGAAAGTTCCGAAGCAAGCGCCAAGATACTTCAAGAAGCAGCTCTCCAGGGACAAACTCATAAAGTATAGTTTAAGAAAAAGATCCTTTCTCTAGTCACAAAGGTTATGAGACCAGCTCCCACCATGCCCACTGGGCTCAGAAGAGTTTTGCCAGTAGGAAGGACACGACTGTCAACTCTTAACACTTAGGTTCCACTTCCAATCTTGACTCCAGCTCCTGACACAGAGGAATACAGACAAGCCTATACTTCTTCCCCTCCCTAAGCAACTGATACACAAGTGGTATCATAACTCAGACTGCAGCTGCTTCTCCAGAAACCAGGTAGGTGATAAAGACAAAACATGAGAAACCCTACAGAGAGGACATGGTGAATGTTATCTCATCCTGAATCTGGCCACAGGCTGACTGGAATCATTAAGACCCATCAGGAAGAAAGACCCATCAGGAAGACATAGCCTGGCAATGATCTTTTCCCAGCCATTGGTTTTAGGGTATTCAAGTAATCAACAAAGATAACAAAAATTGAAATACATATTTAACCACACTATATGCTTACAGATTCTAAGCTAATCTACATAGCCAATAACAAAGGGAAATGTGCCTTCCAATCCAAAGTTCAGATAGGATATTTAAGGACCACAGTTTTAATTTTTTTTTTTTTAAAGATAAGGCTGCAAAGTCCACAAATGTTTATAAACCAGTGCCTCAACCAATACTTTTATCTTAAAGAAAAAAATCAATTAGGAGGTCATTTGAGAAATTAGCTGTTTGCACCTAATTTTAAATGTAAATAATAAATGTCATAAGAATGCCAAACATTTTGTCAACTGACTATACTATTGAAAAAAATAAACTTGGGAGAAACGAAACCTTAGAAAAAATGATATCCAATGAAATGGTTTCTGAAAGGAATCAAGCGTAGGCTTACTTAGATAAAAACTATTAGCAACAATGGTAATCATCCAGGGTAAAAAAAAAAAAAAAAAAACCAAAAAACTAATAAAAATTTGCAACTTTATATGCATATTTAGAATTGCTTGTAGAAACAGTTTAAAAATAAGTTTAAACCTGAACCATAAAAGAAAATTTTATCAGATGAGTCCCTTATATTCTAAGAATTCAGCACAGGCCAATAATAATCTACCACCATACTGAAATAAGACTTTCCAAAGTCTTATTTAAATGTGCTTTAAGATATTATCTTTATTTCTGTTTTCAACAAAGGTATTATATTGCCCTTAAGAGATAATGCCACTAATGAAGTGAAGAAAAATGAAGCATGACTTTTCATCACTTCTAATGTTGAGTTCAGTGGGTACTTTCTGAGAATTATAGAATGTTCTACACAAGGCCATCTAGACCTCCCTAATTTTGCCTTATTCAAAGAGATTAGTATTTTTGCATTCTTACCTTTTCACTGAAACACTCAAGCAAGTCTTGGACATACCCTCGCATTTCTTGCAAAAATTTATACCGTTCACCAATACCCCCAGAAGACCCTTCTAATCTTTCAATAGCCCTGGTAGAGTCCACTCGGCTTTGCAGATGTTTCTCATGCTGCTGTCGATTTGTTTTGTGCAATTCTTTCATGGAGTCCAACCTTAGGAACACAAAAGGATAAATATAACACATTTACATCCAAAGGTCTATGCTGTCAGGACTCTTGCAATATTAAAATATGCATTTAGTTCCACTATTAGAACATAAAAATATTTGGAATGGCATCTTTTCCTCTGTACTGCTTTTTTTCTCAAAAAACAAAAAATGGCAGTTTACAGATTTCGCAGTTTTGTGGGCTAACCAAAATCTCACTGTTTTGCTTTTCCCCCCATAGCGTGACTACACTTTTTCAGAGTCCGAGAGGTACAAACTCAGAAATGTCTTCAACAAGATCATGGAGTGGCATTTTTTATAACTTTTCGAGGCTTCCACAGAGGTAATCCAAGAAGGTAGCAGAACAAAGTATGAAGTCATCTTCTGTTTAGCTTTTGAAGCTGGGCCAGTGAATCTTCTTTGCTGATATTCTGCATCTGCTACCCCAGACTACATGTTGCCTGAGGGAACAGAAAGCTAGTGGACAGGTCTTTAAGAAGTTGATCTGCCCTACCTGTCTTTAAGCTGTTTCTTTACCAAATCAATAGTAACGGGAGTCATCTCATTACTGGGAGTTTTGAAAGGGACTGTATTATCTGTTTTTTGAGATTTGGCATCTGATGATCCATAGGCCGTATAACTATAAGGAATGCCATAGGATGAGCCGTAAGGCATTGTCTGGTAAGTGTTCTGGTAGTACATATTCACTTCCGCGGGTTGACTGGCTTGAACCTAGAAAAGAAATGGGATATAGATGAAATCTAGTAGTTAAAACTTTGAAAATAATAATAGGCCTTTAGGGTCAAAAAAAACCAGCAAAAATTATACCTATTTGCCAAACATTATGTAATAATTGCAGAATTCTTCAAAATTAGATAAAAGCAGGATTGAATGAATGTCCTATCTCTTGGTGGAATCACTAAATTTATTTCTAGTAATTTTCAGAAGAACAGAGTTCAGAGTTGGAAGGAACATCAAAAATCATTTAAGGCCACCTTTGATCAATGAAAGAGGAAAATGCCTTGCCCATGGTCACAGAATCAATGGGCAACCAGAGATTAGAATCTAAGACTCCTGACATCCAGTCCAAGACTTTCTCTGTTGTGCCATTTTCTTAACTTCACCCAAATGTATGCGAATTCTGCCTCAAAACACTATTAACAAAAATAGGTTTACGTTTATGCAATTTTTCTCACTGTATTACTTACTTTTATAAAACAAATTGTTAAAACTGGGAAGATATTTTTCATCGATCTCAAGTTTTTGTATTACTGAGAAATCCATCTTCTTTAAAATAATTCTTAAAGTCCAAAAAAATAAGCTACACGCACAAAAACATTCCATTTAAAGCAATGGTTCTCAAACCTTAGTGTGCATCAGAATCACCTGGAGGCCTTGTTAAACAAAGATTGCTGGCCCCACCACCCCAAGTTTCTGACTCTGTAGGTCTGTGGGGGCTGATAATTTGATAATTTGCGTTTCTAATGAGCTACCGGGTAACGCTGATGCTAACTGAAGGACCACTTTGAGAAAAACTGATCTAAGAAACTGGAAATTCCTCCATCATTCTGACTGCAAAAAGCCAAACATACTGCAGTTTCTTCTAAAAGCCTACGTGTGTGTGTGTGCGCGCGTGTGTGTGTGTGTGTGTGTGTGTGTGTGTGTGTGTGTGTGTGTGTGTGTGTGTGTGTGTGTGTGTGTGTGTGTGTGTGTGTGTGTGTGTGTGTGTGTGTGTGTGTGTGTGTGTGTGCGTGTCCTCATGGGATTTTGTTACTTGAAATGAATGACAAAGATTCAATACGGAATTTTTTACTTTAACAAAATAAAAAAGGCTTTCTAATCTACTTTTAATTTTTAGTTTAATTCTTTTGTCTTACCTGAGGGATATTAATTCCTTTCCTTATCTGCTCCTGTTCCCATCGGCTGAGCTCTTCATCCTGTTCTCCAGTTACTAAAGCATCATCATCACTCCCCTCAATTCCTACAGCCATGAGCAACAAAGAAAAGTAAGTAACACCCAAAGAGCAAAGAGGTAAAAGATGCTGTCCTGACATTTCACAAGAACTGAGCAAAACTATTAACTCAATCTTACTAAAATGTCTAATATGATCTCCTCTCTTATTTGGTAGTCCTGACTTTGCCTGTTTTAAACACAGTATTCCTTGAAGCTAACGGCAGTATTAATGTAATAGTTAAAATCTTGGATGTGTTTCTTAATCTCTGTAAACTTGACATCAACAAAGGGAACAAAATCTAATGCCTCCTAGGAATATAGAACTATATGAATTTATGCATGCAAATTGCTAAGCACAATACCAGCTGCACAATAAATGTTTAATAAACATGAGTTATCACAATGATATTAGTTTTTAAAAATTCCAATAAAACACTTGTACCCAAGAACAGTCCTCTAACATAAAATTTAATAAGTCTAAATACTTTTTACTTGACTATAATATCAAATCACATTTAATAGCATTAGAGGCCAGGCATGGTGGCTCATGCCTATAATCTCATCACTTTGGGAGGCTGAGGCAGGAGGATCTCTTGAAGCCAAGAGTTAAGACACCAGACACAGTGAGACCCCATAACTACAAAAAAATTAAAAATAAAAGAATTAGCCAGGTGTGGTGACGCACACCTGTAGTCCCAGCTACTCGAGAGGCTGAGACGGGGGGACTGTTTGAGTCCACGAGTCAAGACACTGCAGTGAGCTATGATTGTACCACTGCACTCTGGCCTAAGAGATGGAATGATACCCTGCCTTAAAACAAACAAAAAAAGGCAATGCAATAGGCTTACTATTCAATTAAATCCAGTTACCTATTTCCTCAGCAATTTTTTGTCTTTGTGACTTTTCTTTCACAGAAAAAACTATCCGACGTTTCTCATCGTCATCTTCATCATCACTGGCATCATTCTCATCTTCTCTAACAAGGCGGCCTTTACCAGGCTCATTATCATGAGGAGTGAAATCTCCCAATTCTCGGGCCATTTGGCGCTTTTTCCTTGCAGCATGTATAAAAGCTGCATCTGGAATTTCTCCTAAAAACAAATGGTAAGAATATGGCAGTATGAGAGATGCAAAGTTTCTATTTTCTTGAAAATATGAAGGGTAAAATAATCCAAGATAGCCTCATCACAGTGATGTTTCTGCTGCTGGCACCTCCTTCCCATACTATGTCTGCAATCTGAAAGATTGTTAATTGAGTTTAAATGGAATATAAAAGTAATGAGGAAACTAAAAAGAACATATAATGGTAATATATATGGGAAAGAGTGGGACGGGGTAAAAAGGAAAAACCCACCAAAGCAGTTTTATTTTAACTATAATTTTTTTTTCATTTTTAACAAATAGAAGTGGCTGGGCACAGTGGCTCACACCTGTAATCCCAGCACTTTGGAAGGCTGAGGCATGTGGATCACCTAAGGTCAGGAGTTCAAGACCAGGCTGGCCAACATGGTGAAACCCCATCTCTACTAAAAATACAAAAAATTAGCCAGGGGTGGTGGCAGGCACCTGTAATCCCAGCTACTCGGGAGGCTAAGGCAGGAGAATCGCTTGAACCCAGGAGGCAGAGGTTGCAGTGAGCCGAGATTGCACCACTGCACTCCAGCCCAGGCAATAAGAGCGCAACTCCATCTCAAAAAAAAAAAAAAAAAAAAAAGTAATGAAACTGTATTATGATGCTGGAAAACAGATAAAAATAATATAATCTCATCACCCTGAAAAGGCACTATATGATGTATAGTACATTTCTCTTGCAGATAGTTTTGAGTTTACCTGTAATCATACTAAATATTTAATTTTGTACCTATTTCTCATATCATAATAAGCTTTATTCCATGTTATTGTTCTCCATAAACATAATTTTTAATGGCTTAACATTTTCTGAATAGATAAGGCATAATCTACCACACACATTAACTGACCTTTTGACTACAGTAAAAATTAATGCCTCCCTACTTGCCTAATTGTTATTTTAACAGCTACATAATATCCTACCAAGTAAATGTACTGTAATTTTCTAACAAACCTTTCCCCTCCTGCTAGACATTTTTTCCTAAATGTTGCTCATGGCAAATGTTCCAATAAAAACATGATTTCCTTGGGATAAATTTCTAGATATGAAATTACTGGGTCAAGAGTAAGAACATTTTGAAATCTATTGATTCATATTGCCAAAGAGCTTCCCATAAGGACTGTACCAATTAGACTGCCACTAGTGATGTATATATAGAATTTACTACAACTTTCTCAGCCCAGAGTAGCATGTTTTTAAATTGTATAAACATTAACAGGAGTTAAATGGTACTGCTTCATAATTTAAATCTGGCTACTAAGCACTTATTTATTCAAAGGCTGATTAGCCAGTGGATAGACCTGCAAACTATTTTTTGCAAAAAAGTAAAAAGGAGTGTGGACATAAAACTAACAGAAATTAGGCCAGGTGCAGTGGCTCACGCCTGTAATCCCAGCACTTTGGGAGGCCGAGGCAGGCGGATCACCTGAGTTCGGGAGTTCAAGACCAGCCTGGCCAACATGGAGAAACCCCATCTCTACTAAAAATACAAAAATCAGCTGGGTATGGTGGTGCATGCCTGTTAGTCCCAGCTACTCAGGAGGCTGAGGCAGGAGAATCGCTTGAACCCGGGAGGCGGTGGGTGCAGTGAGCTGAGATCGTGCCATTGCACTCCAGCCTGGGCAACAAGAGGGAAACTCCGCCTCAAAAAACAAACAAACAAACAAACAAACAAAAAAACAACAAGAAAAACAACTAACAGAAACTAGTTTTGCTTTTAGCAGCAGTTCAGAAGAAAGTTAAGTCAGTCTTAATCTGAAATACATTAAAAAGGACTACAGGACCATTTTTCCATTTACTTAAAGACTTATTTGCAAAATAAAATTACCTGTCTGTGAATAAACTTGGAAAAGTTGGGAAACTTCTGGTTCTCCTATTTTGTATATTTGCAAATGGAAAAACTCCCTCTTCAAACAGCAATGTCATAATAAGAAACACCACTTAGCTAATTCCTTCTTAATAATCACCTTTAAACATGGCCCATCCTTGAGGGTTTAGTTTAGTTCTGTGAAATACTTTTGAGTACACACCTGGACGAAGAACATTCAATGAAGATAAAGCATTTGAAAAAGCTCCACCAGTCTTTGGCTTTTCTTCCTCTTTTTCACTTTCCATATCCATTTCATCTTCACCATGCTCACTGATGATAACTCCATCTTCTTGATTTGTATCCTTAACATGTCCTGTTTTGTCCAAAGGTTGTTCACCTAAATTTTTGAAGAATTAAAATATATGTAAAATAAAATTCATAAATTAAGAAAGCTTATTCCTATGGTATTGACATCATTAAAATTTTTTTTAATTAAAAAAAGGGGAACTTTTCATTCAATTATGGGCTCAATCCAGTAAAGCTTGAATTGTTTTAATTGTTAAAAACTCAAAACTTGAGTGCGTGAGTATGAAATAGCATAACAGACAGGATTAGGTAAAAATAATACAGAGGATATAATAAAGGATGCATTTGAGGCCCTGCTCCATCCCACCTTCAGTTAATTTTATCAAAATGTCAACAATTTATCAAAATTAACGGTTTTTTCCGCTAAACTCCCACAAGGAACTGCTTGTACCTCTTTCAAGCATTACTTCATTTTATGTCAGTATTTCATTAAACTCTAAGCCCATTCGAGGCAACTCTGTTATGAACAAAGCACATTTACAGTACAGCTAAGTCTCTTAGTAATGGACACTTACATGGAATACCTTGTTAGCTCAAAACCACTTGTCACCTGTCACCTAAAGAGATGAGATCCCAGCAGTCACATTTACACTGTGCAAGCCTGACCCCACTACCATGACTCAATGTTTAAGAGTGGACTTCTGACTGAAGCAGAGATAACCAGATTCTCTTTCTGGGAATCTGGAATCAGGACTGAAACTAAAGGCTACATGACACTAAGAACAACCACATGTAAACTAGGAAGGGAGCTGCGCAATGGCCACATTGTGCCATCTGGACAGAGAAGAGAGCCTCCTAATTCTCAGTTCTAATCCACTCCTGAGGCCCATTTCAAGAATGCTTTCCTGCCATTGGCATCCAGGAGGCACCACTACATCTTAATGATAAACTGTCCTGGTTTATATAACTTATAATTAAATAATCCTAATACAGCCTCTGTCCCAGGCAAAAATCGAAGTGCTTCACCTTGAAGCACTGAACCTGGTAATGCTCACAACAGGCACAAGGAATATACTGAAAGAGTAAAGCAAAAGTTTATTCTCAATATGAAAGATATTTTTCTGTCATTTCCTTAGAATGTTCCTGTCCCCAAAACTGCTTCAAACTTTTTCCTTCTTCTCAAACCATACTGTACTCCCTTAAGTAACAGTCCCAGAGATAATATCCCTCCCTCTTTTTAACTTTACCAAGAAGATTTTAGGTCACCTCTTTTAGGCTCTTTCATTTTTTTTATTTTTTATTTTTTTCATTTACCATTTTCTCATTACCCAGACTTCCTTCTGAAATGGATTATGAAGCTATAAGATTTTAAAACTCACTTTATCACATTATTAGATGGAGTAAAAACTACCTATTTCCTTTTGCTCTAAACCCATGCTAGGCCAGGCACGGTGGCTCACACCTGTAATCCCAGCACTCTGGGAGGCCAAGGCGGGTGGATCACCTGAGATCAGGAGTTCAAGACCAGCCAGGCCAACATGGTGAGATCCTGTCTCTACTAAATATACAAAAATTAGCTGGGCTTGGTGGCGCACACCTGTAGTCCCAGCTACTCAGGAGGCTGAGGCAGGAGAATCACTTGAACCCAGGAGGCAGAGGCTGCAATGAGGTGAAATCACCCCACTGCACTCCAGCCTGAGCAACAGAACGAGATTCCATCTCAAAAACAAAACAAAACAAATTTACCCATGCTAAACCAATGGCTTTTAATGGACTAAAAACAAAAACGCAAAAGGTCTACTACATCAGATATGCTCAGATAATGAATGATTCCTACAAATTTTAAGATTCAATGTTTCACTAAATTCACAAGTATTTGCTTATGATTGAGCAAACACAAGCCCAAAGCATGGTGATACGTGAATGTCAGTGGTCACATGTTACCTACCCTTCCAGACATCTCTATACAGATGTTAAATAACCTTTTTCAAGACTCCACTCATGCCTTCAATTTCATTTACTACTACTTCAGGAAACCTGCTCACAATTATTATCCACTTCACCTTAAACCTGGTCAGGCTCTCCCTCTCCTCTTCTACAAAGAGGGACAGGCTTCTCTTCATCAAAAGAGCTTTCCCACTTGACTTCATTGGTCCCTCTAGTTACTGCCTAGTCTCTCTCTGCCAAACTTCCCAAGGAAGCAGTGTGGACCTGCTGCCCTCTACTTCCTCACCAACTTTTATGCCTTGACCCTACAAACAGCCTTTGATTTCACCCAACCTAACCCAATGGCTGCAGCCACGGCTAATTCATATATGATAGCATCATCGAGCAATTTAGCAAAAGATGTTCCTTCTTCCAAACATCTCTGAGGGCACTGGGTCTGGCTGGTGGGCCACTCCCCTCCATCCTGTCAGAAGCCCTCAAGAGAAACGCTGGGCAATCTTGCCAATAGTCCCTGCTTGGTCCTCACTTTTCCTGACTTTTCTTGTACTAGTTCACACAAGCGACCATCATCTTCCTGAAACATTCTTCTCTTTTCCTCTTTGGCCTTTCTGATTCTTTTATCTCTTTGGTAAATCCCTTCCTCTACATGTAGGCTTACTAGAGTAGAAGTCTTTGGTCTTCAGGAATTTTTCCTTTATATATGGCTCCCTCATCAATTCCATTCACCTTTAATTATCACCGCAATAAGCACCACCCCCAAATCTACATCTCTAACTATTCACTGGCTACTTCCACTCAAATTCAAATTAAAAAGTGAACTCATTATTTTAAGAATATCAGAAAAATGGGGTTCTCAAGTCAATACCGTGGTTATTTTGAAGTTAATTGTCTCTGCCTACTAAAGAGGGTTGAAGGTAGGAAGAGTTCTGGATTGTCAATTAATGACAGACCTTCATTTCAGTGTTACCAATGACAATCTACAATACAATCAGACTCCGCCTTCAGAAAGGACATTAATTGGAGTTATCTAGTGAGTGGAGTATCAGAATTCGATGAGGGTAGAAGGAAGGAAGAGGTCAGAGATGGCTTCATAAACTTCACACTTCTTTCAATTTCTAAACCCAACAATAAATGGCAACTAATATGTTTGACTATGTTCCCATTCAAATCTCAACTTGAATTGTATCTCCCAGAATTCCTACGTGTTGTGGAAGGGACCCAGGAGGAGGTAACTAAATCATGGGGGCCGGTCTTTCCCGTGCCATTCTCATGACAGTGAATAAGTCTCATGAGATCTGATGGGTTTATCGGGGGTTTCTGCTTTTGCTTCCTCCTCATTTTCTCTTGTTGCTGCCATGTAAAAAGTGCCTTTCACCTCCTGCCACGGTTCTGAGGCCTCCCCAGCCACGTGGAACTGTTAAGTCCAATTAAACCTCTTTTTCTTCCCAGTCTTAGGTATGTCTTTATCAGCAGCATGAAAACAGACTTAATACAATAACTATGACAACAGGCCTTTCTCAGTTGTCACTTATCCTGACCTTTCTTTTACTCTCATCATACATAGTTGGTCTCAAGAGTTCTGAGGAAAATAAGGCAGTTTCCTGGACTCCAAAATAACCAGTTCTCCTAAAAACATTCCTCCTTCCACTTGCCTTCTCTATTCCTATATATAATTATTCATAACCAAGTCACCCTATGGTTTGAGTGTCCTCTCCAAAACTCATGTTGAAATTTAATTGCCATTGTAACATTATTAACAGGTGGGGCCCTTAAATGGCAGTTACAACATTAGAAGATGAATGCCATTATCCCAGGAGTTGGCTCCTGATAAAAGGATGAGTTTGGCAGGATATTCTCTCTCTGTCTTGGAGGCTCACCTGCCCTTCTACCATGTTATGACAACATAAAGGCCCTTAGTAGATGCCTGTGCCATGCTCTTGGCCCTCCCAGCCTCCAGAACTGTCAACCAAATAAACTTCTATTGTTTATAAATTACCCAGTCTGTAGTATTCTGTTACAGGAGCAGAAAATGGATTAAGACACTCCAGGACAAAAGCTCAAATTTGACTCTTTCTTTTAAATCCAATATGGCAAAGTGTACATCAAGCCTATCGATTCTTCCCTTGGAATGGTTCTCAAATCATTCTTTCTTTCCACTTCTCCCCCTACAACAACACAAAACATTTTTAACTCATCCAGAATTTCCTACTAAATCAGTAGAAGCCTTTACTCTTGCTCAACTGTGAAACCTTTTTAAACCCACTATTAATGGATCAAAGCTGGCCCTTGAGTTTAAACTGCTTTAGGCCTCCAATCTCTCCTCATGCTGCATGTTAATACCAGGCTAAAGTTTCAAAATGCATTTATCATGTCACCATCTTGGCAAGCCACTGTAGCAAATGTAAACCCTTACTGGATACTGAACATCCTTCACAATCTGTCAACGTATCTTTCACATGAAACCTCTAACTACTTCCTTCACAAATCATCTACTCTGACCTGTCAGGTGTACTTGTTCTTTTCCAAAACAGCTTTAGTCATTTTAATCCTTGATCATACCCTCAATACCTTCCCTTTCGGAATTTTAATTATCAAAGATCCATCTTCAAGTCCCACTTTTTCCATAAAGCAGTCCTCTCTCCTCGGAAAGTGGAGCTATCCTTTGGAACACTGATTGAACATTCTGCCAAACACTGAGTCCTCTTACACATTTATGAGATATTGTCTTCACAACTAGATTGTAGATTTGAGATACAATGCCATACTTTTTCACATTAAGCCTGTAAGTGAGAATCTGGAAAATCATGATTTTCTCATTAATTCCATAAAATAAAATAGCATTTGCATGAGAATAACTCAGACCATAGAATATTATACTGGATCCACTTTCCTAAAGACAAAATAACCGCTTAAAATTTTTTAAACTGAGGTTTTGAGAGACATAAGAGATGTCTATACAATACACCTGCCTCATTATCCTAAGGAGTCTTCATCTAGTATCAGATAAGGCTGCTGAATGGGAGTAATACCAATATTAAACTTAGGGCATTCCTAAAAGTTCTCTAAGAATAAAATCCACTGTGGAAATACCACCAAAGAAATCGCAAATCTGTCTCTACAAAATACAAGTACAGGAATTTGCACAACACTCCTTCAAACAGAAACAAACCTGTGTCTTAGGCTAAAATGAGAAACCCCCTTTCTTTGTTCAACAGCAGTCTGCACACAAGTAGGAAAACCGTGAGAGAATCTAGTCATTGCAGCAGAAATGTTCCAGTGGCAACAATTCTGTCTTTTTAAAAAATACCTTTACAAAGCATCTGTGTTACAATTAAATAACAGAATTGTATTGCTACTCAATGAGGGCCCTTGACAACCACAGGGTCCACTGAATGAGTTCAGAAGATATATAGCAAATCACTGTGAGAAAGAGCTTTCATTTTGTCATTTCAAAAGAATTCAATTAGTTTGGTACTTACTTTCAGCTGATGAGTTGAGTTCTGTCTTAATCTTCGATTTTTCAAGATCTTCTTTATATTCCTTCTTGAGCAATTTTACTATCTTTTTGCTATAACTTGATTTCTTCACTTTGAAAACTTCTTCATTTTCTTAAAAAGGAAATTAAATGAAGTCTGTAGCAACTATTTTCTGAAACTATTTTCCCTTCTTTCACATGATCTTACGTGCTGTTCAAATTCTCCCAAATATATATACTCATATGCCAAAATCATTGTATAATTATTTCAAGTCTGTCACAGACTCTCAAAAACAGAGGTCAACTTCCTAAATTACTGTGAAGTAATGAGATTTTTGAGACTTTTTAAAAGAATAGCACATGTAACTTCACAAAACTTTCCTATTATTGTCTTCCTTAAATCATCTATTTGAGGAGGGGGAAAAAATCATTCAAAATATTTCTGAAAAACCACATCACCAAGTTATTAACGAATCCGAAACAAAATATCTAAAATAAAAAGGTGCTGTCAATTCTGAGTAACTACATCCACCACAAGCTGACATAGTGGTTTTAAGGCTAATATAAGGGCAAATCACTTTTCTTAGATTTGAAATTTTAAAAATACTAAATACTTAAAAAAAATAGCTCATGTATCTCAAAAACAAAAATCTGTCCGTACTCCTCTCAAACCAAATAAAGAGTAACAGAAATGCCAAAAATAAACTACCTACCTTACTGGAAACCTCTCGAATAAAAATGCAAGATTTCCAAAACTTAATTTCTTTTTTCGTAACATGGAATTAACTGGGTTATGCACATTCAAATGGTCAGAAGAAAAGATTTAAGGTTCATTTAAGATCAGCAATCTAAATCCACTGCAGCCTGGCCTCCCACAGGAATTGGAGAAACTGCCTTGCTTTTACTATTATTACACCGTCTGCCTTCACTGTTCCCAAAGTCAGTGCGAAGAAGGCTGGGTATCTGCTACCCCTAATTACTTTTATGGGTAAACTGAGGCTCAGCGACTGCAAGTGACTGGCCCAAGGTCACTCAGAACCAGAGCTGCAACTCCAGGCTTCTGTTCCCTCTCCTAGTATTCCTTTTTACAAACTCGGCCTTCATGGTCGAGGATGCCTAGACAGCATCCAAGAAGTGTGGGCGCAGTGACCTGCAGAGGGCTCGGAAAGCATGCCAAGAGCAGCCAGGTGACCCACATCAAGTTGGTCCTGAAACACGCCAGGCAGAAAAGAGGCAGGACAGGGAACACCGAATTTCCCCTGAAACACTCAGAATGCCCGATCTGAGCTCCGGCCCCGTGGCAGAGGAGGTGGTTAAGAAAAGGCTGGGGGCAGCGCGGGAACGCGTCCCTTGCCCGAGCAGAAGGCCGGAGGCTGGGGAAGATTCGCAGCCGGTCGGACAGCAGGGTCTCCGTTCCAGGGCTCGGGGGCTGGGCGTCCAGAGAATACGGGGGCGGGGGACGGGGGCCTGCGTCGGGGATGCGGCCGTCTAAGGGCGCCCGAAGCACGGAGTTTACCTTCCTCCTCGTCCTGGAAGCTGAGCAGGCTGGCCCGGGGCACCTCTTTGTTCTCGCGAGGCCTCTTGCGCGGCTTCAGCCCGTTGCCGGGCTCCGCGCCGCCGGGGAAGCCGCCCCCGACCTCAGCCCCGAGGCCCGGGGTCAGCGCGGAAGGCGGCGGCGGCCCCGGGCCCAGCAGCGACTCCCCGCCAGGGGCCCTGTCGCCGCCACCGGGGCCCGCCTCTTCGCCCGTGCCCGGCGGCGGCAACAACGGCGGCGGCTCCTGCTCCTCATCGCGTTCCCGCTCTTCCTCTTCAGAGTCGTTCCGCTTGCGCACGTTCACCCGCCGGGCCTTTCGGAACATCCCCGCGGCCCGCACGGCGGTCGAACACCCGCTTCCACACCGCGGCCCCGGCAGCTCCGAGTTCGTGACGGCGCACGCGCGCTCTCCCGAGCTCCAGCCGGGTCGAGTCCTCTGTTGCTACCCCGCACCCCACGAGCGCGCATGCGCCTGTGCTCCCACGCGCTCTCAATACTTGGAGAAAGAGAGAGAGGAAGAGAGAGAGTGAGAGAGAGCCCCACACCTCTCGCGAGAGCGTCGGCTCTTTGCATCGCCCTCTGTTGGAGTGGAGTACTATTAGCATGGAACTCTGGTGTTGTTTGACAGGTCACAAAGAGGATCATAGAGATGAGAAGAAAGAGTAGGCTCTGTTGTCCCTCAGACGGAGCTGCTGCAGTGCGACTTCGCACTTAGGCGGAGCGGTAGTGTGAGGAAGCCTCCCGCCAAACAGACGAGAGAGGAAGAGGAGGGGAGGGGCCAGAGAGAGAAGCGGCTTTCGGGAAGGAAAGTGTGGTCTAGGAGGTGGAATAGTCTCCAAACTTTGACCTGAGGTGTGACTATTGGTAATTACTAGTTATTCTTGACTAATACTTTGTATTTCTACAGCTTTATAGCTACAGAGCTCTTACAAAGACATTGAATTTTATTTATGATACAATGTTACTTCAAAGACATTGAATTTCAGTTATGATACAATGTTACTTCAAAGACATTGAATTTCAGTTATGATACAATGTTACTTCAAAGATACTGAATTTCATTTATGATACAATGTTATCTGGCTTGATGTCCCCGTTCCCCAGTCTCTCAGGAACAAGGAAAGCAAAAGTGTTTCCGTGTTTTCGAAAGAATGTCAAGTTTGCTAGCAATTCTATGACTAAATACTTTCTGAAGCTTAGTGAGTTTCAGAAACAAGTGGAAGGAAAATCGAGCCGGGGGTGGAGAAGGTTATGACAGTTCTCAGACTTGCGTGACAAAGCCCTCACTGGCCACATCTTCACAGGGTGATTGCGCCTGAGGTTGAACTCACCGGCCTTCCCTATCTCATCACCGAACTTGAAGTGTTTCCTTCGGGCGTGCACCTGTGTATGCGAATTCATTTTGATGTTTCGAAATTAAAAGGATATTCGGTAGAGTGAAAAAAATCCACCCATGTCTGGAAGGCTGTTCACTTCCTCAGTGGCAATGTTAACAGTTTCTTATGATCCTCTAAAGATGTTCTATGAACATAAAAGCAAATAAATATGCATATTTTAATGTGTTCTCCTTTTTACACAGATGGTGTATAAACAGTGCATTTTTAGCCTGCCATAAATTGGAGATCGGCCCATATCTGTATATGAACGGTTGTGTTTTTTTGGTTTTTTGTTTGTTTGTTTTGAGACCAAGTTTCGCTCTTGTCGCCCATGCTAGAGTGCAATGGCGCGATCTCTGCTCACTGCAATCTCCCCCTCCCAGGTTCAAGTGATTCTCCTGCCTCAGCCTCCCTAGTAGCTGGGATTACAGGCACGTGCCACCACACCCAGCTAATTTATTTTTGTATTTTTAGTAGAGACTGTTTCACCGTGTTGGCCAGGATGGTCTCAATCTCTTGACTTCGTGATCCGCCCGCCTCAGTCTCCCAAAGTGCTGGGGTTACAGGCGTGAGCCACCGCGCACGGCCGTCTATTTTTTTTTTTTTTTTTTTTTTTTTAACCCAGCTGCGTAGTGATTCATTGTTGGGATATACCGTAATTTATTTAACCAGTTCCATAAACATTGATATTTAGATTATTTCTAGTCTTAATCAGTGCTATAATGAAAAGCTTTGAAAAACTGTGAATCTGTAGGATGAAATAGAATTGAAATTGCTAGATCTCAATATATGCATTTGTGATTTTGCTAATTCTAAATTTCTTTTTGTAGAAGTTATGCAGTTTGTACTTATATCAGCAAACATTAGGATGCCTGTTTGCCCACACCATCCTGTAGAAATTTCAGTAAGATTTAAATTCCAGGTTGAAGTGGAAGATCCCGAGCACTCCAAGCATTTCTTTTTATTTTAATTAATTTATTTATTTATTATTTGTTTGAGATGGAGTCTTGCTCTATGGCCCAGACTGGAGTGCGGTGGCACGATCTCAGCTCACTGCAACTTCTGCCTCCCATGTTCAAGCGATTCTCATGTCTCAGCCTCCTGGGTAGCTGGAATTACAGGCACCTGGCACCACACCCGCCTAATTTTTGTATTTTTGTTCTGTTTTGTTTTGTTTTTTGAGACGGAGTCTTGTTCCTCTCGCCCAGGCTGGAGTACAATGGCATGATCTCAGCTCACTGCAACATCTGCCTCCCGTGTTCAAACGATTCTCCTGCCTCAGCCTCCCGAGTAACTGGGATTACAGGCACCCGGCACCACACCCGGCTAATGTTTGTATTTTTAGTAGAGACAGGGTTTTGCCACGTTGGCCAGGCTGGTCTCAAACTTCTGACCTTGTGATCCGCCCGCCTTGGCCTTCTGAAGTGCTGGGATTAAGGCATGAGCCACCATGCCCTGCCTAATTTTTATATTTTAAATTAGATTTGACATATGCACAACTAGGACTCAGTTTTGGAGCTAAGAGCATCCTCTATAACATTAACATTTTCTTCTAGTTAATAGGAAAGGTTAATAACATCTGGCTTCCATTCTACTCATATTACTCTCAGTTCTTATATTCTGGCTGTTCAGCATTGGTGTAAGTTCTGATGCCAACAAAGTGTTTCACTAGTGAAATTGAACTCCCTTTTCTAATAGAAGATTCAGATTGTGCCTGATCAGCCTCCAGACACCTGAGCCAAGAGAAAGATTTGCAGTACAATGATTAGGGTAGAGGTAGCAAAGATAAGGTCCAGAAGCCGAATATGTTCTTATGGTGGCCTGAAATTTCAAAAATTTCTCCCAGTGTAAAAGTGGTGATTGGATATAGATAGAGGGAAGAGTACCTGTCATTTTAAAGTAAGCCACAATACAATCATGTGTCACTTGATGGGGATACATTCTGAGAAATATGCCATTAGGCAATTTCATCACATACTTACACAAACCTGGTGGTATAGCCTACTACATACCTAGGCTGTATGGCATGGCTTATTGCTCCTAGGCTACAAACCTATATAGCATGTTACTGTACTGAATACTGTAGCATTTGTAACACAATGGTATCTGTATCTAAACATAGAAAAGATACAGTAAAAATATGGCATAAAAGCTTTAAAAACGGTGCACCTGTATAGGACACTTACCAAGAATGGAGCTTACAGGAGTGGAGGTTGCTCTGGGTGAGTTAGTGAGTGAGTGGTAAGTGAATATGAAGGCCTAGGATATTACTGTACACTGCTGTAGATTTTATAAACAACTGTACACTTAGGCTACACTAAATGTTTAAACATATTTCTTTCTTCAGTAATAAATAGCTTACTATAACTTTTTTACTTTATAAGCTTTCTTATTTTTTAAAACTTTTTTGTTGTTATTGTTTTGTTTTGTTTTTGTTTTTTGAGATGGAGTCTCACTCTGTCGCCCAGTCTGGAGTGCAGTGGCACGATCTCAGATCACTGCAACCTCCACCTCCCAAGTTCAAGCAATGAGACAGAGTCTTACTCTATCCCCAGGCTGGAGTGCAGTGGCGTGATCTCAGCTCACTGCAACCTCTGCCTCCCAGGTTCAAGCAATCCTCCCACCTCAGCCTCCCAAGTAGCTGGGATTATAAGCGTGCACCACCATGCCCAGTTAATTTTTGTATTTTTAATAGAGATGATCCACGTACCCCACAAGCTCCTGTGTTGGCCAGGCTGGTCTTGAACTCCTGACCTCAAGTAATCTGCCCACCTCGGCCTCCCAAAGTTCTGGGATTGCAGGCATGAGACAACGTGCCCGGACATTTTTTAAAACTTCTTGACTTTTTTTTTTTTTTTTTGAGACAGAGTTTTGCTCTTGTCGCCCAGGCTGGAGTGCAGTAGCGCAACCTTAGCTCACCGCAACCTCTGCATCCAAGGTTCAAGCAGTTCTCCTGCCTCAGCCTCCTGAGTAGCCGGGATTACAGGCATGCACCACCACACCCAGCTAATTTTGTATTTTTAGTAAAGACGAGGTTTCTCCATGTTGGTCAAGCCAGTTGCAAACTCCCGACCTCAGGTCGTCTGCCTGCCTCAGCCTCCCAAAGTATTGGGATTACAGGCATGAGCCATCGTGCCCGGCATAACACTTTGCTTAAAATACACATTTACAGCTGCACAAAAATATCTTCTATTTTTACCATTTTAATTATTTTGCTTTACTTTTTAAACTTTAAAGCTAAAACACAAACACGCACATCAGCCTAGGCCTACACAAGGTCAGGATTATCAGTGTCACTGGCTTCCACTGCCACATCTTGTCCCACTGGAAGGTCTTCAGGAAAAATAACAAACATGGAGCTATCATGTCCTATGAAAACAATATCTTTTTCTGGAATACCTCCTGAAGGACCTGCCTGAGGCTCTTATATAGTTAACTTTTTTTTTTTTTTGTAAGTAAAAAGAGTGTACTCTAAAATAACAGTAAAAAGTATAATATAGTATAGACGTCCCCAACCGCCTCCCACCCCTGCAGGAGGCAAGTGGCCAAAGGTAGACATTGTTCTCTCTCTTTTTTTAAGTTTATTTTTAAAATGTTAGAAGCCACAAAGCCAATAAATATGTAAAAAAATATTCTATATACATTAGCTGATGTCTTAGTCCATTTGGGCTGCTACAACAAAATACCATTAATTGGGTGACTTATAAACAACAAATTTATTTCTCACAGCTCTGGATGCTGGGAAATCCAAGGTCAAGGCACTGGCAGATTTGTGTTCTGGTGAGGGTCTGCTTCCTGGTTCATAGATGGTACCTTCTAGCTGAGTCCTCACATGGTGGAAGGGAGACAACTGTGGTTTCTTCAGCTTCTTACCAGGGCACTAATCCCATTCATAAGGGCTCCACCTTGGTGACCTAGTCACATTCCAACATCTCTACCTCCTCTGCTATCACACTGGGGATTAGTGTTTCAATATATAAATTTGGGGGAAGATAAATAGCTGGGCCTTAGCAACTGATGAGGCCTCACTAAATATGCGAGAAATAAGATAAAGCAGGGGTCCCCAACCTCCAGGCCACAGACTGGTACCAGTCAGTGGCCTGTTAGGAACCGAGCTCCATAAGAGGAGGTGAGCGGCGGGTGAGCGAACAAAGCTTCATCTGTATTTGCAGCCACTCTGCATCACTCACATTACCACCTGAGCTCTGTCTCCTGTCGGATCTGCAGCAGCATTGGATTCTCATAGGAAAACGAACCCTATTGTGAACTCTGCACATGAGGGATCTAGCTTGTGCACTCCTTATGAGAATCTAATGCCTGATGACCTGTCACTGTCTCCCATCACCCCCAGATGGGACCATCTGGTTGCGGGAAAACAAGCTCAGGGCTCCCACTGATTCTATATTATGGTGAATTGTATAATTATTTCATTATATATTACAATGTAATTATAATAGAAATAAAGTACACAGTAAATGTAATGCACTTGAATCATCCTCAAACCATCCTCCACCCCCCAGTTCATGGAAAAATTGTCTTCTATGAAACCAGTCCCTGGTGTCAAAAAGGTTGGGGACTACTGGTATAGCAAATACATAAACCAGTAACATAGTCATTTATTATCATTATGGAGTTTTATGTACTATATGTAATTGTATGTGCTATACTTTTATACCACTGAAACAGAGGTTTTTTAATACCAGCATCACCACACACGAGTAATGTATTGTGCTACAGTATTATGATTGCTATGATGTCACTAGATGACAGGAATTTTTCAGCTCCATGGCAGTCTTTTTTTTTTGAAACAGAGTCTAGCTCTGTTGCCCAGGCTAGAGTGCAGTGGTGCAATCTCTGCCTCCAAGTTCAAGCGATTCTTGTGCCTCAGCCTCCTGAGGAGCTGGGATTACAGGCATGTGCCACCACGCGTGACTATTTTTTGTATTTTTAGTAGAGACGAGCTTTCACCATGTTGGCCAAGCTGGTGTCGAACTCCTGACCTCAGGTCATCCGCCCGCCTCGCCCTCCCAAAGTGCTGAGATTACAGGCATGAGCCACGGCGCCTGGCCACATTGCAATCTTATGGGACCACCACCATATATGCAGTCCATCATTGATCAAAACATCATGATGCAGTGCATGGTTGTATTCAGATACAACAGATTTATTTATAACTTTGCCAGTCTACCTATTTATATAATTAAATAGCAAAGTTAAACATTTAAAAGTTATCTTACTGCCCAAGCAAGCCAAAGATTCTTCTATCAGAAGTTACAGAGATTGTGGAAATTAAATTCCTGAAATTGAATAGCTACCTTAACTGCCTGTCAGCTGGTATATTATCAGAAACTAATTATTTGATAAAGTACTTCTGTGCTTCGAGTATCAAACATACTAATTTGTTGATATAGTATGTCATCACCATTTAATATTGCAATGCTTTTAGTATCCTGGGAAGACAAAGAACTAATACGTCAACCATTTTGTTTCAATCAATAAATTGTTCCTTTAAAAAAAGTCATCTTTCCAAGCAATAATTCTGGTTAGTATTTTTCCCATGAAATTGTGACTTTACATGGATTAATTGACCCACAGATTCAGACAAAATAGGCAATAAGCAGTTTGGTTTGCCAACTCAGTCCTAAACTGTGTAGTCTCGAACAATGACTACCAAATTCAGGTCTGTGAACTTGTGAAGAGTTTTCTCTAGTCAGCTGCCAAAATAAAAGAGGAAGGACAGTCTGTGTGTATAGAGTAGCCAGATGTCCTTTCTTGGAAGAAATAGTCCTTTATTCTGAAATTATGTGCCTTTTTTTCTCTTTCATGTTAAGATGAGAAAATTTCTTTATTTCTATAAATAATGATGCTAATATATGGTAGTCTGTGAGTTTATCTTCATACCCTTACTTGGCAAACTGAAATGTCGTAAAAGCTATAGGCCCTCCTCAATTTTTTATTTTATCTTTAAAAAATTTTATCTGGTAGGTGAAATATAATAGCCTAGGAGTCCCTGATCTAGGATTTTCCTTTTTTTTAAAAAAAAACTATAACTCTGGACATCTCAATAATTCTATTCTGGAAAAAGGCTGAAGAAATAATGTAATAATTTTTTAGAATGATTTAGACCTTACTTTGATGAAGGCAGTTCTGCAGTAACTTAAAGTAGAATGTCAATTCATGGGTGCCACGGTTTGAATGTATCCCCCAAAATTCATGTGTTGGAAACTTAATTCCCAGTGCAACAATGTTGAGAGGTGAGACATTAAGACGTTAGGTCATGAAGGGTCTGCCCTCATGAATGGATTCATGTGGTTGTCGCCGGATTAGTGGGTTAGTTATCTTGGGATTGGCTTCCTCATAAAATGCATGAGTCCAGCCCCCTTTCTGTCTTGCTCTCTTGTACTCTCTTCCCCTGTCACATACTGCCATGGTATGTGGTGCAGCAAGAAGGCCTTCCCCAGATGTGGCCCCTCAACCTTGAACTTTCCAGCCTCCAAAACGATAAGAACTAAATTTCTGTTCTTTATAAATTATCTAAGCTGTGGTATTCTGTGATAGCAACACAAAATGTACTAAGACAATAGGGGAAGAGATTTTTATGTTTTGTTCACTGCTGTTTTCACAGTACGTTGAATGGTTCTTGGCACAAAATAGACAATATTCGTCAACTGAATGGTATTGGACATTATCTGTTTATTGAATTAGTGATAAATATTTTACCCTATGTTGATATAAATGGACATTTTCTACAGGTAACAACCCTTTATTTCTAAAGCATGATCTCAATGTATTATAAATTACTGAAGTAGATTAGTTCTTTTCTTTTTTTTTTTTTTGAGACGGAGTCTCGCTGTGTCGCCCAGGCTGGAGTGCAGTGGCGCAATCTCAGTTCACTGCAACCTCCACCTCCCAGGTTCAAGCGATTCTCCCGCCTCAGCCTCCCAAGTAGCTGGGATTACAGGCATACACCACCCGCCCGGCGAATTTTTGTAGAGACGGGGTCTCGCTATGTTGCCAGGCTGGTCATTAACTCCTGACCTCAGGTGATCCGCCCACCTCGGCCTCCAAAAGTGCTGGGATGACAGGCATGAACCACCTCGCCCGGCCGATTAGTTCTTAAAGTAGTAATAGACATCTCCCCTCCACCTTTGGGAACTGCCTCCTCTAGGGAGAAGAGTACCCCGCGAGTTAGGAAGCCAGGTGATATGGTTTGAATATTTGTTCTCTCCAAATCTCATGTGGCAATGTGACCTCCTGTGTTGGAGGTGGGGCCTGGTGAGAGGTGTTTGGATCATGGGGCAGATGCCTCCTAAATGGCTTGGTGTCATCCTGTAACAAGTGTATTCTTGCCCTATTTGTTCCCATGAGAACCTACTGTTTAAAAGAGTCTGGTACTTCCTCTTCTCTCTCTCTTGCTTCTCTCTCACCATGTGACACGCTGGCTTTCCTTCACCTTCTGCCATGAGTAGAAGCTTCCTGGGGCCCTCACCAGAAAAAAATGCTGGTGCCATGCTTCTTGTACAGCCTGTGGAACCATGAGCCAAATAAACCTCTTTTCTTTATAAATTACCCTAGCCTCAGGTATTTCTTTGTACCACCACCACCAACAACAACAAGGGCACACACCAAAAAAAAAAAAAAAAAGAGAAAAAAGAAACGGACTAAGACACCAAGTTACATTGTACTGGCTGATGCAAAGTGGGCTGATCAGAATCTCCCGAGATTTTGCCCTTGAAACAGAGACAGTGAGTCCCTGCTTATGGCTGGAATTGCAATGAACTCAAAAGCTGTAGGAAAGCCTTAAATTACATGTCAACTCAGGAGCCAAGAAAACTAGTCAATGTAGCGAGAGAGAAGAATGAGGACAGAAAGGATACTCTGAGGGCTTCTGGTACCTTCTCAGGTCCTTGACTCTTCCAGAAGCTGGACTGCACTTCATGTGTGAGTTCCCTTGATCTCCTTGGAATCCTTATAACAAATTTCCTTTTTTGTTGTTGTTGGTATTAATGATGTTTTATTGTGTTATGTATATTTGCTTAAAGAGTTATTTTCATTTTATAGTAGGGTAAATTTTATCTGTGTACATTATACAATTGTTCTTAAAAGTTCACTTGCTTAATAACTCTTCACCTATAGCTTTTGTTCAACAGAGTTTTTCTCTTATTTCTTTCTTTTTAAAAACTATACACACATATATCCTCACAAGCAGGCATTTAAGCAGCAAGTAAAAGTGAGGAATGCTCTCTCTCCTGCAGGCACATAGTTGTTGCAAGTAACTTGCTAATAGAGATAAGTACCTCTGTTCAGAGCATATAAATGGTCCTAGTTAAAATTGTTAGTAAATTTATACTTTGTATCAAACTCTATTAAAATGTAGCCATTGGTTCTAATTGAATGAGATCATTGTTTCTACCAAAACTTTGACTCAATCCAGGTTTAAAAGACCCCAAGGTTTTATTTATTTATTTTCTTAAATAAAGTTGTTACTTTAAAAATTATTGGCCACATTAGTATCCCCAGTGGAGATTCAACTCTTATAAATGTATTCCACTCATGAATGTTTTGGCAATTCAGCTACAATGGTCATTTCTTCATTTTCCAAAATGACACTTTCTGCAACCAAAAGAAAGTGAAATTTCTCTTTATCCAAACTAAGGCCTTCACCAGATGTGACCCCTCAACCTTGGAACAAAAGTAAATGTTTTAATGAAGGTTACCTTGTTCATCCTAGTTTATTTTTAAAATGTATCTTCTATTTAGACCAGGTATTTCTCTTACCCATTGGTTCAACAAAATTTATTGAACATGTTTGATGCTCTAGGCATTGTGCTAGGCAGTAGGGGCACAACAATGAACAAGACAGATGTTTTCTTTGTCCTAGAACTGTAGTCAGCTGCTAGAGATGTAAAAAGTCAATAAACAAATTAATTGCTAATTGTGATTATAATTGTGAACGAAATCAATAGGGTACTACATCTTAAGAACTGATATAAAATGATAGAAATTTCAGTTTGAGTTTATTTTTTCTATGTGCTGTAGGGGACAGGAAACATTCTCTTTACCCTCTGAAGGACTGAAGTAAATAGACAGTAGACCGAATAACAGGAAAAAAAGGCACACAAATTTATTATATGCACAGGGGCATCATAGGAAAAAGTGAGTACCCTATAACCGAATGAAATTGAGAAGTTTATGTACCTTCTTCAAAGGGGAGAGACAGGGAAGGATGTAGGCAACTTAAGGTTGAGAAAATAATTTGGGGAAAAGATGAATAGGTGATAGAGCCTGTGCCAAGTCTTTCTGGGCATGATGTTGACCTTCAGTCTCTTCTCTTGGGATGCAGTCGATCTTCCTTGGTTGATGAGATTCCTGGGGAGGAGACTCATGACAATTGAGTTTCTTTTTGGAGGATCTATCTTTAGGCAGGTATGAGAAGTTCAGAGAGCCTCTCCCTGTGCTTTGGGAAAGAAAGGGGCCAGAGACAGGAGGGCAGGAGAAGGTCAGAGAGACCCTGGTTCTGAGGCTCCTTCTGTGGTTTTCCAAGCTCCTTTAGTTCAAAGTACTTAGCATTCTAAAGTGGCATTCTTTGTGGTATTGTGAGCCCTAACAGTGCCAATAGCCAGTTAAGTATCTTTATCATTAGAAAATGTGTAAGGACTTCGGGGGCTGAGGCAGAACATTTTCCTGCAAGATAATTACAATGAACATCTCCAAGGTGTCTTTGGTAGTAAACTTTTCTTCAAACATTTCATGTAAAATGAGCATTTGAAATCATTTTATCCAGTTTAGTATTTTATATCTTCTAGTGTTACTATGTGAAAGAGTATTATTCAGAACCATAGTAGAACAAGATATTTATATTACATTCACAATGGACACTTTATATCTGAGAATAGTGTGACCAGTGAAAAAGCTATGCACCCTTTCTGAAAGAACCCACTTACCACCTGTTGGGTCAGTATCATTCATACATTATTGTCCCTCTTGAAAAAAAATTTGAAGCAGATATATTATGGAAGATGACAGTTATAAACATGCCCTCTGGGTATAAAGGATAGAAGAATTGATGTTTCTTTCTTTCTGTATTGTTTAGTGTTACTAGAGGGCAGCAAAGTCATACAATAAACATACAGTAAGATTAGACTATGATTCCATAACAGAATCAGATGCAGCTTTGAATTTGTTAAAAACTACAGATGGACTTTGAAAAGTAACTTTTTCCTGATTATAAAAGTACTGCTAGCACATTTTAGAAATTCAGAAAATGCAGAACAATACAAAGAAGAAAATGAGAATAACTTATAAACGAATCATATAGTTTAAATCTTAAAAGGTATTAAATGTTAATTCTTGGTTCATTCCCTTCCGGATTGCTTGTGTTTAGTCATTCTCTGCTCAAAACACCTAGACTGTTTTCTGTTTTCTGCACAGATACAGCATCTATTTATCTACAGTAATGTTCTGTGTGTTTTTTAACTAAATGGTATCATGCTCTATGTGTTATTTTATAACTTGCTTTTTCCTTTTAGCTTGGGATTTGCAGCTCTTTTAAGTATGTTTAAATATACTTCATTCATTTTCCCAACTTTTTATTTTGGAAAATTCAAATGTATAAAAACAAGCAGGGCCGGACGCGGTGGCTCATGCCTATAATCCCTGCACTTTGGGAGACCGAGGCGGGCGGATCATGAGGTCAGGAGTTTGAGACCAGCCTGGCCAACATGGTGAAACGCCGTCTCTACTAAAAATACAAAAAAATTAGCTGGGTGTGGTGGCACATGCCTGTAATCCCAGCTACTTGAGAGGCTGAGGCAGGAGAATCACTTGAACTCAGGAGGCAGAGGTTGCAGTGAGCCAAGATCGTGCCATTGCACTCCAGGCTGGTCGACAGAGCAAGACTCCATCTCGGGGTAAAAACCAAAAAACAAAACACAAGCAGGAGGCTGGCATGGTAGCTCACGCCTGTAATCCCAGCACTTTGGCAGGTCCAGGCAGGAAGATTTCTTGAGGCCAGGAGATCGAGACTAGCCTGGGCAATATAGCTAGACCCCATCACTATAAAAAATTAAAAATAAAAGAATTAGCTGGGTATGGTGGCACACACATGTAGTCCCAGCGACTCAAGAATCACTGGAGTCCAGGAATTAGATGTTACAGTGAACTGTGATTGCACTACTGCACTCCTTCCTGGGCAACAGAGAAAGACCCTCTCTCAACACACCAACACACATAACAGCAAGAATAATACAACAATTACTCACATATCCTTCACCTAGATTCATTACTGTTAATATTTTGCTACATTTGCTTTCTCTATCTTTGCTGAGTCATTTCAAAGTTACCTGCAGACATCCTGATACTGCAGCCCTAAATGCTTCAGTGAGTATCCCCTAAGAACAAGGGCATTTCTCTACATACCCATAATACAGTTATCACACTCAGGAAGTTTTACATTAACATACTACTGTTATCTAACATCGAGTCCATATTCAAAATTCCCTCACTTATCCCAATAATGTCTTTCATAGTTGTTGTTTTATCCCCAATCTGGGATCTCGTAAAGATTGTGCATTGCATTTAGTTGTCATGGGTATTTAGTCTCCTTTATTCTAGAACAGTCTATCCTTTCTTTTTTTCTTCTTTTAACTTTCATTGACTTTTTTTTTTTTTTTTTTTTTTTTTTTGTGACGGAGTCTCGCTGTGTCACCGAGGCTGGACTGCAGTGGCAAGATCTCAGCTCACTGCAACCTTCACCTCCCAGGTTGAAGCAATTCTCCTGCCTCAGCCTCCCAGGTAGCTGGAATTACAGGCACCCACCACCACGCCTGGCTAATTTTTGGTATTTTTAGTACAGACGGGGTTTCACTACGTTGGCAAGGCTGGTCTCGAACTCCTGACCTCAGGTGATCCACCCACCTTGTGCTGGGATTACAGGTGTGAACCACCACGCCTGGCCAACACTGACATTTTTGAAGAGTCCTCATCAGTTGTTTTTTTTTTTCTTCTCCAGAATGTCCCTCTATTTGGATTTGGATTACAAAAGTTCAACAATTTTTGGAAAAATCCTACCTAGGTAATGTGTCGTTCTCAGTGCATCATGTCAGGCAGCTTATGATGCCAATTTGTCCCATGGTAAGTTTTTTTTTAATCTCTGTGGGTACATAGTAGGTGTATATGTTTGCAGGGTACATGAGATGTTTTGATACAGGTATGCAATGTGATCATGGAGACACATGGGGTATCCATCCCCTCAAGCATTTATCATTTGTGTTACAAACAATCCAGTTACACTCTTTTAGTTATTTTAAAATGTACAATTCAGTTATTGACTATGGTCACCCATGGTAAGTTTAATCACTCAGTTATGGACCTTTCTCCATTGTAAAGGTCCTACTTGTAATTAATAAGTAATCTGTGGAATGATGATAATTTTAGACTGTGTAAATATTCCTCAGCATTTCAACCAATCATTTTAGCATCCATTAATGATTCTTTTCAGAATTCATGGTTATTATAGCATTTGCAAAATGGTAATTTGGTATTACTCTCTATTACTCCTTCTAAATTTATTAGTTGCCATTGTTCTGTAAATCAGACTTTCTCTTCTTCTTTCCCACTTTTTATTTTTTTACTTTTTTTAGTAACAGTACAGACTCATGGAGTCTTTCAAATCAGTATGCTAAAATCCATTTCTGTAATTGATCATTTTGATGTTCATATTGTCCCTAATTTGGCCAGTAGAACTGTCTGCGATGGGTTCTGCATTCTCTTGCTACATCTCCATCAACTTTTTGACCTTATCTTACTTTCTGTCACAGTAAGATGTTTCAAGCTCACTTTATGTTTTTGTTTCTCCAGACCCGTGGAATCAGCCATTTCTTCAAAACCCTATTTTGTGTTTGTTTGTTTGTTTTAATGGGGAATGGTGTTGAGAAACCACAATTTAGGTGTCAGGTGTGTTCTTTGCCACAGGGGTGTCATTGCTTCTAGGCTTTCTCAGAGGATAAAGCTAAGACATATGTCTTAAAAAGCATGAGTTTGGCCAGGTGTAGTGGCTCACACCTGTAATCCCAGCAGAACAAGGGAGGATTGCTTGAGCCTACGAGTTCGAGACCTGCGTGGGCAACATAGTGAGACCTTGTCTCTACAAGTAATTAAAAAAATTAGCCAGGCATAATGGCATGCACCTGTAGTCCCAGCTACTTGGGAGGCTGAGGTGGGAGGATCGCTTGAGCCCAGGAGGTCGAGACTGCAGTGAGCTATTATCACACCACTGCAGCACTCCATGCTGGGTGACAGAGCAACACCCTGTCTCAAAAAAAAGAAAAAAAAAAGTGATGAGTTTGCACTGATACCTTTAATTCCAATCCAACATCCCAGGATGCTGCTCCTTCCCTCACTTCATATTTCCTACCGTTACAACTCTGGATGGACCTCCAAAAATTTCAATGTATTTACTCTTTTGCACAATCCTACAGAGTGGTTTTAGAATTGTTGTACCAATATTATCACCACCAACAAACCTACTAAAGTTTATAATTTCTTTGCATTTTTAAAAACTAACAGTGTTTTATTTTTTTCATAAAAAATCTTAAATGTGGCAAAATGTTCATATTTGTCAATTCTGGATGATAATTACATGAGTGTTAGTCATATTATTCATTCTTTTCTTTTAAAAAAATTGTTATTGAAGTATAGAATGCATACAGAAAAGTGCATTTATTGTACATGAAGAGCTAAATGAATTTTTACTAACTGACATATGTGTATGTGTGTGTGTGGGGTGCTTCTCTATGTAGATATACAAAAATATAAATGTTGTTTTCTAGCTTGTGTAAATTTTAAGACACATTCCTAAATTGTACTTCAAAGTGACTGTACCAGTTTATTCTCTTAAATAGAGACTATTTGCCTACAGGCATGACAAAATGGAATATCAAATAACTTTACTTTTTGCCAATCTAGTGGATGAAATATTAGTTTCCTATTGCATTTCTCTGGGTAGAGGTAATTTTTTTGTTGTTCGGTTATTGGCTACTTGTTTTCATCTTAAAGTGAATTGCATGCTTATTTCATCGTTTTTCTATTAGATTGTTAGTCTCTTTGTTTTCTACTTTAATATTATCTATTTTAACATTATGATATTTGTCTTGGGGTAAGACTGTAACTTTGAGCAGTAAGCACTTGTTCCAGCATCATTTGTTTATTTATGTAAAAATGGGCTGGGCATGGTGGTTCATGCACTTTGTAATCTCAGCACTGCGGGAGGCTGGGGCAGGTGGATCACTTGAGTCCAGGAGTTTAAAACCAACCTGGGCAACATGGCAAGACTCAGTCTCCCCAAAATTGCAAAATTAGCCAGACATGGTGGTGTGCACCTGTAGTCCCAGCTACTCAAGAGGCCTAGGTGGAAGGACCGCTTGAGCCCAGGAGGCAGAGGTTGCAGTGAGCCAAGATGACGGCACTGCACTCTGGCCTGGGTGACAGAGTGAGACCTTGTCTCAAAAAAATAAAAACAAAATATGTATGTAGAAATGCTCTTATTGGGTTTTCTCTGTTATGAAAGTGATTTTGTGTGTTTTAAATTTTATTTGTGTAAACTTATGGGGCACAAGTGCAATTTTGTTACATGGATATATTACATAATGGTGAAGTCAGGGTTTTTAGTGTGTCCATCACTGGAATAATGTACTTTGTGTCCATTAAGTAATTTCTCATCATCTACTCCCTGCCCTTTCAAGTCTTGATTATATGTTTATTCAAAAAATAAATATTTCTCCCAGTAAATAAATATTTCTCCCAGATAGGTAGAAAATAAGAATTGCCCCCATACCATCACCACATACAATACAGTTTTTAGTGTGCATCCTAGTCTGTTTTTTATTTTTTGTTGTTGTTTTGTGTGTGTGTGCTTCTAACACCCTTTATGGACTTAATTTTCCTTTCCCTTTTTTTATGATTTTACTATTAGCAAGTACTTTTTTTTTTTTTTTTAAGTTTAGGATCTGTCTTTGAGGCATCCTTCCTGCTGTATTTGTCTATCTATGGTGCTGTTTATATTGTCTTACAATTGTCTTTAGGAGAAGTGTACTCTCTGTAGAGCCAGCTCTCCCTCATTGCTTTTCTAGAGTCTGGGTAGGATAAACATGACCTTGTGCAACATTTTGAGTTGTGACTCTGTATTAGTTTGTTCTCACACTCCTAATAAAGACACACGAGACTGGGTAATGTATAAAGGAAAGAGGTTTAATTGACTCACAGTTCCACATGGCTGAGGAGGCATCACAATCATGACTGAAGGTGAATGAGGAGCAAAGTCATGTCTTACATGGTGGCAGGCAAGAGAGTGTGTGCAGGGGAACTCCCCTTAATAAAACCATCAGATCTTATAAGAACTCACTATCATGAGAACAGCATGGGAAAGATCCGCTCCCGTGATTCAATTACCTCCCACCAGGTCCCTCCCACAACCTGTGGGAATTATGGGAGCTACAATTCAAGATGAGATTTGGGTGGGGCACAGCCAAACCATATCAGACTCTGTTAAATGAAAAAGGCCTCCGTACATCATTATTCTTGTAACAAATCACATCCAATTTACAAGTGTTCTCCTGTAAATTCTGGAGAAACAGAGGCCCTGAAGTTATTGGTGAGCAAGTCTGGGAAATGGAAATGGAGGTTCCAATTCCTATTTTTACTAATTTAATGTGTATAAAATGTTATCCATATCTTTTCTTCATTCCTTTGTTCCTTCCTTTCTTTTGGGGGACTTTCATAGGTTCATTCAAGAGTTTTAACCCTTAACTCATTTTTCTCACAAGGCCTTAAATTCCACAACCTCATCATCTACCACCTTTGGTGCTTTCAGAATCATAACTCTCAATGTTGAAGAGTGGGCTACTGCATGGAAGGTGGGTGCAAACCCCTAAAATTTCCACCCCTGGTTCTGGAAAGTGAGAAATTGGGGATTTCAATACTGCAAGCCATCCTTCACATTCTAAACTCATTGTCTTTACTTAGTTCCGTCAGCATTTCTTTCTCCCAGTCAGTGGGGTATTGGCATGGACTTGTACTGGTTCATAAGAGCTGATTGGTAAGTTTTCAGGAATTTGCAAGCTGGTTGTTAAGCACAGTCATTATTGAAAGCAAATTATGTAAACTTACAATTAAATAAATTATATCAAAACCAAAAATAATAAATACTCAGAACTTATCACTTCCTAATTATTTTACTTCACTTTACTATTATTCAGGCTTTTGGGGTTAGTTGTGCCTGTTGTATAGGTAGGGTGGAAATACTAGATAATGCTGCCCTATTGTATGTCTTTTCTCAACTCCATGTTCTCTTGGTAGCATGAAATTGGGTTATGGTGGCAGTATTTACACCACTACATATCAGAGTGTGATTTATGATTTTGTTGAGTGTGATGGAGAAAATGTTAACAATGCAGATTAAACTTAAAAGTGTGTCATGTCCATAGCCTTTACTTTGTGAATAGTCCCCATATGTGAGAAAATATTCCTCCAGTATTTGAAAACTATTATTTGATTCAGCAAAGAAGTTGCTTTCATCATTGACTAGCAAGTGACATTCTCACGTGTATCTTTGTTGTTTAACTTTCCTCTTACTTCTAACATAAATGAAAATCTCAACCAATATTTATACCAAAACTATACATGCTCATCAGTTGCAACCCTAGGTTGGCTTTGTGTACAAGAGTTTGGCAAAAATCAAAGCATTCTTTGAGAACTAATGATCTACAAAGAGTATATAATAAAGAGTAATCTATAGTTTATTATCATTTGTAAATTGTGTGCTACACATTCTTTACATCCGTAAAATTGAAATAACCTATGTACATACATATCTGCTTACTTTTTTGAAGACTAAAGTGAAAGCAAGTTTATTAAGAAAGTAAAGGAATAAAAGAATGGCTACTCCATAGGCAGGGCAGCCCTGAGGGCTGCTGGTTGCCCATTTTTGTGGTTATTTCTTGGTTATATGCTAAACAAGGGATGGGTTATTCATGAGTTTTCCAGAAAGAGGTAGGGGGTGGGCAATTCCCAGAGCTGAGGATTCCTCCCCTTTTTAGACCATGTTGCCATGGCATTTGTAAACTGTCATGGCGCTGGTTGGAGTGTAGCAGTGAGGACGACCAGAGGTCACTTTCATCTCCATCTTGCTTTTGGTGGGTTTTGGCTTCTTTACTGCAACCTGTTTTATCAGCAAGGTCTTTATGTCCTGCATTTTGTGCTGACCTCCTATCTTATCCTGTAACTAAAAATGCCTAACCTGCTGGGAATGCAGGCCAGCAGGCCTCAGCCTTATTTTACGCAGCCTCTAAACAAGATGGAGTCACTCTTGTTTAAACGCCTCTGACATTTCCCCCTCCCTTTTATAAGAGAACCCTTAATCCTAAGGGTTGTAGAGAGATGAAGGTCCATCTTTTGTAACTTCTGGAGGCTGAATGAGGCGATGATATTCCTGCCTATTTATTAGGGTCTCAGATCCAGGGTAGAGAGGAGTTCAGTCAGAGAAAGTCAGTACGGTGAGGACCATTCATAACTCTGACTAAAGGTGATATAACTAGTTTCCAGATTTTGGAGAAATTAGGTAGAGAGAAACAAGCATGCTTCAAATTTTGTTCACAGGAGCATAATTTATGCAATTGTTGAAAGCTGTCAATAGCTCAAAAGAAACGTTTCCTTGACTCCAAAGTCAGCCAATCAGTGTTGGTCTATTTCCTTTGGGTCAGGGGTCTCCTTAGTATCATCCCTTTGTGGTTGCCATAAAGATGTTACCAGAAAGGGGTCCTAAACCAGACCCCAAGAGAGGGTTCATGGATCTCACATAAGAAAGAATTCAAGGCGAGTCTATAGAGTAAATTGAAAGCAAGTTTATTAAGAAAGTAAAGGAATAAAAGCATGGCTACTCCATAGGCAGAGCAGCCCACCTCCCTTTTTTGTTGGAGAGCTGGTGGTTAAAGTTTTATTAGCACACCACTGGCCAGAGGCAATAGGCTACTAGCCCCAGGCCAGATGGGTACCATTAACATAGTTTGTTTGACCCACATGATATTATTTAAAACAAACAAACAAAAAAGCTGAATGTCAAGCCAACATTTACAAATTGTGAGAATTCACATAACAACCTGGAATTTCTAATTCTCTGAAGGATCAGATCTGGCCCCATCAGATTTTCCCATGGCAACACTCAGTTGGAGCTGAGCCACTGTAGAGCTTCAGATGGGGCATGCACCCTTACTTAACCACCATCCCACCACTCCCTGTTGTCCCCCAAACCCTGCAGCTAAGTGCCAAATGCCATTTATCCCCATGCCTGCCCTGTGGATTTTCTCTGCCCATTCTTCATCCCACAGCAGCACAAACGGAACCATATTTTTAGTCCAGAAATCTGAAACCTCAGACTTGATTTATAACTAAATTAGCTTTCCTTTTCTGTTGGTTTAAGTCCCATTAACTCACAAGTATTTCTCAAAAGACTTAAAACATATGTGAAAGGGCTTTGAAACTATTAAAAGCTACCAAATGGAAGATATTTATAGGAGGCATATACTTTCTAACATCATTTAATTTTATACTTTGTTAATAAAAATTATTAAAATTCAATTAGTTATATTTTCAGTAACTAATGACAATGAATATATTACTAATCTTTTCACTTGTCTTTTCTTGCTTTCCTTTCTCCTCCTTTTTCCCCTTTTCCTTATTGTTTTCTTTCACTTTAACATTATCTGCAGTACAATGTCAGTAATGAGGTCACATGTTTCTATTAAAATTCATATTTTGGTCTTTGTTTTGGCCTAATTTAAACACTGACATGGGCTCATGCTAATTAGCCTGAATGGCTAAATCCCCCACCAATTAAGCAAATGTAGAAATTGCAGGTTATTTCAGTTACTCTATGTTAAGGTTAAGTGAAAAAAAACAAAAAAGTGATATATGTGATCTAAAGTCATCAACCCCAGGACATCCTGTTAAGTCATGGATTATTTCTTATCATTATGGTATCATGAATGCAATAATGTTTCAAATTCATTCCACTCCAGGTTTAGACATTTGTATCACAATTGCAGTGGATTCTTTTTTCTTTTTTTTTTTTTCTTTTTTTGAGATGGAGTTTCGCTCTTGTTGCCCAGGCTGGAGTGCAGTGGCGCAATCTTGGCTCACTGCAACCTCTGCCTCCCAGGTTCAAGTGATTCTCCTGCCTCAGCCTCCCGAGTAGCTGGGATTACAGGCATGCACCACCACGCCTGGCTTATTTTACATTTTTAGTAGAGACAGGGTTTCTCCATGTTGGTCAGGCTGGTCTCGAACTCCCGACTTCAGGTGATCCGCCTACCTCGGCCTCCCAAGCCATGGATTCTTTACAGTCCACTTTAATGGCAAGTTGCATCTCTACGAGGGAAAATTTTCTTTGTACAATAATGAATCCATTTAATTTTTTCAAACGTATGTTGCTTTGGTTCCTTTTATCAGCACACATAAAATCATTTTGTGTTAACCATGTCATATAAAATGGCTTCACTTTGCAATCTTAACCTTCCAAATGGACTGAGCCTTAGAACTTTTTTTGTTAATTATCTGTTAATAATTTGAGCACTTTTAACAATAGAAATAATGTTGTAAGTGGTGAGTAAATTCCCAGGCTAGCCCCTAATGTAGTTAAACATAGCTCGAATGGTATTCATCTAAGTTCTGATTTTTGGAGCAAGAGGAAAAGGAGAAGGAGAAAGATGAAAGTGAGAAGAGAAATTGGTGAAATGGTATAGTGGGGGCAAAGACAGACCATGCAAAGAAAGAAAAGAAAAAGAATGTGAAAGGCTAGAAGTGAAGAACTTTCCTTGCAGTTAGGCTATGCTCTAAGCAAAATTTTGAGATAGATGCAAATGTGTTTTGTGTCCTCCAATTTTCACTTCTGCATCCCTCTCTCTGGAACACTGGTCCCCCCATTTGGTCCTAAGGTCTCACCCTATCCATGCCTGTGGTACCTCCACCCCAACAAACACAGTCTCCAACCTCTTATTTCTCAGTGCATCTATTCTTAGCAAGGTATTTAGAAAAGATCAGTTTAAGAGAACCTAATCATTTTGTTATTATTATCATTATTTTTTTTTTTTTGAGATGGAGTTTCGCTCTTGTTGCCCAGGCTGGAGTGCAATGGTGTGATCTCTGACCCTGTCACCCAGGCTGGAGTGTAGACTGCAGTGGCACGATTTTGGCTCACTGCAACCTCCGCCTCCCAGGTTCAAGCGATTCTCCTGCTCAGCCTCCCGAGTAGCTGGGATTACAGGCATGTGCCACCATGCCCGGCTAATTTTGTATTTTTAGTAGAGATGGGGTTTCTCCATGTTGGTCAGTCTGGTCTTGAACTCCCAACCTCAGGTAATCCGCCCGCCTCGGCCTCCCAAAGTGCTGGGATTACAGGTGTGAGCCACTGTGCCCGACCATTTTATAAAACTCACAGTCCCCAAACCTCTGAAATTGATTATTCTCTACTTAGGGGAATTCCAAGCAATTTCACAAAATGAAACAGAAAAAAATTAAGGCAGTATTTTGAAAGAAGATATGTTTCTTGGGGGTCACCTTCTAGGAGGAGCTCCACTAAGCAGTCTCTAGGGTGTATTGCTTTCTCCATTTCTGATGGGACATTTCCCTGCAGGCTTCTAGTTGCAGAGACCAAGCCTAGCTGGCTCCCAAGACATGTCCCTGGACGCAATCAAGTTGGTTTTTTGGTTTCTTTTTCTTTTGTTTTTCAAAAGTGTTCTCACAGTTGGGCACAGAGCAGAACAGAGAGCTGGTTATTGGTGTGTGTGTGGCTGTGTTGCAAATGGAGCCTGTGGAGAGAGGCACAATTGTGGGTAGGGATACCTATCTCATGGCCTTATTTCCAGATTCCTTCTGCAAATTATTCATCATTTGCCAAAGTTCCAGGCAGCTGGACACAGTTATTATGCTAGTAAATAAATGTGACAACATAGCTTTTGTTGCTTGGTATTGGGAAGGTTCTAAAGTAAGAAAAGTCAGGAAAGTTGTTGGCAATGCTGGTAACGTTTTCAATACTATATGATTTTAAGGCTGAGTCCCTGTTGAAAAGAGCCATATCTAAGAATGAGATATACATACATGGCTGCCAGCCTTTGTGTAACCACATGGGCTTCTCTCTGGAGTCACTGTCCCCACCACTATGGATGAGTAAGCTCTGCTCTGGGAAGGGATGCTTGGCCTCCATGTTGATGCGCAGCCTCTTCAGACCACAAATAGCCAGGTATTCAGTGGGGAGAGTGTTGGTGCTACACAGGGAAAGCTTCAGGTCTTGGACCAGCGTGAAGTTCAGCAGGTGGCCCAGCACAGATGTGTCTGTGAACCAGATGGTCAGATGGCCATTGTAGCTGGTTCGCTCTACTGCAAGGGGCAGGATGGTTTTACAGTTGCACATCAGGTTGGCCAAACTGTAGTCACAATCCCGGATGTCCGCAGAACAGCTGCAGTTCCGAATGGTGTTTTCCTTTGTGAAGATGAGCGTGCTGTTCTTCTGACCTTTGGTGAAGCAGTTAAGTGCAAAGACACCCAGAGCGCTGATCAGAAGGAGACAGTGCCTGGGAGGTGGTGCCATGCTTGCCCAGCGTGGGCCAGCGTGTTTATCCCCCCTCTTTTTGAACCAATTTGTTGGAACTCACCTGAAAGAAAAGAGGCAGCTTTATCACAACTTTACATTTGAAATACACAGCTTATGGAAAAGGAACCCCAGAAAAAAACAAGTTGTAAACATTTCTTTCTTGCAGTTCTAATAACTTTCCTGAGCCACAGGCAATGCTTGCAGCCCAGGCACTGGGCAAGCTCTTTTCTCAGCGCCTCATCCAGAGACAGCAGCCAAACCTTTGAGCTCTGCTCATCTGAGGTGTAAAACTCCCAGTGATGTTGGCTGACAGTGAGACCAACATGCCAACAACACAGCCAGAGCAATGCCAGAGCGGATGCCGGAGAGGAGACCTACCGCATCCTATCTACGGGCAGGGATTTGGAGTTGAAAGAGCACATTCTCCAAACATCCAATTACTAGCATGAAGTGCCCACAAACCCCTGAACATGCACATGCTTTCCTCCCCCTCAATATCTTCGTGGAATTCGGGAGACAAACACTTCTTTGTTGGATTCAGCTATCCAAGGGCTACCTATTACACAACAGCATGAATACCAATGAAGCATTTAGTTAACGGTAAGCTTTAACTTCTAAGTAAATAAACATGCCTCCCATCCCCACCATATTAATCTGTTTGAGTCCATTCATCCTTTTCAGGGCCTCTTACAAATGTACCCAGGTAACTGTGGTAATAGACAACAAAAAGACTAATCACCCACCGATTAATCACAATTATTTTGACTTATCTACTCTTATGCCAGAAGAAATTTATGAACTGATCTTGTCAATGTATTGCAGAGCTCCAAAACAAAACCATATATAAGAACTTCTTAAAAAATCTAAATAAGGTAGGGATGCATGGGTAATTTAAAGAGCAACACCAGTGTCCAGTTTTGGGGGAAAAGCCCTACAGTGTCTGGCATATGACAGATGCAGGATCCTCCTTTGTGGTGTGATTGGAATGAGATGAGATGAGCATTATGGCAGAGTGTACCACATTTCAGTTTGGCGAAAGTAATAACATTCCCCCAATGACTGAAGAGAGAAACCAAACAATACAATTCAGTCCATCTCCATTTGCTAAGCTCCATGGGTGTGGTGGGATACTTGGCATGTGACCTCTGAGTGGGAGGGCCCAGAGCTACTGGCAGGGCCACTACACTAAGGGCCAGGGAGCAACAGATGGAAGGGTCAGTCTGAAGAGCTCGACATGTGTCCAAAGAGTATGGTGACAGCAGGAAAAAGGCTAGGCAGACAAGCAGCAATTAGGGTGTAAGACGAGGCCACAAGAAAATTAGAAGGCTAAAAATGCCAGGGATCAGGTAGACAGGCAGGAGGCACAAGCCACAACCCCATGGCTGGAATGCCAGGAGGACAGAAGTAAGCTCTGCTGCGTAAACTTGAACAGAGGGTGAGACATTGATTCACAGCAATTATGACTGTATTCATGCATTCATCCCTCCCTCCCTTCCTTCCTTCATTTCTTCCTTTCTTCCTTTCTTCCTTCCTTCTTTCCTTCCTTCCCTCCTTCCCTCCTTCCTTCCTTCCTTCCTTCGTTCCTTCCTTCCTTCTCTCCCTCCCTCCCTCTTTCCTTCCTTCCTTCCTTCCTTCCTTCCTTCCTTCCTTCCTTCAACTAATGCTTATTGGAAGATTACTAGGTGGCATGCCCTCTGCTAGCCATGGCGGTACAACTCAGAACAAGACAACCCGGGGCCCAGTCCTCATAGAACTTATGTCCTAACGAAACTGATTCTGCTTCCAATGGGCTTGGGCATCATAGCCCAAAGCCAGGCCCGTCCTGCATGTGAGGATGGAGAGGCTATAGCAGTGGGGAGGAGGTGAGAGGAGGGGACAAACGCAGGAGTCAGGCAGGGCCCAGCCTAGGCCGTGTGCCAGGCCCTGGCTTAGGCCAAGCAGAAGAAACGAAGATACAAAAGACCTGGATCCTATCCTCCAGGATTTATCCTCAAAGGAAAAAGACCAATAAGGCTGAACTGAGAAGCACTGTACTGAACATACAGGCGGCTATAAGAACATAGCAGAGAGAGAGAGATTTGACGTGGGGGACTGGATAAGGCGGTTTAGAGTGCTTTGTGTCTATTTTGAAGTTGGCACAGGATTTTCTTAAAGGATTCTTATTAAATGTATTAATAGGTACATTTTGTCATGAAAGAAAGAGCTTTGAGAAACGTGGAGAACAAGAGTTCTCCTTGAACAAGAGGCTTAACAGTCTTAAGCAGAGTTAGAATGCGGGCGTGTCTACCCCCTTAGTGAGGAATGGTGAATAATTTATTAATTACAAGATAATTTTAGACAATCAGCTGTCCCAGATTCCACTGGAGGCCTCTGGGACTTCGTGTCCCAGTAACCCTGTCATCCCAGAACCAGGAATGCTGTCAATACCGTTGGCCCACCCTGACCCTAGCCTTAAAAGAAAACAGAGGGGAGAGGTCTATTCATCAGCCGAAACCTAGTGAGAAAAGTGCCTGCCTCCCTCTTTCAGGTGCTGATCCTTTTAGAGGCAGCCATGGAAGAGGAAAAGAGGCCAGAAGAGAAAAGGATATTGGTTTGCTGGAACATGTAGGACAAGAAGTTCCCAGAAGAATTTGTGAGCAACTTCCCAACAGTAAGGCCCTGGCTAGACCTCAGGATGGTCCCTGCCTCCTGGACATTAGGAAGCCCAAAGGCCAGAACAAAAACACATGCCTAGTGGGGGAAGGCTCACTAAGAGGGCACCAGGTGGGGCAAATACCCCTGGTAACCCATTTATGGAGGCTGCCACAGAAATGCCAGTTGGAAATTTTCCTCCTTCAGTCTACCATGAATTTCTTTTTTCTCTTTTGAGATGGAGTCACCTGGGCTGCAGTTCAGTGGTGCAATCTCAGCTCACTGCAAGCTCTGCCTCCCGGGTTCCAACGATTGTCTTGTCTCAGCCTCCTGAGTAGCTGAGATTACAAGCATGCACCATCATACCCGACTAATTTTTGTATTTATAGTAGAAATGGGGTTTTGCCATGTTGGCCAGGCTGGTCTTGAACTCCTGACCTCAGGGTGATCCGCCCATCTCGGCCTCCGAAAGTGCTGGGATTACAGGCATGAGCCACTGCACTCGGCTGTACCGTGATTATTAGTTCAAGGTTCTCTTTCACTGGGGTATAGACCTTGAGAGAGCAGTTTTTGGGCTTTATATTCTCAATTTCCTGCACAGTGCCTAGCACATAGTAAGGACGCAACAAGTTTCATTGAATGAATGAAAAAACATAGTTTACCAAATGTCAGTGTACTCAAACTCCTTTAACTGCTAGCTATAGAAATCCAATTAAGACTGACTTGGGAAAAACAAAAAAACAAAAAAACAACTGCTCACTTATTTGAAAAATTAAGGAAGGATTTCAGGCATGGCTTGATCCAGCTACTCAAAAAAGTTTGTCAGAAATGTCTGTCCGTTTTTCAGTTATTCTTTCTCATGTGTGGGCTTTATTCCCAGATAAGATCACTCCTTCTGGGGACAACATGGTTACTAGTAGATACAGGTTTACTTTCTATCAGCTGAGCAACCTCTCAAGAAAAAAAGTAATAATAACTCTCTTTAAATAGCACCAGGCTGCTGGGTGTGGTGGCTCATACCTATAACCCCAGCACTTTGGGAGGCCGAGGTAGGAGGATTGTGGGAAGCCAGGAGTTCAAGACCAGCCCAGCCAACATTGTGAGACATAATCTCTACAAATAAAATAAATTAGCTGGACATGATGGTGTGCACCTATAGTCCCAGCTACTCGGGAGGCTGAAGCAGAAGGATCACTTGAGTCTGAGAATTCGGTGTTGTTTAAGCTACCCTGTTGTGGTATCTGCTATGGCTGCACAGGCAGAAATAGGGACACAAGTGCAGATTCAGGGCAAGGTGTGCGAGCACACTCAGTCCCTGGCCTCGGAGTCTCTCTGGATGGCTTCTTGCCTACGGTGACTGACAGAGGGAGGGATGATATGAAAAGGCACCTCTTCTCCTCATGACCTAACCCCAATTCTTACTCCACGGGTTCATGACAGCCCATTCTGCTGGAGACTGTGTCTTAAACCTTCCTCCCCTAGTTTCTGTCAAGTACCCCTCATGAGCTGTGATTTCACTGGGCTTTGAACTCTTAGGCCATTTGAGGCTGCAGTGAGCTATGATTGTATCACTGCACTCCAGCCTACATGACAGAACAAGACCCCATCTCTAATGAATAAATAAATATGGCTGGGCTCAGTGGCTCAGGCCTGTAATCCCAGCGTTTGGAAGACCAAGACAGGCAGATCACTTGAGCTCAGGAGTTCGAGATCAGCCTGGCCAACAAGGCGAAACCCCGTCTCTACCAAAAATACAAAAATTAGCCAGGCAGGGTGGCATGTGCCTGTAATCCCAGCTACAGGGAGGCTGAGGCTGGGAGGCTGAGGCCTGTAATCCCAGCTACAGGGAGGCTGAGAATCACTTGAACTGGGAGGCAGAGGTTGCAGTGAGCTGACATTGTGCCACTGCACTCCAGCCTGGGTGACAGAGTGAGACTTTGCAACCAAAAAATAAAATAATACTAATAATGAAATAAATAACCAAATAAGTAAATAAATAAATATTAGGAGGCAAAAATACACTGGTATCCTGAGTCGTACGCTCAGCTTGGGAGCCAATGAATGGGATCAGCCACACTGCAAAGAGTGGACTGAGAGGGTAGAAGGCTGGTTCTGCAAAGGGAAATCAGGAGGCGCTATCAGAAATGGGCCAGGTAGGCAGTCAGAAAGGTGGGTGCCTACAAAACCCATGGGATGAGCATGGGTGAGCATTGCAACTCTACTCCTCTCAGTCTCAGCAAACACTAAAGCACCACTTTGATAAAATGCCCTCTAAGAATGCAGATATATGTCTGACTTTGTGGGATATATTCAGAATTTCAAATTGGCTCCTTTACTGGAGGGCCCCTTGATTTTACCTCCCAAGAATCTTCAAGGATTTTTGCAGGGACACACTTTGGGTACTGCATTTGTGAGCGATAGCCCTGCTTACCTCTCCAAGTCCTGGCTTCACAGTGTGTTTCTTGGGGTGCCTGGGCCCTAGCTTTCTTCTGGCTTTAATCCCAGAGCCATAACTCACTCATATCTATACTTGAGACTGCTTCTTGCCAGGGCATCTCCTCAGCTTCTGACTCTTGAGCCTTTCACAGTTCCTTCTCTTGAGTCTTTCCCCTAATTGCATTTCCACTTTAAAAATAAAAATCACAGCCAGGCATGGTGGTTCACACCTGTAATCCCAGCACTTTGGTAGGCTGAGGGGGGCAGATCATTTGAGGTCAGGAGTTCAAGACCGGCCTGGCCAACATGGGGAAACCCTGTCTCTACTAAAAATACAAAAATCAACCAGGTGTGGTGGTGCACACCTATAATGCCAGCTACTCAGGAGGCTGAGGCATGAGAATTCCTTGAACCCGGGAGCGGAGGTTGCTGTGAGCCGAGATTGCACCACTGCACCCCAGCCTGGGCGACAGAGTGAGTGAGACTCTATCTCAAATAATAAAATAAAAACCACTTTTGATTTCAAATTAAGCTCACTTCCAAATTATGTTTTTAAATTGCTTTGATTTTTAATTGCTGTAAGGATTTGGAGAATGTCACTTGATTTTTCCACAATTAGTTATTTGTCTTTTGTGTTAGGACTATAGAGCTCAGAACATCATTATTTATGACATTTCAAATCTGTTTTGGGCAAATGCTCCAAATGCTGTCCTCCCACCGACACAATATCTCCTTACTAGTAATATCTTCTTATAAACAGAACTAGTCAAGTTTGAAACATTCCTTTTGAAGCCAAGTATAAACATTATCTAAATGTTGGGTGTAATCCTAGATTGAGAAGGAATCTGTGTGGAATTTGTTTCGAAGTAACTGATGTCTGTATCTCCTCAATTCAGAACCCTCTGTCCTTATGCAGCTAGTTGCTAGTATTGTTCTTGAGATTTCTTCAGCTGCAATACAAAAATAATAAACTGATTCTGAATGGTAGCTCTGGTTTTTAAACATGTCCAGTGATTTAAAGGCTCAAATATTTAATAATCATGCACAAAGGCTCAAATATTTAATAATTATGCACGTAGGCCAGGTGTGGTGGCTCACGCCTGTAATCCCCGCACTCTGGGAGGCCAAGGCAGGTAGATCACGAGGTCAGGAGTTCGAGACCAGACTGACCAACACGGTGAAACCCCGTCTCTACTAAAAATACAAAAATTAGCTGGGCATGGTGGCGCGTGCCTGTAATCCCAGCTACTCAGGAGGCTGAGGCAGGAGAATCGCTTGAACCCAGGAGGCAGAGGTTGCAGTGAGCTGAGATCGCACCATTGCACTCCAGAGTGAGACTGTCTCAAAAAAAAAAAAAAAGAAAGAAAATCATGCACAGTTTTTAGCATCTTGACTGAAAAATTTGGATGCGTAGACATCCCCTGAGTTTTTGTCATGGTTGCATCAAGCTACTTATTGCGTCTTACAACCTAGGTATATCAGAGCCTTCTAGTCTGCATGAATGCCATGTTCTCCTCTCCTTCTTTGGCACACTGTTGGACTTTATTTCTGAGCTTCTGGTAGTGAAGTGGTGCCATGTGATTGAGTTCTGGCCAATGGAATATGGTGGAAGATTCCACGAAGGAACTGACGGCCCTAGAAGATGGCAGAACTGTGGACAAAAGGCTGAATCCCTGAATGATTGTATGGAAGAGAGCACACCCCTCTTCCCCCTTAGTGGCATTAGTCTGTGATGTAAGGGAGGAACAGATCTCAATTACTTTAAGCCACTGATATCTTGAAGTTTGTCAAAGCAGCTAGCCTACCCTGCTAGCTGGGTACAATACAGCAGGTGCTAATATTGCTTTGCAACTTAGGATTTTTACATCCTCTTTTCTCAAAAGAAAATGAGAAATCAACATTTAGAGGACATTTATTGGATGCCAGGCAAATGGCCTAAGTCATGGGGAAGAAAAAATGAAGAAGATATCATCCATGCCCTCAAGGGACTTGAAGTTTGCCCAGAGAACTTGGAATGTACTTTGGGAACAAACAACTGGGCAACTAATTATAAGACAATGTGATTGGTAGTTCTTAAAGATGCAGATGGAGGCCAGGCACAGTGGCTGATGCCTGTAATCCCAGCACTTTGGGAAGCCAAGGTGGGCAGATCATCTGAGGTCAGGAGTTTGAGACCAGCCTAGCCAACATGGTGAAACCCTGTCTCTACTGAAAATACAAAAAATTAGCTGGGCGTGGTGGTGGGCACCTGTAATCCCAGCTACTCAGGAAGCTGAGGCAGCAGAATCGCTTGAACCTGGGAGGCGGAGGTTGCAGTGAGCCAAGATTGCGCCATTGCACTCCAGCCTGGGCAATAAGAGTGAAACTCATCTCAAAAGGAAAAAAAAAAAAGATGCAGATGGAGTGGTGGTAAGGAAGAAATGGAAAGACTCCCAAAGGATGTGCTCTTTGGGCCAGGCAGAGAAGAGGTTCAGGTTAGGAAAGGCGAGACAGTGCAGATATAAGAGTCATTGGCACAGATGTCAGAATGACTAAAGTCCTTAGTATGTTTAGAACAGGTATAAGACATCTGGAGTTCCGTGAGGCTGGGGATGTAGGCAGGAAGACAGGGTTAGACAGGACCTTGCTGGTCAAGCTAAGAGGTTTGGACTTTATGCTGGCAGTTACTTGGTCTCCAAACTCTTCTGATCATTACCCCATCAATAAATGATTTTAAAACCCTCCCCGATAGATGTATCTGTTAATTTATAAAGGCCATTCACATATTACCATGCTTACATATCATCTGTATTATCAACAATACACAAACAGTAGCATTTTTAAAAATTTGAGCTGAAAAATAAATAAAAATGAAAGTTTGAATATTTTCAGCTTTACCCCACTAACTTGGCTTGCAAACCTCCTGTGAGGTAAACTCCCTCTTTGGAGGCTCCTGCAAGAGACAAAAAATGAGATGGTAAAGGTCTGAAGCAGGAGACATCTACTTAGATCTTGTTTAAGGAAAGTAACCTAGGTTGCCAGAGACAGACTGAATCTGGGGAGAAAACACTAGTCAGGACAGTGAATTCTAAATAGTTTTCTTTCGTATTTTCCTCAGTGATTTCCATCTCTCCATTTGTTGACTCCTTCTAACTCCAGGCTCTTTGGATAAATCTGTTTCAATATCTGGAATCCTCAAGGGGATGGAGAGGACCAAGAATGTAGGATTGAGAAGGTGGGGATGAGGATGAGGCTGTCTTCCTCCTATGAGCATGCAGTCAGGACACCTGCTAGAACCTCTGGGAGGGAACCAGTGGTACAGGGAGCAGGAGAGCCCAGTGGGCAGCACAGCAAAGCATTCGTCTCGCTCTGTCTCCCAGGCTGGAGTGCAGTGGTGCGATCTCGGCTCACTGCAACCTCCCACTCCTAGGTTCAAGCAATTCTCCTGCCTCAGCCTCCCATCGTTGTCTCATTCTTAGCATCCCAACACAGCTTGCCTGGGAACGCCACGCCCTGAGACATCCACTGTGAACCCTGACAGCCACGAGAAAAACATAGCTCATTTTCTCAGAGTTAGGAGGCTCTGGGTGGCTTCATCAGACTGGCAGCAAGCCTAGCTGCTAGTGAGGGCTAGTTATGGCAAGCTATGGAGTAGGTGGAGTAGCTCTCCGATCCCCAGTTCCCCTTGATGTGCCTTCCTCTTAATTCCTTGATCATCCATTCTTTTCTTTCCAGGAGCCAGTGCTGAAAACCCGCTCACAGATTGGGATCTGATACCAGTTGGTTAGGCCTTAATCGGAATTTAAACCAACACATTCTTGTCCAAGGGTATTTGCACTGTAAGCCTTATGGCTACCTTGTTCCTTATTAGATAGCAAGGATCAAACAGAAAGTATGGGAGGAGTGTGGGGTGGAGACTCCACGCTGGGGTCCAGAAACAAGTGGTCACCTGTTCTCAGGTCCAGTGCCCACTTGTCCAGGGCTGTGCAACCCCTCTTCCCATTGAGGTCAAGGAGGGGTGTTGGCTATTCTGTTATGTGGATGAGATGCCCACACAGGCACTGTGTGAGGGCTTTAGATGTAGGACCTTGAAATGCTCTTGAAAAAAGGGATTTTTAGCATTTTTCTTTTCTTTGGCGTTGTTCCACAAATGCACTGCAGGAGATAGGTTAGAGATAAACACTATGTAAGATGATATTTGAAAAGGGAATGATATCTTTGTTGTTTACTATTTCAAAGCTTATGAAGTTGAAAACTAATTTGGGTCCCTCCCCAATGTTTTCTTACTGTGATACGTGTTGTATTTTATTTCTTCTTCACATTCCACAACAGCACATCCTCATCCTTGGTATAAGCCACTGAATTTTCACAGGCCCTTGCAAGGATCTAATGCTGAAGTCACCGTTCTGTGCAGTCTCTGTGGGTGAAGATCACTTCCCTTTCATTGTGGTTTACACAGTTCATTGTGCAGGGCAGGAAATGAGTTCCCAGTAATTCTGATGTGATCGGAATCTCATTTGGTTTCTATAGTAGGATCTAAACTATATGCTCTCATCTGATATTTTTGCTCATCTAGAAAAAGATGAAGTAAATTCATGTCTCCATAAGTTGGAATGATGCAGGCAAAATTAGCTTCAAGTATGCAATTTGGGTTTTGAGAGGACACACTTTAAAATATTTTTGTGACTGTTCATGTTGAACTCACTAGTATATAGTTGGATCAGTCAGAGAACCTGTCTGAGTCTTATTTCTCTTGACATGGCACAGGATAATAATCCAACCACACAGGTTGCAAAAGCAAAGTAGATGCATGTGATTTTATATATATATATATATATATATATATATATATATATGAATAGTACTATATTATTTATTTATTTTGTTTAGAGATGGGGTCTCACTATGTCATGCAGGCTGGTCTTAAACTCCCAGGCTCAAGTGATTCTCCTGCCTTGGCCTCCCAAGGTGCTAGGATTATAGGCATGAGCCACCGCACCCAGCCTGAATAGTTCTATAGTATTATGTATACTGTAGTACTCATAAGTACTCATAGGCATACTACAATATACATAGTACTATTCATAGACATTGATATTTTGTAATATCAGAGTCATAGTGATAACAAATATATTACCATGCTCTGTGAGGGCATCCCAAAAGCCACCCCAAAGAAATCTAAAGTAACTGGTTCATTTAATGCATTACTTGTATCAAACATTTGACTAGACAGAGAACAGGCACAGCATAAAACAAAAATGTCTCTCTGAATGATTTTTCCTGTAATGAATCCAATCAGATTTACAAACGTCCTCCTGTAAATTCTGAGGATTGTGAGGTCCTGAAATTATTAGTGAGCTAGTCTGGAAAATAGAAATTAATTATCTGATTCCCATTTCTACTAACTTAAATGTGTATGAAATGTTTAAAGGAACAGCAGGAATATGGGATGTGATCAAAACTCTTTATTTCTGATCTCCAGCTGTGCCTAATGGATGTTATAGTAGGTCAAATAATGGTTCCTAAAGGTGCCTGTGTCCTAATCCCTGGGCCCTGTGAATATGTTACCTTACATGGCCATAAGGCCTCTACAGACGTTATTAAATTAAGAAACTTGAGATAAGGAGATGATACTAGATGATCTGGGTGGGCCCAATGTAATCAACAGGGTCCTTATAAGAAGAAGGCAATATGACAACTGAAGCAGAGATTGGAGCAATGTGGCTACAAGCCAAGGAATGCCAGCAGCCTCTAGGAGCTGAAAGAGGCAAGGAACAGATTTTCCCTTGGAATCTCCAGAAGGAACCAGGCCTACTGACACCCTCACAGTAGCCTGGTCAGACTGATTTTGAGCTTCTGACCTCCAGAAGTGTAAAATAATATAGATATGTTATTTTAAGCCACTAAAATTGTAGATTTTTTTTTTTTTTTTGAGATGGAGTCTTGCTCTGTCACCCAGGCTAGAGTGTGGAGTGCAGTGGCACGATCTTGGCTCACAGCAATCTTTGCATCCCGTGTTCAAGCAATTCTCTTGCCTCAGCCTCCTGAATAGCTGGGATTACAGGTGTGTGCCACCATACCAGGCTAAATTTTAAATTTTTAGTAGAGATGGGGTTTCACCATGTTGGCCAGGCTGGTCTCAAACTCCTGACCTCAAGTGATCTGCCTGCCTCAGCCTCTGAAAGTGCTGGGATTACAGGTGTAAGCCACTGCGCCTGGCCAAGTTGTAGAAATTTTTTATAGCAGCAATAGGAAATGAATACAGAGACGATGAGTAAACCAAACCACCACATCAAACCACCCTTGTGGACCAAACCAGCCCTTCTGTATTCACAGCCCTGCAGTGTTTGCTAATTATATTATGTGGTTTATTCCTCTCATTAGCCTGGATCATTGGTAACTATTCTCCTGAAATACCAAGCTCAATGCTTCCATAGAATAGTCACACTATGTTGGACCCAGCCAAGCCCAAATGGATACATCTGGATACGTCTTATGAGTTGAGGGGGAACCATCTTCAGGTGGTTAATTGCATATGTGGAATTGTTGAAGGAGAGCGAAGACAATATGGGAGGGCCCAGGGCAGGGAAGAGCAGAGGGATGGGACAGTGGCATTTGTGTCTTTCCAGCCCAAACGTATGCCTGAGGCTGAGTCCGGTCAGGTAGCAAGCAGAGGCTGCAAGAAGTGCTTTTAAGAATTCTGAGATGTGAGGCACAAGTGGCCCCCTGCCCGGGCAAGAAAGGGCGACACTGAGTGGTGGACAGAAGCATTTTCTCCACTTCTGTACTGAGTACAGCTCAGCTCTAGCACAGTGAGGAATGAAGGACAGATGGCACCATTTGACCCTTTCTCCAGAACAGACTGGGGCCACCCCTGGATGTTGCTCCCTGGTCATCAAGCAACAGGGAGCCCCATGGCCAAGGCAAGGGACAGTCAGCATCCAGTGGGGGCTGGGGACAGAAGCAGATGAAAGGACCATTGTGAGCATAGGCAAGACCCCTGAGGACTCAAAGAAGCACCTGGAGGAAACTCTATTTTGTAGACATAGTGGTGGGAGGAGGCAAGGACCTGTATCAGGTAGGTGGGAGCACGAGCCAGCAGAATACAAGCTATTCGTGTTCACTTAACTTCATCTGTGCCCGCTGGCTGGTGAAGCCAGGAGCTCTTCAGGTATCAACTGGATTACTTGTTTGAGATTAAATTGATTGAATCATAGAAATAGACTAAAGTGCTCAGGAGCTTAGAAGCTGAGTAAGAACTGACTGAAAAGTAGATATTTTATTTGGAAAGCACTGAGCTCACCTGGGTATTAATTTCACCACCAATTTGCTGCCTGGATGCGGGGCTTCCTTGTTGGTTTACTGTGGGGGTTTATTAGTCCGTTTTCATGCTGCTGATAAAGACATACCCGAGCCTGGGTAATTTACAAAAGAAAGAGGTTTAATGAACTCTGTCCCACATGGCTGGGGAGGCCTCACAATCATGGTGGAAAGTGAGTCGTGTCTCACATGGTGGCAGACAAGGGAAGAGTGAGAGCCAAGTGAAAGGGGTTTCCCTTTATCAAACCATCAGATCTCGCGAGACTTATTCACTACCACAAGAATGTCATTGGGAAAACCACCCCCATGATTCAATAATCTCCCACTGGGTCCTTCCCACAACATGAGGGAATGATGAGAGCTACAATTCAAGATGAGATTTGAGTGGGGACACAGCCAAACCATATCAGGGGGTCAGGTTTCTGATGCCTTCTTGCTGATCGCGGTTTCCCCAGTCCTTAGCACAGGGCCCAGCACATAGGAGCACTCCACGACTATTTATATTATCCAAATGAGTCCCTACATTGGCTAAGCCAATGAGGCAAGTTATTGATCCTTGATTCCCTCTTATGCGTTTTTTTTTTTTTTTTTTTTTTTGAGACGGAGTTTTGCTCTTATTGCCCAGGCTAGAGTGCAATGGCTTGATCTTGGCTCGCCACAACCTCCGCCTCCTGGGTTCAAGCGATTCTCCTGCCTCAGCCTCCCGAGTAGCTGGGATTACAGGCATGTGCCACCACACCCGGCTAATTTTTAGTAGAGACGGGGTCCTCCATGTTGGTCAGGCTGGTCTCAAACTCACGACCTCAGGTGATCCACCTGCCTCAGCCTCCCAAAGTGCTGGGATTATAGGCGTGAGCCACTGCGCCCAACCCCTCTTTTGCCTTTTACCTCCTAGGATTGTCGAGTATTAGCAAATCCGCAAGCAAAATTCATCTTCTTCTTCAGCAACTTTCATTGTATGGCCTAGCCATGGCAGAGAAACCAAAATGAGTTTGTGTGTATGGTGACAGGGTGGGAATTTGAGCTTACTCTCCTATGGCCTAGCTGTGCATCATCCTTGAAAGCCACTGAATGACATCTGGCAAAATCCCAGGAGGCACCTCCAACCTCCTGTGACTTTACCAAAAGGCCTAGTCTGGGTTCCTGGTTGCCTTACAACTTTCCTGTGAATCTGATGAGGAGGAAGCGTGAAATACACTTGGCTAGAATGGAGACCGTGAGTCCCAAGTCAGGCCTCCAATCACTGCTCTTCCATCTTATGCCACACACCCTCCGAGGGGCGAAGGAAAACATGAGTAGAGTTAGTATATTTTGGTCTCACAGATATTTGTGAGCATCACGAAGCCATTCCCCTAATTGCTCTTGGTTGAGAGATTACAACAGCCCTTGGTGCAAAACTCCCCCACGACCTAACCTTTCAGAGTCCAATCTTGCAAAGCTAACTCAGGGAGAGTTTTGCTTAAATTACTGGGCCAGTATTATGTGAGTGTGAAGTTGCCAAGGAAAATGAGTCAGACACTAATCCCTTTGCTAGGAGATGAGAGAAAAAAAAAAAAAAAAAAAGGCTGGCAGACCTTTACTATTTTAATTACCTGCTTCCAGAACAATAAAAGGGAATTCAGATCTTCCACTTACAGTCATGCCCTTCTTATATTCCTGTAAAATACCTGCACTATTTCCTTGTAGTGTAGATGTAAGCCTTGGGCTTTTTTCCTTTCAACTGTGTTCAAGCTATAGTTCCAACCATTCGAGTTTGGACAAAAATAAGAATTAAAATTTCCTTTGCTGGTTTTAGTTACAAATATTGGAACCAATGAACATTTAAACCTTGTTTCTTTCTTGAAAGATTTTTCAGAGTTTTAAAATGCCTCCTGGGAATGATGACTAAAGGTCATGTGGGATCCTGGATGGGATCCTGGGACAAAAAAAGGACAATAGGTAAAATCTAAGGACATCTGAATAATGTTTGGACTTTAATTTATAATAATAATCTGTCAATACTGGTTCATTAATTGTGACAAGTGTGCCATACTAATGTGAGCTATTAACTCTGTATAACAACTCTCTATTATCTTCACGATTTTTCTGTAAACCTAAAACTATTGCGAAGTCAGAATTTTATTTAAAAAGAGGGAATCCTGATCTCATTGATGACTCTTTGAAGATTAGTTTTGTGACAGCAGCAGAGCTCCAGTAGATAATCTGGCATCACGATTTGGGCTAAACCGAGTGCCCATGAAATAGTGTCTAGGCACAACTCCAAATGAATTCTTCAGACCTCCTGGCCACAGAGAAGATTCCTTTTTTGTTTTTTTTTTAATGACCCAGAGACCAGGCATTTCAGAGATGCAAATGCGAAGTAATCCTTTTATGGGAAGTGGATCAAAACTGGGAAAGGAGAGGCACCACGGCATGTTGTGGGGACAAGCCTTGAGGGGTGCGCGCGCGCGTGTGTGTGTGTGTGTGTGTGATGTCTCACTGGGCTTTCATTGTTCTTTCTTCTTTTCTTTCTTCCCTCCCTCCCTCTTTCCCTCCCTTCCTCCCTCCTTTCTCTCCCTTTCTTTCTTTCTTTTTCTTTCTTTCTCTTTCTTTCCTTCTTTCCTTCCTTCCTTCCTTCCTTCTTTCTTTCTTTCTTTCTTTCTTTCTTTCTTTCTTTCTTTCTTTCTTTCTTTCTTTCTTTCTTTCTTTCTCTCTCTCTCTTTCTTTCTTTCTTTCCTCCTTCTTTCTTTTTCCTCTCTTCCTTTCTCTCTTTCTTTCTTTCCTTTTTTGAGACAAGGTCTTGCTCTGTCACCCAGGCTGGAGTGCAGCAGCTCACTGTCACCTTGAACTTCTGGGCTCAAGCAAGCCTCCCAACCTCAGCCTCCTGAGTAGCTAGGACTATAGGTGCGTACCACTGGCTAATGTTTAAAATTTTTTGCAGAGACACAGACTCACTGTAGTGCTCAGGCTGATCTACAACTTCTGGCCTCAAGAGATCTTCCCACCACCCAAAGTGTGGGGATTACAGGCATGAGCCACCACGCCTGCCCCCATTGTGTTTTCTTATTCTCCAATCTGGACCCCATTCGGCTCATGCTGCTTATGTTGCCCTCTGTGTTTGGGGATGATTTCTGTTTCTTGTCCACTAAGAAACTACCTTCATCTCTGATACTGTCTTCAAATCTCTCCTCTTTCATCACATTTTATTAGGCTGGGGGAATAGGTGACAGTTCTTGTTTGACTCAAACCTACTTTTCTTAGAGTGGAACATCAGTCTATTGTAAGATAAATTTTTTAAAAAAAGAGCTTTTGTAAGCCAATCTGTTATCACACAGAGCCTAGTACCTAGTCATGTTAGATTTTTAAGCCACTCCAAAAAACCAGACTTTTGCTGTGATCATTCTATTGCAACCATTCTTATCAGGTTCCCAGTGAATCCCACCACCCCCATACCAAATCCAGTGATTAACTTCCTGGTCTCATTTTGTTTGACTTCCCACGAGCATCTGATTTAGTTGCCTCCCCCTTCTTTTTTGAGTGAATAGCTTTCTCTTCCTCCATGATGTCACATTCTCCTGGTTTTCTGGCTCCTTCAATGGCCACTCCTTCTCAGTCTTTTGGCTGGCATTTGATCTTTTTTTTTTTTTTTTTTTTTTTTGAGATGGAGTCTCGCTCTGTCGCCCAGGCTGGAGTGCAGTGGTGTGATCTCGGCTCACTGCAAGCTCCCCGTCCCGGGTTCACGCCATTCTCCTGCCTCAGCCTCCCGAGTAGCTGGGACTACAGGCGCCCGCCACCACGCCCGGCTAATTTTCTTTTTTAGTGCAGACAGGGTTTCACTGTGTTAGCTAGGATGGTCTGAATCTGCTGACCTCGTGATCCGCCCGCCTCGGCCTCCCAAATTGCTGGGATTACAGGCATGAGCCACCGTGCCCGGCCCTGATATTCTTACCTGTTATTGTTGCATGTCCCCAGCTCAGTGCATGGCTGTCTTCTGTATGTGCATCCACTCTCTTGGCGCCTGCATGCTGTCCTGTGGGGTTAAATACCACCTAGATGCTGATGGTGAACTGAGATATGTCTCTAGCTCCTGACCGCATCATGCTCACATGTCCCACGTCGTATCTGATAGCTCTTTCTGAATTCTACCTCCTGACCGCATCATGCTCACATGTCCCACGTCGTATCTGATAGCTCTTTCTGAATGTCTAGTAGACATCTCCAACTTAACATGCCAAATACACAGCTCCTGATTCCCAAGAAAGTTCAGACTCCTATGAGAAATGTTACTGTACCAGTAATTCACTGTTCCTCAGCCCTGTGTTCCCAAGGCTAAGCTAGCTAAATACAGCAAATTGTCATTGATAAAGAGGCAACGTACTTTAAAATATAAAATATGATACATGTATGTTGTATACTGAAAATTGAATGAAATAAGGAACTATCCATATTTTTATTCACTAATAGTAAGATCTAATGAGTGTTTCTTTTGTGCCAGGTACTGTTAAGTGTTTCACGTGTTTTATGTTATTTAATCCTTTCTGTAATCCTACAGGTAGATATTATGGCCCCCCCCTTTTATTTTTTTAGACAGAGTCTCAGTCTGTCACCCAGGCTGGAGTACAGTGGCACTATCTCAGCTCACTGCAACCTCTGCATCCCGGATTCAAGCGATTCTCCTGCCTCAACCTCCTGAGTAGTTGGCATTATAGGTGGTGCACCACCACGCCCAGCTAATTTTTGTATTTTTAGTAGAGACTGGGTTTCGCCATTTTGGCCAGGCTGGTCTCGAACTCCTGACCTCAAGTGATCCACCCACCACAGCCTCTCAAAGTGCTGGGGTTACAAGCATGAGCCACCGCATATGGTCCCATTTTCATATCAGGAAATGATACACAGGATACTCAGGGAGGTTAAATAACTTGTCGAAGGTCACAGAACTAGTTAATAATGGCTAAAATTTGAACCCAGACAGCCAACTATACTCTGAAGAGTCATGGTGGAAATTACAGTGCTATTTCCTACCCCAGGGTCTTGGGCCTATTCAAGTGAGATTCCATGCATTGTATTCTATTACTAGATGCTGTGGCCTTTAACTTATATGTGTATAGAACCCTCATGCTAAATGCTATGATTTGAATGTGTTTCCTAAAGTTCATGTGTTAGAAACTCAATCCCCAGTGCAACAGTGTTGAGAAGTGGGAGCTTTAAGAGGTGACCTTTAAGAGGGCGGTGCCCTCATGAATGGATTAATGCTGTTATTGAGGAGTGGGTTGGTCACCATGGGAATAGGTTTCAAATAAAAGGATGAATTTGACCCCCTTTTTCTCTGTCTCTCTTATGTGTGTGCACATGCTCTCTTGCCCTTCCACCTTCCACCATGGGATGAAACAGCAAGAATGCCCTTGCCAGATGCAGGCCCCTTGACCTTGGAATTCCCAGTCTCCAGAACCATAAGAAAGAAATCTCTGTTCTTAAGTTCATAATCAGAATAGAGGACAATATGAGCAGAGTGCTGCTTCTGCTAACATAGGTATGGAATGTGGGACAAAGAATTCTCAGAGAGTGAGCCACTGGGAAGTCCTAATTAAAAGACATGGCTACTGTACTTTTCTACTTGACACAGTCCTTGAGAGAGTGAATTAGGCAATGAGTGCAAATCCTTCAGGCTTTCCCCTTGAGTGACTTGGTAGACACTCAGTTAATTGCATCATTGGGGTTCACATCCACAGCTTTGCACAGCTGCCCCTTGGTCCCACGCCCACAGAACTGTGAGGCCTGCCTGTTCTTCCCACTGGGGCCTATTGACTTACTAGCTCCCACAGATACAGACACAAGCCACTGGGCACTGAATTTTAAAAGCTGATAATATAGCAGCTTTAAGCAGTGAAAAATATTAGTGTGGAAAAGAAAGATGAGAAATCCAAGTCAGCTCTTGAAAAGCACTCATTTCCATAAATACTTTATTGAAACTTTTTCAGAAAATGCCCAATTTCTGTCAGAAAAAAAAGTAATGAAAAGTCTTTTTTCCTTCCAAACATATTGCATTATTTAGTCTAAAAAAAAGCAAAAAACTTCTCAAGGATGGCTCTTTTCGGTAAAAAAATTTTCAAACAAATGAGGTCTTTTTTTTGGTATTTTTTAAGGATGGGTTTTTATAAATATTATGCACAATGTTTTTGAAACATTTCCTGTCCTCAGTATACACCAACATACTTTTTGCTAAAAGCTTTCCAAAAATATGCTTATTAAACAAAGAAATATATGCAAGACTGTATATGTTCTACTCATTTTGAACTAAAACATTCCCCTCCTCATCTTGCCTTTTGCTACATTATTTATCATGCTTTTTCACTTTTGAATAAAAGACCAATTTTTTAAAAACACGAACTATCCAATCCAAATGTTAATGCTCATCATAGCTTACTTTCTTTTCTTTCTTTGTTTTCTAATCAGTAAACTCTATAAAGCCTGGTGTGTAAATAGGCAGTAAATATAATATTGTTAAAAGATAAAACAGAGCAAAGAAACAGTATCAGCCGGTGTTTTGGGAGTTCCCACTTTGTTTGCGATCACAATAAGGAAAAGAGATATGAAAACTCTTTTGTTATTTAGCATTGAAGACTAATGGAAAAGTCTAGCCAGATGTTTTAAAATAGAGACAAGATTTCAAGGAGCTATCTGTTATATTAGCCTTAAGTGAGTTTATCTTTTTAGGGTTTAAATGAGAAGACCATTTCATTCTTTGCTTAATGCACTGAAAATCTTTCATTTTAAAGGCAGGATTTCAGTAAAGAGGAATTCATATGCCTGGAAGCCTAAAAAAGTGTTTCATAGTGAAAGCCACTCATACATGTACATTATATTCAGGAAATGCAAATGCAACAAGAAGGTGACCCTGACAATGGTTCTTCCAACCGTCACAGTTCCTGCCATGCAGCAGAAATTCTGAAGCTCTTAAAAACTGTCAGACTAGACATGCTTTTTAAAAAAGAAGAACAGAGAAATTACTTACATCTGAGAGTTCCACTGTGAGGCCTCGCCTCTCCACTCCACAGACCTCTGCCTGGCCACGGATCCTTCACCCTGGCTTGACAGCTGGTTTAATCTGCAAGCCAGGGTGGAATGCGTGGTCTTGCACTTGCTGTTCTTTTCCGTCTTCAGAGGGCCAGCGGCCTGGTCATTTCCATGGCAACCAGGAGGAAGCGGCTGGCCTACCAGTCTCATTAACTACACACAGGAGAGAACCTGCCTTGGTGACTGCTGGCCACTCTTTTGGGGTTCTAAACTGGGAAGTTTCTAGAAGAAACTGAGGAGACTGTTGCTGTAGGCTGATCCCAAAGGATTGACACAAATGGAAGAAATTCTACTTTAGCAGGAAATTGAATGGATTAAATGTAGAGTACGGAGACTCCTTGATACTTTTACTTTCGTGATTTATTCCACCTTTTTTGGTCTGATGAATTGTTACTTATGGTAAATGCCTGCACTACTGTAAAAAGTGTCCTATCATAGTTGTTCCAAAGAAAAAAAACTCATTTGAACTCCAAAGATAGACATTATTCTCTCTTTTTTTAAAATTTCTTTAAAAAAATATTAGAAGCCACAAAACCAATAAATAGGTAAAAATTATTCTATGTACATTAACTGATAGTCCATGTGGGCTTCTATAACAAAATACCATTAGTTGGGTAACTTACAAACAACACATTTATTTCTGGGAAGGCCAAGATCAAGCAGGTTTGTTTTCTGGTGAGAGCCTGCTTCCTGGTTCATAGATGGCACCATCTAGCTGAGTCCTCACATGGTGGAAGGGAGACAACTGTGGTTTCTTCAGCTTCTTACAGGGGCACTAATCCCATTCATAAGGGCTCTACCCTCATGACATAATCACATTCCAACATCTCTACCTCCTATGCTATCACATTGAGGATTAGGTTTCAACATATGTATTTTAAGGGAAGATAAATACCTGGGCCTTAACAACTGATGAGGTCTCACTAAATATGGGAAAAAAAGATAAGGCAGGGGTCCCCGATCTCCAGGCCATGGACTGGTACCAGTCCATGCTACAGCAGGAGGTGAGCAGTGGATGAGCAAGAGAAGAAGCTTCATCCGTATTTACAGCCGCTCCCTATCACTAGCATTACCACCTGAGCTCTGCCTTCTGTCAGATCAGCAGTGGCATTAGATTCTCATAGGCGTGAATTGAGAACACTATTCTATTGTGAACTATTGTGAACTGTGCATGCGAGGGATCTAGGTTGCACGCTCCACGTGAGAATCTAATGCCTGATGATCTGTCACTGTCTCCCATCACCCCCAGATGGGACAGTCTAGTTGCAAGAAAACAAGCTCAGGACTCTCACTGATTCTACATTGTGGTGAGTGGTATAAGTATTTCATTATATATTATAATGCAATAATAATACAAAATGCACAATAAATGTAATCGCTTGAATCATCCCCAAACCATCTCCTACCCCTGCCTATCTGTGGAAAAATTATCTTCCATGAAACTGGTCTCTGGTGCCAAGAAGGTTGGGGACTGCTGAGATAAAGGAAAATCTTGCTAATTAAAAGCACTAGGAGTCTGGAACAATTGATTTGTAATTACCCAGATACAGATTCTTCAATATGTTAAAGAAGAGAGCACCTCAGTAGGGAAATTTATTCATTCATTTATTTATTATTCATCTAGTGAATCCTTACCACACACATGCACTGTGCCGGGAGATTTAACGGGCACAGAGATCAATGTCATGATTCTTGTCTTTAAGGAAGTTATACTATAGAAGGGGCAATTATGTAAGTTGCATCTGGGAAATGTTTGAAGGGAGATACAGACACAATGCAGGGGAGTCTCAGTGAAGGTCGGCCTTTGCCAGGGAGACTGGTGAAGTCCTTGGGGAGAGGTAGTTTTGGATCTAGGCCTTAAAGGATGGCTGAGATCTGCATGGTCAGATGTGGAGGAAAGGACAACGATCTCTCATGGAGTGATTCTTTGATAAACTGCGGATCCAAGCTGATGGATAAATCCTTCCTCCTTTCTGCACCCAGAGAGCCTGGCACAAATGGCTTCTCGGTGGCCCACAGGATAAAGGAACTCAAGTAATTAAGAAAATTGCTGGAGCAAAGGTTTGGAGGTGGAAGAGTCCCAGGCCTATTCAGCCATTTGGAAAGCCAGTGAATCACAGCCAGGATAAAGGGAATTGAGAATAGAGAGAGGCTGCTATTGCTGGGTGATCAGTTTCAGCAAAGCACGTATATAAATTCTACCATGTAAGAATAGCAAAGTGGATCTTGGTTCAAACCTTGAGTCTGTTACCTTCTTGCACATTATTTAAACTTTATAAGCCTCAGTTTCCTTATCTATAAAGTGGGTATAATAATATTTTGTTGAAAGGTAAAGCTGAGGAAAAAATGAGATAATATATGTGCACTGGATACCTGAAGATGAGAGAGGGAAAGGCTGGCCAACGATACACCAAATGCCCCAACTTTCCAGAGCAACTGTGGCTAATCCAGTGGTTTGGCATACTCAACCTCTATTTCAACATCTTTCTCTCTTGCCTGCCTCTACTGTAGAGACTGGAAATCTCTATTATTCAACACACCAGAATCTCTTGAAGCTGAGGTTTCAGATGGGATTTAAGTTTTATTATTTATACTTGATTCAGAACGAAGTCACGTGGAGAGAGGATCCTGAGACTTTGGGAATGAATTAAGTGAGGAGAGAGAGGAGAGTACTGGGAATCTCTTGCTGACCAGGGTCTCAGCAGATATGGCATGGTCTGTTGTGGGGGTGGCCTTCTGACTGAGTTGTTGACTGGTTGTGGCCGATGTGGCATGGCTCAAGAGCTGAGGACTGTGGCACTAACTTCCTGTTGGAGGATGTGGCCTCTTAATTCAGCAACTTCCTGGTTGTGGGTGAGGTAGTAGCTCCCATGATGGTCCATTTCTATGGTTACTTCCAGAGTTCAGTCTAGAATCCATTTCTTCAGTCCTTCCAATGACTCAAGGCAGTATTTGTATATCTGAAGAAATTCCTGGTTTAAACCAGCTAGAGTAGACTTTGTTGCCTTTAACCAAGAACCCTGAATTATATACTAGTGCCTTAATTCTGTCCAATACAAGGTGACAGAGTTTGGATATGTGTCCCCGCCCAAATATCATGTGGAATTGTAATCCCCAATGTTGGAGGTGGGGCCTGGTGGGAGATGATTGGATCATGTGGGTGGATTTCTCATGAATGTTTAATGCTGTCCTCACAATAGTGAGTTCTTGTGAGATCTGGTTGTTTAAAAGTGTGTGGCACTTCCCCACACCTACTCCTGCTTTCCCCATGGGACACACCTGCTCCCCATTCACCTTCTCCACGATTATAAGTTTCCTGAGGCCTCTTCAGAAGCCAAGCAGATGCTGCTATGCTTCCTGTACAGCCCACAGAACCATGAGACAATTAAACCTCTTTTCTTTATAAATTACCCGGTCTCAGGTATTTCTTTATAGCAAGGCGAGGATGGCCTACTATACAAGGTAAGTGGAAGTTTGCTGGTACTGTCTCTTCTACTCCTTTATTTTAATGACTAAGATAAACAGCATAAGGTATTTAGTGTAAACTGATCACAAATAAGGCAGCCAGTAATGGTAGCTATTATATTGATTACTCGTTGTCACTTTCTCTATTTATGACTTGGATGCCTTCCAGGACCTCTTGCTTAGTGGGGTTCCTGGCTGAAGGCAAAGAGTGTGAAGAGCCAGGTACTTCCCTGGAAACTTGAAGGCCAAACATGCAGCTGCTGATGGAATGTGGCTGGGGCCCTGTGTATGGCATGTTAAACATTTACCCCAGGTTTTATATCTCCCTGTCTTTTTAAAGCATTTACTTCCACTGGCTCTTTGTGTTAACCGGGTCACATAGTTTAAGTTGATTTAGCAGCAATGAGTATTGGGAAGGTTAATAAAACCACACCTCAGACTGCCTGTTTTGTTCAGCTGTGGAGCCAACGGGTGGTGGACAAGTGTTTGTTCACAATGAGGTGGAATTCTAGCTTTGTCCTTGACCAATTTTGTTTTCTTTCTTCGTTTTATTTTTTATCATAAAAGCAATGCAGTTTTCTGATAGCACATTCAGATAATATCCAATGTATTAAGCAACAGTGAAAATCCACACCCCTCTACAACTGCTCTTCTGGAAATAATGTCTGGTGTAAGTCTGCAGTGAAGCAAATCTTGCTTGATTGTTCACTAACGTGTTCCTTAAAATCTTTTACCTTGGGCCTGGCATGGCAGCTCACATCTGTAATCCCAGCACTTTGGGAGGCTGAGATGGGAGGAGCACTTGAAGATAGGAGTTTGAGACAAGCCTGAGCAACATAGTGAGACTCTGTTTCTGCAAAAAATAAAAAATTAGCCAGGTGTAGAGGTGCCTACCTATAGTCCCAGCTACTCAGGAGGCTGAGGTGGGAGGATCTCTTGAGCCCAGGAGTTTGAGGCTGCAGTGAGCCAAGATCACGCCATTGCACTCCAGCCTGGGCGACAGAGCAAGACCCTGTCTCTGAAAAAGAAAAAAAATCTTTTACCACAAGGCCTCAAATTCCACTGTTTCTGACACCCTCTCTTCATGGATTCTCATCTGGAGTCTCTACCACCCCTACTTAACTGCCTCCAAATCACTACCAGTGTCTTCTATGACTGTTTCTTCCATCTGGGGCAGGAGTCATCTCAGGGTCTCCCTTTCCTTCCCAACTTCCCCTTCCTTCTTTGGCAACTTCAACATCTGTATTCTCAGCTCGCTGCAGGACATCAGCACTCACGTCCTCACCTCATGGCCTTGCTGGGCCCCAGAGCTTGTGCAGGGCTCTATGTGTGTTCCTTCTCCCTGCTCCATCCTCACAGTGTCTCTAGATATCAGCGCCTCTGGCTTTACCTCTTCCATCCACCCTTGGCTCCCTGCCCTGCTGCATCCACACTGCCCTGACCCCTACTGGGGTGACCCCTACCTATGACCTTTGCCCTCTGCAAAGTCCACTCTGGGTCCTCTCATGGTCTGCTTCCTGAGCATTCACTCTAGGGTGCAGGCACTCATGGAGAAAATGCAGAGAACTAAGAATTCCTAATGCTTGGCTTCCTGAGAACCCCTGATGTGATCCTGGAAGTCTTCCAGCGGTTCTGGCCCAGTGGCTGTGATAACTCTTCTCCACTTGTATCAGATACTCACTGCTGTCACAGCATCCCCAGCCTCATGAGAAGGCCTTGCATCTGAGAGGAGCCAGGAATCGTACTGGGGCTTTCTTATCATCCTGCTCACACCTATATACTCCTTAGAACATGAACATCTTAGATCAGACACCTCATAAGCACTGCCTCAGCTCCTTTCAGCCACACCTGTCTTTGATTCCAGCCGCCACTGTAGTGACAGTTCTGCCATTAGCCTGACCAGCTGCATGTAGAACTAACTTGCAAGCACCTCTCACCTCCCATCCGAAGCCTTCTCTGTCATCTCTGCAGCCTGGGACAGACACTGCAAACACTCCTTAGTAGTCTCATGAATGCAACCTGAAGTTCCGGGGAGTTAATGCCTCCATGGAGTGATCCTTTGACCAACGGGGGATTCCTCCTTTCTCAATCCAAACAGACAGTCCTGAGATGCGTGCCTTGTGGCTTCTCAGGTTCACAGAATCAAGCAGTAACTTACCTTGTGCTGCCCCTCACCGCTTCCCTCTCCCTCACTCTTGCTTCTAGGGATCGCAGTTCCCAATACAGTGCTTGCATATATGTATATATATGCTTTTCTGATGTTCTATTCTCTGGGGAAATCAGGCTAAGCCACATTCTTTCTTCTTTCCAGATTCTAAAATAAGTAGAATCTTGATCCTGATAGTTTTAAGAAATGTATCCTTTTTATTCTCTTTTCTCTAAACTTCCCTTCTTGCTTCATTTCATTCATTTCATCTTCCATCACTGAAACTCTTTCTTCCAGTTGATCGCATCGGCTCCTGAGGCTTCTGCATTCTTCACGTAGTTCTCGGGCCTTGGCTTTCAGCTCCATCAGCTCCTTTAAGCACTTCTTTGTATTGGTTATTCTAGTTATACATTCGTCTAAATTTTTTTCAAAGTTTTCAACTTCTTTGCCTTTGGTTTGAATTTCCTCCTGTAGCTCAGAGTAGTTCGATCGTCTGAAGCCTTCTTCTCTCAACTCGTCAAAGTCATTCTCCGTCCAGCTTTGTTCCGTTGCTGATGAGGAACTGCGTTCCTTTGGAGGAGGAGAGGCACTCTGCTTTTTAGAGTTTCCAGTTTTTCTGCTCTGTTTTTTCCCCATCTTTGTGGTTTTATCTACTTTTGGTCTTTGATGATGGTGATGTACAGATGGGTTTTTGGTGTGGATGTCCTTTCTGTTTGTTAGTTTTCCTTCTAACAGACAGGACCCTCAGCTGCAGGTCTGTTGGAGTTTGCTAGAGGTCCACTCCAGACCCTGTTTGCCTGGGTATCAGCAGTGGTGTCTGCAGAACAGCGGATTTTCGTGAACCGCAAATGCTGTCTGATCATTCCTCTGGAAGTTTTGTCTCAGAGGAGTACCCGGCTGTGTGAGATGTCAGTCTCCCCCTACTGGGGGGTGCCTCCCAGTTAGGCTGCTCGGGGGTCAGGGGTCAGGGACCCACTTGAGGAGGCAGTCTGCCCGTTCTCAGATCTCCAGCTGCGTGCTGGGAGAACCACTGCTCTCTTCAAAGCTGTCAGACAGGGACATTTAAGTCTGCAGAGGTTACTGCTGTCTTTTTGTTTGTCTGTGCCCTGCCCCCAGAGGTGGAGCCTACAGAGGCAGGCAGGCCTCCTTGAGCTGTGGTGGGCTCCACCCAGTTTGAGCTTCCTGGCTGCTTTGTTTACCTAAGCAAGCCCGGGCAATGGCAGGCGCCTCTCCCCCAGCCTCGCTGCCACCTTGCTGTTTGATCTCAGACTGCTGTGCTAGCAATCAGCGAGACTCCGTGGGCGTAGGACCCTCCAAGGGAGGTGCAGGATATAATCTCCTGGTGCGCCGTTTCCTAAGCCCATCGGAAAAGTGCAGTATTCGGGTGGGAGTGACCCGATTTTCCAGGTGCCGTCTGTCACCCCTTTCCTTGACCAGGAAAGGGAACTCCCTGACCCCTTGTGCTTCCAGAGTGAGGCAATGCCTCACCCTGCTTCGGCTCATGCATGGTGCGCTGCACCCCCTGTCCTGTGCCCACTGTCTGGCACTCCCTAGTGAGATGAACCCAGTACCTCAGATGGAAATGCAGAAATCACCCATCTTCTGCGTCGCTCACGCTGGGAGCTGTAGACCGAGGCCAGCATCATCCTGATACCAAAGCCGGGCAGAGACACAACCAAAAAAGAGAATTTTAGACCAATATCCTTGATGAACATTGATGCAAAAATCCTCAATAAAATGCTGGCAAACCGAATCCAGCAGCACATCAAAAAGCTTATCCACCATGATCAAGTGGGCTTCATCCCTGGGATGCAAGGCTGGTTCAATATACGCAAATCAATAAATGTAATCCAGCATATAAACAGAACCAAAGACAAAAACCACATGATTATCTCAATAGATGCAGAAAAGGCCTTTGACAAAATTCAACAACCCTTCATGCTAAAAGCTCTCAAGAAATTAGGTATTGATGGGACGTATCTCAAAATAATAAGAGCTATCTATGACAAACCCACAGCCATTATCATACTGAATGGGCAAAAACTGGAAGCATTCCCTTTGAAAACTGGCACAAGACAGGGATGCCCTCTCTCACCACTCCTATTCAACATAGTGTTGGAAGTTCTGGCCAGGGCAATTAGGCAGGAGAAGGAAATAAAAGGTATTCAATTAGGAAAAGAGGAAATCAAACTGTCCCTGTTTGCAGATGACATGATTGCATATCTAGAAAACCCCATTGTCTCAGCCCAAAATCTCCTTAAGCTAATAAGCAACTTCAGCAAAGTCTCAGGATACAAAATCAATGTACAAAAATCACAAGCATTCTTATACACCAACAACAGACAAACAGAGAGCCAAATCATGAGTGAACTCCCATTCACAATTGCTTCAAAGAGAATAAAATACTTAGGAATCCAACTTACAAGGGAAGTGAAGGACCTCTTCAAGGAGAACTACAAACCACTGCTCAATGAAATAAAAGAGGATACAAACAAATGGAAGAACATTCCATGCTCATGGGTAGGAAGAATCAACATCGTGAAAATGGCCATACTGCCCAAGGTAATTTATAGATTCAATGCCATCCCCATCAAGCTACCAATGACTTTCTTCACAGAATTGGAAAAAACTACTTTCAAGTTCATATGGAACCAAAAAAGAGCCCACATCGCCAAGTCAATCCTAAGCCAAAAGAACAAAGCTGGAGGTATCACACTACCTGACTTCAAACTATACTACAAGGCTACAGTAACCAAAACAGCATGGTACTGGTACCAAAACAGAGATATAGATCAATGGAACAGAACAGAGCCCTCAGAAATAACGCTGCATATCTACAACTATCTGATCTCTGACAAACCTGAGAAAAACAAGCAATGGGGAAAGGATTCCCTATTTAATAAATGGTGCCAGGAAAACTGGCTAGCCATTTGTAGAAAGCTGAAACTGGATCCCTTCCTTACACCTTATACAAAAATTAATTCAAGATGGATTAAAGACTTAAACGTTAGACCTAAAACCATAAAAACCCTAGAAGAAAACCTAGGCATTACCATTCAGGACATAGGCATGGGCAAGGACTTCATGTCTAAAATACCAAAAGCAATGGCAACAAAAGCCAAAATTGACAAATGGGATCTAATTAAACTAAAGAGCTTCTGCACAGCAAAAGAAACTACCATCAGAGTGAACAGGCAACCTACAAAATGGGAGAAAATTTTCGCAACCTACTCATCTGACAAAGGGCTAATATCCAGAATCTACAATGAACTCCAACAAATTTACAAGAAAAAAACAAACAACCCCATCAAAAAGTGGGCAAAGGATATGAACAGACACTTCTCAAAAGAAGACATTTATGCAGCCAAAAGACACATGAAAAAATGCTCATCATCACTGGCCGTCAGAGAAATGCAAATCAAAACCACAATGAGATACCATCTTACACCAGTTAGAATGGCAATCATTAAAAAGTCAGGAAACAACAGGTGCTGGAGAGGATGTGGAGAAATAGGAACACTTTTACACTGTTGGTGGGACTGTAAACTAGTTCAACCGTTGTGGAAGTCAGTGTGGCGATTCCTCAGGGATCTAGAACTAGAAATGCCATTTGACCCAGCCATCCCATTACTGGGTATATACTCAAAGGACTATAAATCATGCTGCTATAAAGACACATGCATACGTATGTTTATTGCGGCACTATTCACAATAGCAAAGACTTGGAACCAACCCAAATGTCCAACAATGATAGACTGGATTAAGAAAATGTTGCACATATACACCATGGAATACTATGCAGCCATAAAAAATGATGAGTTCATGTCCTTTGTAGGGACATGGATGAAATTGGAAATTATCATTCTCAGTAAACTATCGCAAGGACAAAAAACCAAACACTGCATGTTCTCACTCATAGATGGGAATTGAACAATGAGAACACCTGGACACAGGAAGGGGAACATCACACTCTGGGGACTGTTGTGGGGTGGGGGGAGGGGGGAGAGATAGCATTAGGAGATATACCTAATGCTAAATGACAAGTTAATGGGTGCAGCACACCAGCATGGCACACATGTATACATATGTAACTAACCTGCACATTGTGCACATGTACCTAAAACTTAAAGTATAATTAAAAAAAAAAAAGAAATGTATCCTTAGAGCTTCGAAAATCCCTCTTTTCAGAGTACCCCTCATATGAAATTACCACCACAAAAATGATGGGAAGAATACCTGAAGCATCGAAGTGATATCTTCAGTCCCTTAGATGGTTTTTAAAGAACTAAAGTAGTCATCATACATCATCTTAGTGGCGACGTTACCCACGCGCTTATCTGAATCTACAAAGCAGCTGAGTCCCTCTCACTTCATGATAGTTACAGCACATACGATTAGCAGAGAATAACAAAGGCATGATATGATACAGATGTTGGGCAGCTAGCAAGGCACGCTCTCCAAATAAGTGACTCACTCTTGTGCGGCAGTTTCTCAGCGGATGTGATTCCAGTGTGTGCCTTGGCAAAATTTAGAAATTACAACATGGTTTGGACCGTAGAAGTTGATGACAAATGGTAAGAACCGTAGATATTAAAGCATAAATGTCAGGAATATCCTGTACTTTCTATCTCTTAATCCCTGCTGTCTGCTCTTTGGACTTCAGATGTGCATGGCCTCCTCATTCTGAAATGCAGAAACTGTCACTTGACTCTGTAGTGCCACTTGGCTGTCATTTCACTGTTGCACAGATCTACTGGAACTTCACTCTCCAAGTCCTCTCACAACTTGCTTGGCCTTACTGTACTTCTCTTATTTGTGGTACCTGACTATTAGCCAACCTTTCCTTGGTCTTCCACTGTCATGCATGATTCTATAACTTTTTCCTGGTGCTTATATTATTTTACTGGTCACATCTTTCTCTCTCTCTCTCTCTCTCCTTTGGGCTTTTCTTTCTCCTCTTTTTTTTTTTTTTTTTTTTTGAAATGGAGTCTCCTTCTGTCGCTCAGGCTGGAGTGCAGTGGCGCCGTCTCAGCTCACTGCAACCTCCACTTCCTGGGTTCAAGTGATTCTCCTGCCTCAGCCTCCTCAGTAGCTGGGATTACAGGCAAGCACCACCACACCCAGCTAATTTTTGTATTTTTAGTAGAGACGGGTTTTTGCCATGTTGGCCAGGCTGGTCTTGAACTCCCGACCTCAAAGTGATCCACATGCCTCAGCCTCCCAAAGTGCTGGGATTACGGGTGTGAGCCATGGCCCCTGACCTATTTTTCCATTTCTTGAGCAGCACCTAAAGTGTTGTCCTTAACACTGCTCTTCTTCATGACTTCTAGTCACTTGTTTCAGTTATATGAAGTTCACCCCCACTTGGAGACTAAACTCAACACAGACTATTAGAAATAAGAGGGCTGTCTTATTGACACTTATTGGTAATCCATCCTCAGTTTGAATGCTTCCAGAGATGAAAGGCTTGCCTCCTTACACAGCAGCATTTTTTTTTTCATTTTTGGAGAGCTCTATTATGTAAAATAATTTCTTATTTTTTCAGATTATGGCTTATTAATTCAGATTATGGCTGAATCTATCTCCTGGGAATTTTGAGACATTGGCTGCTTTTCTGCCCTTAAGAATAACACTGAAAAATCTTCCCTCTTCTTTCTGATAACCTTTAGTAATGCTCTTTTGGCTCCTATGAAGCTTTTCTGAGTCCCAAAGTCTCTCAGACCCCAAGCCTTAGAAACATTTTGACTCTTCCTTTTTTAATCCACGAGCCAACAAATCATCAAATACTGGAAACTGTAGTTTGAAATTTCTCCTGCAGAAAAAGCACATTTCAATGTGTAATAATTAAAATTGTAGAAATAATAACTTATTTTTTTTTGAGACAGGGTCTCTCTCTGTCACCCAGGCTGGAGTGCAGTGGTGCGATCTCCGCTCACCGTTGCCTCGACCTCCTAGGCTCAAGCAATCCTCCCATTTCAGCCTTCCAAGTAGCTGGGACCACAGGCATGCACCACCATGCCCAGCTAATTTTTATATTTTTTTGTAGAGGCAGAGTTTTGCTATGTTGCCCATAGTGGTCTCAGACTCCTGAGCTCAAGCAGTTAGCCTGCCTCAGCCTTCCAAAGTGCTGGGATTTCAGGTGTGAGCCACTGTGCCCAGCCAGAAATAAATAACAACTTCTCTCAAATTAATTTAGAGAGCTAATTCAATAGTGATTTTAAAAATCCAATGGAAATTGATACAAGTATCGAAGGAGTTGATACAAGTATTCTGAAGTTCAATGAGATAATAAAGACAATATTCAAAATATGAAGAATGATAAGGGGGGATTAGTCATTTGACTTATTAAAACAAAATGATACTTTGGGAGGTCGATGTGGGTGGATCTCTTGAGGCCTGGAGTTCAAGACCAACCTGGCCAACATGGTGAAACCCTGCCTCTACTAAAAATTCAAAAATTGGCTGGGTGTGGTGGCATGCACCTGCTATCCCAGCCACTTGGGAGACTGAGGCACTAGAATCCTTGAACCAGGAGTTGGAGGTGGCAGTGAGCCGAGATCCACCACTGCACTCCAGCCTGGGCAATAGAGCAAGGCTCTGTCAAAAACAAAAAACAAACAACAACAAAAACAAAACAAAACAAAAAAACCCACCAAAACACAAAAATCAAAATGGCAGTCACTGAAATAGTGTGGTACTGACATGAACAGAGACAGACTGTAACCACAGGCGGCGGTGCACACCTGTAGTCTCAGCTATTTGGGATAATCACTGGAGCCCAAGAGCTCGAGGCCAGCCTGAACAACACAGTGGACCCTGTGTTTGAAAAATGTTGTTTTGAATTGATATATAAAAGAAGAAAATATATATTACTGAGGAGATTAAGGATTACTCAGCAATAATTTGGAATCATTGGCTATGAATTTGGAGGAAAATGCAAATATAGATTGTCACTATATATTGAATGAAGTCTATATGGGATTAATAAATTTTAAAAAATAAAATCATAGGAAAATGAGGGAAAAATTAATTGAGTAGTAAATAAACTTTTAAGATAAGAAGTACAGGTTAAGTTTCCCTTATCCAAAATCCTTGGGACCAGAAGTGTTTTGGATTTCAGATGCTCTTTGGATTTTGAAATATTTGCATGTACATAATGAGAGATATAAGGGGATGGGACCCAAATCTAAACAGCACATTCATTTATGTTTCAAATACTCCTGATACACATAGCCTGAAAGTTATTTTATACAATATTTTAAATAATGTTTTGCATGAAACACAGTTTGTGTACATTGAGCCATCCGAAAGCAAGTGTCACTATCTCAGCCACTCATGTGGACATTGCTGTTTGGTATCACTGTTATTCCAGACTCTGAATGTATATGCTACTGATAAGAATCATTTTTGGCCAGGCGCGGTGGCTCACGCCTGTAATCCCAGCACTTTAGGAGGCCGAGGAGGGCAGATCATGAGGTCAGGAGATCGAGACCATCCCGGCTAACACGATGAAACCCCGTCTCTACTAAAAATACAAAAAATTAGCCAGGCATGGTGGCATGGGCCTGTAATCCCAGCTACTTGGGAGGCTGAGACAGAAGAATCACTTGAACCCAGGAGGTGGAGGTTGCAGTGAGCTGAGATCGTGCCACTGCACTCCAGCCTGGGTGACAGGCTTAAAATAAATAAATAAATAAATAAATAAATAAATAAATAAAAATCTTAAAATAAATAAAATTTATTTTTTAAAATAAATTAAAACAAATAAATAAATAAAATAAATAAATAAATAAAATCATTTTCTTACACTTATTCACACATGAGTACTGACCAGTAGAAAATATGGCATGCCATCCAATACCATTCAGGACATAGGCATGGGCAAAGACTTCATGACTAAAACACCAAAAGCAATGGCAACAAAAGCCAAAATAGACAAATGGGATCAAATTAAACTAAAGAGCTTCTGCATGGCAAAAGAAACTACCATCAGATTGAACATGCAACCTACAGAATGGGAGAAAATTTTTGCAATCTACCCATCTGACAAAGGGTTAATATCCAGAATCTATAAAGAACTCAAACAGATTTACAGGAAATAAACAAATAACCCCATCAAAAAGTGGGCAAAGGATATGAACAGACACTTCTCAAAAGACGACATTTATGCAGCCAACAGACACATGCAAAAATGCTCATCATCATTGGTCATCAGAGAAATGCAAATCAAAACCACAATAAGATACCATCTCACACCAGTTAGAATGACAGTCATTAAAAAGTCAGGAAACAACAAATGCTGGAGAGGATGTGGAGAAATAGGAAAGCTTTTACACTGTTGGTGGGAGTGTAAATTAGTTCAACCATTGTGGAAGACAGTGTGGTGATTCCTCAAGGATCTACAACTAGAATTACCATTTGACCCAGCAATCCCATTACTGGATATATACCCAAAGGATTATAAATCATGCTACTATGAAGACACATGCACACGTATGTTTATTGTGGCACTATTCACAATAGCAAAGTCTTGGAACCAACCCAAATGTCCATCCGTGATAGACTGGATTAAGAAAATGTGGCACATATACACCATGGAATACTATGCAGCCATAAAAAAGGATGAGTTCATGTCCTTTGCAGGAACATGGATGAAGCTGGAAACCATCATTCTCAGCAAACTATCACAAGGACAGAAAGCCGAACACTGCATGTTCTCATTCATGGGTGGGAACTGAACAATGAGATCACTTGGACACAGGGTGGGGAACATCATACACCAGGGCCTGTTGGGGGGTGGGGGGCTGGGGGAGGGATAGCATTAGGAGAAATACCTAATGTAAATGATGACTTGATGGGTGCAGCAAACAAACATGGCACATGTATACCTATGTATCAAACCTGCACGTTGTGCACATGTACCCTAGAACTTAAAGTATAATAAAAAAAGAAAAAAAAGAAAAGAAAATATGGAATGCCATCAATGCAGTGAAAAAGTAATGTGTTCAGGGCAACCAAGCTGCTCAGTAGCATCCCTGGAATAGCTGGATCAGCTGCTTAACAGCAGTAGCAACAAACAACAGCAGGTTTCCAGGCTCCACCTATGATGCTGTGTTTTGATGAAAAGGTTACTGTACACTGTATTTTATTTTTTTAGATGAGAAGAAACTTCAGAAGCAATTGAGAGACCAGGAAGTGGGTCCTCTGGGGCTCAGGAGGCATTCTGCTGGATGGCTTTTAAAGATGTTTCCTCCAGAATCATCTGCCTCATTAAAGCATAAATGTCAAGCGTAAATTATTCTTGTCTTAGAAGTCTCTCTTTGACTTTATAAACCTGATATGATTTCTTGTTTTGTTACAAATGTGTGGTGCTCTAGTCCTTCAATGAGCCCATCATACGTTTTCTTTTTTCTTTTTTTTTTTTTGAGATGGAGTCTCGCTCTGTCGCCCAGGTTGGAGTGTGGTGGCGTGATCTTGGCTCACTGCAAGCTCCACCTCCTGGGTTCACGCCATTCTCCTGCCTCAGCCTCCCGAGTAGCTGGGACTACAGGCGTGCACCACCATGCCCAGCTAATTTTTTTGTATTTTTAGTAGAGACAGGGTTTCACCATGTTAGCCAGGATGGTCTCGATCTCCTGACCTTGTGATTTGCCCGCCTTGGTCTCCCAAAGTGCTGGGATTACAGGCATGAGCCACCGCGCCCGGCCTCAAACGTTTTCATTAAGTCGTCTAGAGGCAATTTTTCTGCAGTGTTAACCATGTTATCTTCATCATTGTGCACATGCATTTTGATTGTGACCCATCACACAAGGTCAGGTGAGAAATCTTCCACTTGTGGCATCATGTTGGTGCTTAAAATTTTCAGATTTTGGAGTATTTTGGATGTGAAGTTTTAAGATTACGGATGCTCAGCCTGTAATAGATGGTGCAGCCACCTTGGAAAACAGTCTGACAGTTCCTTGAAAGGTTAAAGATAGAGTTACCATATGACCAGGCAATTCCACTGGGAGGTATGTACCCAAGAGAAGTGAAATACATGTTCACACAAAAACTTGTACATGAATGTTCATAGCAACATTATTCATCATACCCCAAAGTGACGACAACCCATGTCCATCAACTGATGAACAGATAAATAAAATGTGGTATATCCACACAATGGAATATTATTCAGCACCGAAAAAGAATGATGTACTGATACATACTGCCACATGGATAAACCTTGAAACATTATCTAAGTGCAAAATGCCAGTGTGAAAGCACCACATATGGTATGATTTCATTTATATGAAATGTCCAGAATAGGAAAATCCATAGAGACAGAAAATAGATTGGTGATTTCCTAGGGCTGGAGGTGAGATGAAATGGGGAATGACTGCTAATGGGTATGGGGTTTATTTTTGGGGTGATGAAAAGCTTCTAAAATTGATTGTGGTGATGGTTACACAATTCTGTGAATATACTAAAACCAACGAAGTTTGCACTTCACATGGGTGAATTGTGTAGTATTTGAATTATGTCTCATTAAAGCTGTAAAGAAGAAGTAATTGAAGAAATCAGAAAGGAAATGTATTAGAGAAACAGAACTGATAGGCTATGTATAGATGTAAAGAAAGGGATTTATTATGAGGGATTAGCTCACATAATTGTGGAGGCTGAGAAATCCTTCCATCTGCCATTTGTAAGTTGAAGGTCCAGGAAAGCCAGTGGTATAGTTTCAGTCCCAGCCCAAAAGCCTGAGACCCAGAGGAACCAGTGATGTGAGTCTAGGTCTGAGCCCAAAGGCCCGAGAAGTTGGAGAGCTGATGTCCAAGGGCAGAAGAAGATGGATGTCCCAGCTGAAGCAGAGGGAGCCAATTCACCCTTCCTCCATCAGCTATTTGCTTGTTAATCCTGATTGTGCAAAGAGCTCAGTGTGCAAAATATATGTCTAAGAGGGAGAGGAGGCTGGGCGCAGTGGCTCACGCCTGTAATCCCAACACTTTGGGAGGCCGAGGCGGGCGGATCACGAGGTCAGGAAATCGAGACCATCCTGACTAACACGGCGAAACCCCGTCCTAATAAAAATACAAAAAATTAGCCGGGCATGGTGGCGGGCGCTTGTAGTCCCAGCTACTCGGGAGGCTGAGGCAGGAGAATGGCGTGAACCCAGGAGGCAGAGCTTGCAGTGAGCTGAGATCGCACCACTGCACTCCAGCCTGGGCAACAGAGCGAGACTCTATCTCAAAAAAAAAAAAAAAAAAAAAAAGAGGGAGAGGACACACAGGAGATCTGGGCAACGAACTAGCTCTGGTATTTAAACAACCATTGTAATAGGTTGTTTATATATCCAGGTGGAGAGCCAGTGATGAGGGAACTTGCTGGGCTTAGTTCCTGAATCTCCACCAAACCTGTGCCTTCTGCTAAGCTGGGGCTCTGCTAGCTGCCTACTAAAGGACGGGTGCCTGGAATCCACTGACAGTTTCACATATGGTGTGTTCTGGGGCATCAGCCACCTAGCTGGGGAGAGGGGCCTGGCTCAGAAGACTATGAGGGTGCACAGGAATAACTGGGGCTCCATCACCCAAGGGAGGGTGCCTGTAGGACTCAGTTTAAGGGACAGTTTCAACCTCCTGCTGTCATCTTTCACTTATGTCCCACACTTCCAGTTAGTCTTGTGCCTCATCTAAATACCCACACCCTGATATTTGCCAAACTGTCTGGACCATGAGCATCCCCTCAGATTCTGCTTCAAACCATAGCTGAGCAGGCAACTCCATACAGGCCCCAAGGCATGTGTATTTCTGATCAAGCCCTCCACCTACTGGTGACACTTGATTTTCACGTCCCTAGGGTTTACCAACAACACTTGTCTTTCCAGACTGTTCTATTAGAGTGGATGCTGACACTCCCTCCATAACAACAACAACAAAAAATTAATACCTGTTAGAGGCGCTATCCATGAAGCAGCAACAGGAGACTGACTGCTTTTGTTATGAGCCAGAGTCTGATGTGATAAAACCAGGAACAAAAACCAGCCTCTTGTCTTGGTGAAAAAGGGGGCCACTAGGCAAAAGGATGGCGACAAAGGCCACTTGCATTCCTCATTCAAATTCTTCCTCATTCCTTGATTTCTCTCAACAGGTAGCCATCAAATCTGAGATTCAGTGTTGTTATAAACCTCTTCAAGAATGTTGGGGAAGAGGCTGGGCATGGTGGCTCATGCCTGCACTTTGTGCCTCCCAGCACTTTGGGAGGATGAGGAGGGCGGATCATGAGGTCAGGAGTTCAAGATCAGCCTGGTCAACATGGTGAAAACCTGTCTTTCTACTAAAAATACATAAGTTAGCTGGGTGTGGTGGCAGCAGCCTGTAATCCTAGCTACTTGGGAGGCTGAGGCAGGAGACTAGCTTGAACCTGGGAGGCGAAGGTTGCAGTGAGCTGAGATCGTGCCACTGCACTTCAGCCTGGGCAACAGAGTGAGACTCCATCTTAGAAAAAAAAAAGGACTATTGGGGAAAAAAATTGCAAACCCGGGACATTTCAGATCACTAAACTACCCCTTGTGTGACTTGCCCAAAATAATATTTTTACAAACTCATGGAATATTACTGGCTTTAGGCGATGACACAGTTGCAGTAATGTTCTGATTTTATTATTCAGAAATGAAATTTATTGTTTAAGTTTCATCCAGGATTTATAAAATTTAAAAAAGTTATTCTTCAGTATTTGAAATACCACTTTGCAAAAGCAGAAAAGCCATAAATGTGTTAAACTGGCTAAGAAAATTAAGATGGGAGTAATACATTTTCTAATAAAAATCATAGCATAATAGCAAAATTACTGCGGAAAACCACCGTTATTGTGGCAAAGATATAAAATGTTACAGCTGCAATAATATGCTATTTGTTTTGGCAGGAGAATAAGAATCCTGTACATTGCAGTTTTTCAATATTGGAAAAACATAAAAAGAAAATTACTATAAACTTAAAGGACTATTTTTTAAAAATGAAGTGCATGAATGATTTTAAATTTTGAGCATATAAAAGAGTCTTGCTGCAAAGTCTATTGAACTCCCGAGAAGACTCTGTTTTACTGTTTCTGATTCGCCAGTATCCTACCAGAAAAATATGCCTCCAAATAGGAAAAGAAACACATAATCCTATCTGTATTTGAGGGTTCAAGCCTGGAGATTCCGCCCCCTTGGTCCGTTGATTTTTATTGGAAACCCAAGATGCACCTGCCTGTGGAATGCATTTCAGAATGTGGAAGTACAGCAGGAAGAAAGCAGAAAAGAACACAACCCCATGGTATTCTTGGTTAGGGGCAGCTTGGGGGTCGGTGGGGGAGACATACACAGATTAAATGATTAATAGGGTAATTCAGCTTATTTACATTAGTCTGGTTTTTTATATGAGGGGCTCACGAATACTTAATTTATCCTTTCTTTATTATATTTTTCTTTTTTGCTATCTTTCAATATTATTATCCATTTCTTCCCTTAATTACTAGACTTTCTGAACTTTTAAAAACATATATCTTCCAACTGGAAAGTATCTGTCCCTTATAACAACTACAGTACTATTAATAAAACAACAAAAACCCATATAGCACTTAATAAGTGTCAGGCGGTATTTTAAACAGTTTATGTGTATTATTCATTTAATCCTCTCAATGACCTTATGAGAAGGTGCCATTATTCTCCTTATTTTTCATACGTGGAAACTAAAGAGTAGGGAGAAACTGTCCAAGCTCACACAGCTAGTAAGTCATAGAGCTGAGACTGGAACCCAGATAGCCTGGCCCCAGAGTCCTTCCCTATTCTGAATTTATAAAGATATTTTTGATATTTTCTTCCCAAAGTTTTAAAGCTTCCCTTTCCTTTTCACATTGGAGTTTTAAATCTATCTATAATTAATTTTGAGTATGATATGACTTAGGTATAACTTTTTATATGAAAAACTAATTTTCCCAGTTCTATTTATTGATATGCAAATATAAAATATCTATCTATCTACATATATATATATATCTGAGGTTGTTTTTGAGTGCTCTATACTCTTGCTTTGGTCTGAAAATTCACAGGTTGAAATTCTAACTCTTGAGATGATGGTATTAGAAAGCAGGGCCGTTGGAAGGCGATTACATCATGAGAGTAGAGCCTTCAGGAATGGGACTTAGTGCCCTTAGAAGAAGCTGAGAGATCAGCATTTTCTCTCTTCCATCATGTGAGGACACAGCAAGAAGGCACCATCTATGAACCAGAAAGTGGCCCTCACCAGACACCAAATCTGCTGGCACCTTGATCTTGAACTTCCAGCCTTTAGAACCGTGAGAAATAAATGCCTGCTTTTATAAGTCACCCAATAGATGGTGTTTTGTTATAGAGCCTGAGTAGTCTTAGACAGTTACAGATGATTCACTCTCACTGACTGTTGAATATTATTCTATGTGTGGATATTACACAATTTATTTACCCATTCTACTATTTTAATTTTTTTTTTTTTTTAATGTTTGAGACAGGATCTTGGTCTGTCACCCAGGCTAGGGTGCAGTGGCACAATCATGGTTCACTGTATCCTCCAACTCCTGGGCTTAAGCGATCCTACCACCTCAACCTCCTGAGTAGCTGGGACTACAAGAATATGCCACCATGCCCAGCTAATTTTTTGTCTTTTTAAAAAAAATTATTTTGTAGAGATGGGATCTCACTATGTTGCCCAGGCTAATCTTGAACTCCTGGGCTCAAGTGATCCTTCTGCCTTGGCCTCCTAAAGTGCTGGGATTATAGGCGTGAGCCACTGTACCTAGCTCCATTCTACTATTGATGGGCATGTGGGTTATATCCAGTTTTTTTACTATTACAAATAGTGAAGCCATGAACATTCTCCTAAATGTGTTTTGGTGAACATGTATATACATTTCTGTTGAGTATACATCCAAGATTGAAATTGCTGGGTCACAGACTACACATATGTTTCTGCGTTAGTAGATATCACCTGACAGTTTTCTAAGGTGGGTGGGCCATTTTACACCCCCACCAGTAGTATATGAGGGTCCCCGTTGTTCCTCACTCTTGCTCACACTTGATAGTGTCTTCTTCACTTTAGTCATTCTTGTGTACACAATTGTGGTCCTAGGTGACATTTTCTTGATAACTATTTGAAGGCTATCTTCTTTGTGTGGTGACATAATTGCTCATAATTCTGCCCTTTTTTTTTTTTTTGGGTTGTCTGACATTTAATACAAATCACTTTGTAGGAGTTCGTTGTATAATCTGAATGAGTCCTTTGTTGAATACATGTATTTTAAATATATTATCCCACTCTGTGGCTTAATTTTCACTCTTAACACTGTCTTTTGATGAACAAAAGTTTTTAATCTTTTTTATTTTTTGAGACGGAGTTTCACTCTTGTTGCCTGGGCTGGAGTGCAATGGAGTGATCTCAGCTCACCACAAACTCTGCCTCCCAGGTTCAAGCGATTCTCCTGCCTCAGCCTCCTGAGTAGCTGGGATTACAGGCATGCGCCATCATGCCCGGCTAATTTTGTGTTTTTAGTAGAGATGGAGTTTCTTCATGTCGGTCAGGCTGGTCTCAAACTCCCGACCTCAGGTGATCCACCTGCCTTGGCCTCCCAAAGTGCTGGGATTACAGGCATGAGCCACTGCGCCCAGCCGAAAGTTTTTAATATTAATGTGTTTTAATTTACTTATTTTTTCTCTATGATTATCACATTTTATGTGTTGGTTAAATAGACCTTTGGCTACTTCAGTTTCATGAAAATATTCTCCCATGCTCTATCACAAAAGTTTTACTGTTTTATTGAGTTAAACCATATGAAATTACTAATAGTCAACTTAAAAAATAGCAGTTTCATATGGTTTAACCCAATACATTTAATGTATGATCTGTCTGGAATTGATTTTCATGTTTGATGTGAGTCAGGGGTCAAGATTTTAAACAAATTTAATTGTCTGATTGTCAGTTTCTTACGAATTGGATGACTGTATATATGTGGATCTGTTTCTTAACTCACCATTCTTTTCTATTGTTTTTTTTCATTCTTGTACCGATACCTTACTGTCTTGGCCACTAGAGTTTTATGATAGGTCTTTTATAAATTTTAATAGCTCCGAAGTGATCTTCAGGATTGCCTTAGCTACTCTTAGCCCAATATGTTTCCATTTAATTTTAGAATCTCTTGTTTTAGAATTATTGCTTTATATATATTTAAATTGACATGTAATAATTGTACATATATATGGGGCACATAGTGATGTTTTGGTGGATATAAAGTATAGTGATCAGAATCACAAGAATTAGCATATCCATCATTTCAAACATTTATCATTCGTTGGTATGGGGGACATTTGATATCCTCCTTCTAGCTGTTTGAAACCACATATTATTGTTAACTACAGTCATCCTACAATGGTATAGAACACTGGAACTTATTCCTCCTTGAAGCTATTTTATATGATGCCCTCTACTCTAGAATTGTTGTTCTAAACAACAGAGTGTTAGTTACTCTCTTTTCTAGATGATCAGAATGTTAGTTACCCTCTTTATTGCTATTTTGTCTAAAATTGATGTGGCGATCCTAGATTTTTTTTTTTTTGAGTCAGAGTCTCATACTTTCCCCAGGCTGTAGTGCAGTGGGACGATCTTGGCTCACTGCAACCTCCACCTCCCGGGTTCAAGCAATTCTCCTGCCTCAGCCTCCTGAGTAGCCGGGATTACAGATGCCCACCACCACCCCCAGCTAATTTTTTTTGTGTTTTTTTGTAGAGACTGGGTTTCACCATGTTGGCCAGGCTGGTTTCGATCTCCTGACCTCGTGATCTGCCTGCCTCAGTCTCCCAAAGTGCTGGGACCACAGGCGTGAGCCACCGCACCCAGCCTTTTTTTTTTTTTTTTTTTTTTTGATGGAATTTCGCAACCTCTGCCTCCCAGGTTCAAGCTATTCTCCTGCCTCAGGCTCCCGAGTAGCTGGGATTACAGGCATGTGGCACCACGCCTGGCTAATTTTGTATTTTTAGTAGAGACAGGGTTTCTCCATGTCAGTCAGGCTGGTCTCGAACTCCTGACTTCAGGTGATCTGCCTGCCTTGGCCTCCCAAAGTGCTGGGATTACAGGTGTGAGCCACTGCGCCCAGCCAAATATAACTGATTTTTAAATTCAATCTGTTTTTCCTGTGGGAATTTGAGCCATTAATATTATTATGGTATATTTAGGTTTGTATTTATTATCTTACTCCATCATGAATTTGTTTTTTATCCCAATCACCTCCTTCATTTTAATTCTAAGCTTTCTGAGGTTTGTTTTGTGGAGATGAGGTCTTGCTGTGTCACCCAGACTGGAATGCAGTGGTGCAATCATAGCTCACTGTGGCCTCTAATTCCTGGGCTCAAGCGATCCTCCCACCTCAGCCTCCTGACTAGCTGGGACTACAAGTTGCATGCCACCACACTCAGTTAATTTTTAAATATTTTGCAGTGATGAGGGTCTTGCTATGTTCATCAGGCTGGCCTCAAACTCCTGGTGTCAAGAGATTCTCCCACCTTGGCCTCTCAAAGTGCTGGGATTACAGGCGTGAGCCACCTCGCATGGCCAACAGTGATCTCTTGATAGTATGTTTCCAAAAAAAGATCATCAAATCAGAATATCACACAAGGAAGCTTTGCTAACATGAGCTTCTGTTCTTCGCCTGTGGAATCTGACTGAGTCCATGGGGCTGGATTTGGTGAAGCGTTGGACAAAGGAGTCATCCTAGGTACATAAACAAGAGGAAAAGTACAAGTGATAATGAGGGAAACAGCAAATTCATCACGAACTACAGATAACCTCTATTTTCTCTTCGTTTCTTTTCCTGTCTAGCTTAGGTGGAGTCCGGTAATTCCCCTGGGAATGAAGTGCCCAATTGTTATTTCTTTTTTTTTTTTCCTTTTTCTTTTTTTTTTTCTTTCTTTCTTTTTTCTTTTCTTTTCTTTTTTTTTTTTTTTTGACGGAGCCTTTCTCTGTCGCCCAGGCTGGAGTGCAGTGGCGCGATCTCAGCTCACTGCAAGCTCTGCCTCCCGGGTTCACACCATTCTCCTGCCTCAGCCTCCCCAGTAGCTGGGACTACAGGCGCCCACCAGCACGCCCGGCTAATTTTTTTGTATTTTTAGTAGAGACGGGTTTCACTGTGTTAGGCAGGATGGTCTCTATCTCCTGACTTCGTGATCCGCCCGCCTCGGCCTCCCAAAGTGCTGGGATTACAAGCGTGAGCCACCGCGCCCGGCCCGAAGTGCCCAATTGTATTTCTTTAAATTTACTGAAGTACAAAATTTAAGGTAGGAGGAAGATGATAAGAACTTTTCCTAGGAAACTTTAAATGTGATCCGCCCAAGTGAGATGGCTCTGTAAACATCCAATCCATGGTTACACCCCATTAGCGCAAGAAAAGAAATGAGAGCTTTGCTGTTTCTTCCACTAGATGGCAATGTTTCTCTGCACACCAACCAGACACGCAGGCTCTCCCGCAAGGTAACCAATGTCCCCTAGGAGGCGTCCCGGGCTCGCAGCACCTGCTCCCCGACCCAAGGAGCCACCTGCGACGTGGTACAGGCTTCTACTTACCTGGAGGAAGGAGAGGTGCTGAGAGTCCCCTGAGCTTGTAACTAAGAACTAGGGAAGCAAGCGAGTCAAAGAGGAGGGAGGGTATTTCCAGCATGCAAGCACTTCAGTGAAAATACACCCGAAGCGAATGCCTTTCCCAGGGAGTATCTTTGGACCTAATTCAGGATTTGAAATGGAGTTTCTTTCCTTCTTCCTTTATCCACTTGTCTTGGAAAGCATCTGAATAATAGGCAGTGGTGCTTTAGGTCTGAGTATGACCCAGCTAGAGGTCAATTCAATTTACAAGATGCTTACTTCATGTCATTGCACCATTAAAAGTAATTGCAAAACCATAATTACTTTTGCACCAACGTAATAATTAAAAAACAAACATCCCTCCACCCCCCAACTTCCCAGAACATTTCTTTTAGTATTGCTCTTTTCATGGATAGATAAGTTTGGAGACAAATGTTCAAAAAATCATTCTAACGCCTCAGTAGGTACAGAGAAGTACTTGGTAGGTACTGAAGAGGCACTGTCAGATTGTTGTATAATCATACTAGATCATAAAAAATGACACTGCCAACCCCGTATGTATAAAGGGGTTGTACTTTAAAATTCTTGGGTCCCAAAATACATTTTCTAATTAAAATGTTTTACATGGTGGTTAGTTTTCTGAGTTAGCCCATAATATTGCTTCTTATTTTATCATATTCCTTTATCATTTGAGCCATCTATGGTTATTATAAAAAATATAGACAAGGCACAATGGCTCACGCCTGTAATCCCAGCACTTTGGGAGGTTGAAGTTGGAGGATCGTTTGAAGCCAGGAGTTTGAGACCAGCCTGGGCAACATAGTGAGGCTGGATCTCCACAAAAAAAAATTTAAAAGCTAGCTTGGCATGGTGGTATGGACCTGTAGTCCTAGCTACTCAGGTGGCTGAGGTGGAATGATCGCCTGAGCCCAGGAGCCCTGAGCCCAGGAGTTTGAGGCTGCAGTGAGCTATGATCATGTCTATGATCATGTCCAGCCTAGATGACATAGTGAGACTCTATCTCTATAAATAAATAAATAAAATAAAATAAAATAAAATAAATAGAGAGAAATATATTATAATCCCCAAATTTCATCCCCAGATACAACCATTGTCAACATTTTTGTACCAATATTTTTCTCTATGCGTTACCAGAAAGTTGTCATAATTTAAAATTCTTCACAGCGACTAGGTGCTAAAGACTTTAGGTGATCTGACTTTAGGTGACTCCTCTTGTCTGTGTTCTGCTGTCACTGACCCAAGGCAGAGTAATTTTTTTCTTTTTTTTTTTTTGAGACAGAGTCTTGCTCTGTTCCCCAGGCTGGAGTGCAGTGGTGCAATTTCGGCTCACTGCAACCTCTACCTCCTGGGTTCAAGTGATTCTTGTGCTTCAGCCTCCTGAGTAGCTGGGACTACAGGTGCGTGCCACCACACCTGGCTAATTGTTTATATTTTTAGTAGAGACAGGGCTTCCGCATGTTGGCCAGGCTGGTCTCAAACTCCTGACCTCAGGTGATCCACCTTCCTCGGCCTCCCAAAGTGCTGGGATTACAGGCGTGAGCCACTGCGCCCGGCAGGCAGAGCATTTTTTACCTGTTCTCTGAAGATTTTCCAGCTCACTCCAGGCAACATGGTTTCTCCATTTCCTGACTGCCGGGGTGCTGGGGGGCATCATCACCAGGTTTTCAAATATGTTCTGTGTTCTACGATGGTTTCCTGTTGTTAACCCTTTCATCTTACTATTTCTTTGAAAGTAGAAGCCGTGCTTTAGTAAGTGCTTAATAACACCCAATAAATATTTGTCGACTAGTCCATTAGTTGAAGTCTAGCCCCCTAAGCCTCCGTATTTCCCCAGGAAACTGTCAGTCCCCAACTCTGTCGCTTGCTTTCACAAGCTAATATCCACACTACAGAAAAGGACCAAAGAGGCAGGATTGGGCCCCAGATATGGATAAATCATTGTGGCCAGATATATTTCAGGACAAAAGTGGGAACTTGGGTTCTTGGTTTTGGAGAGCTCATTGACTATAGAGTCCTGCAAACATTTTTGTACTTAAGTGTCATTTTAAAGCTCAAGTTGGTTTTTCTACACGATATGGTCTTTTTCTCTCTACCTTGGGAAATTAGTGTTATTTTAAAAATGGTCTTAAAACATATTGAAGCCCACTTGTTTTTCATAAGGAAACATGAAAAATGTTCAGACTTCACCAGTGGTTAAACAACGCAAATGTTGGCAACTTATATAATTAGCCAACCTATTTTAAAATGAAATTTTGCTATGCTGGTGAGGTCTTGGCAAAGTGCTACATCCATATGTAGCCAGTTACAACGTAAGTTGGTTCAACCCTTTGAAAAGCAGGAAGCAATTCTGATCTAAGAACCATAAATATGTTTATTTCTTTATTTTTGATCAAATAGTCCTGGGTTTTGGAATCTATCATAGACAAAGCATCTAAAGGGAGTTGAATGCTCTGTGTTTGAAAATGTTCACTTTAATCTTTATTTTTAGCATTGAAAACTGCGAAACAAGCTACTAATAACTACCACTTGTCTGGCTCTGCAGTTCACAAGCAGCTGTCACATGTATCATTTCCTTTGATTTTACCGTGGCCCTGGGAAGTAGGTGCGGTTGTGACCCTTGCTTCATGGATGAAGAGATGTGTTCAGAGTGGTTAAGGTACACAGATCACACTGTTGGAATAAAAGCAGACCAAAGCTGAGGTTTTCTGATTCCAGGGGCTGATCCTGCAGTATGACATCCCTTTATATCTGTGTCCGGCAACAGGGTAAATGTTAACACAGGAACGTGAGTGTAAATATCTAGCATTAACATAATTATTTTGAAAGCAACATAGCAATATTAAAAAATACTTGGCTGAAAAAAGTACAAAAAAATCACATATTTGCTGTAATTATTACACAAAATTAGATAGCCATAATACTTAAGGACTGGAAGGGAAGGGAAGAAATGAAAGTCATTGAGAGGTTTCCTTTCATTTTAGTACCACTGTGCTTATCATTTCATATTGCTGGGAACCATCTGGCACTCTTTGGCTCTTGAATGGAATTATAATTTTCTTAGGAAAAGTTATATATATAGAAACACATTCTACCAGGTTGCACTCGTTTTGAGAACACTAAATATAAAAGTTCCTGGAATTGTAGATTCACAGAGTCACAAAGGCCTATGAGGGAAGGACCGGTGCTGGTGGCAGAGAGAGGCTGAGCCCAGCAGTCCCCAGCCCATGTTCTGGCTGTTTCATCTCAATGACACTTGGGAAGTGAACCTTGTGTGGAGCACGGAGGGGTGGGACCTCCTTGTGAGGCTGACAAAAGAGGGCTGGGCTTGCCAAATGAAATCAGGCCTTGGGAGGGTGGAGGAACCTCCATTGTCCTCAGCGCCAGTGATTAAATGCCGGATTACAGAGGAAACATTCTTTCCATCCTCCCCAGCCCCCAACCTTGGCCCATCAGGCCCATTCACAAGGCTCCTTCCCCCAAATATTGGCCAGGGTACCTTCTATTTATCACCCTCACAGAGGACACTACAACCCACACAAAGGGGCTTCAGGAGGATAATGTAAACCAGGTAATAGAAGAAATCAAAAGCTAACACCTCAAAAATGCCACAGGGGCTGTGGGGCAAAGGAAAAGACATACGGTGTGAAAAGCACCTCCCAGACGCTGCCCCGCTCTCACACTCTGCCTGTAGTTGGCACTCGGTTATTTTCTTACACCTTCTACTGGCCAAGCACTCATGCCTTGCTGCACATCTAGCTAGTTTTCTCTCTTTTCCAGACGAGACATGTCATGTCGGGTAGCATCATTTGCAACAGCCTGGTCATCCAGCTGACATGGATATTCGGTTCTCCTTTGTTACTAGGGCCTTGCCTTTCCAGGAGCATCCACATAGACTCTGCCAGAATGCCATCAGACTAGGCTAGTATCTTGGGCTCAGCTTAATATTCCCTCAGCCTGACATATTGGATCACAGCAGTTAGGACAGAAATTTTGAAAGGTTGGGGAGAGAGCTGTATGGGAATAGTGCCTGGAATAAATAGATACAAACATTTTAGAACTACTGCATAGACCTAGATGTTCATCAAAGTATTCATTTGCCTTTTAAAAGGAAAATATTGTGAAGTGTCTTCAAAATAGGAGGCAGTGAGTAAATACGTGCTGCAGGTGGAATAAACGAGTGACTTAGGGAATCAGAACACAAACTGTCACGCCAGATTGCTTGGACTTTGTGACTTACTACCTATGTGACCTTGAACAAGCTGAGTTTCCTTGTCTGAAAAGTGGAGATAATGATGATGGAAATAATGATAGTACTTGCCTCACAGGATTGTTCTGAGAACTGAAAGCATTATGTAACAAGCTCTCAGATCATCATCTGTTACAGAATACATGCTATAAGAAGTGTGAGCTACTATTATTATTATTACTCACTTACAGCAAATAAATCCTAGAGGTATATTAGCAGCACCAACTTTCCTACAGAGCCAAAGAATATAGAAATGCCAGTATGGAGAGGGCTAATTCTGATTATGTCTTTTTTTTTTTCTTTTTTTTTTTTTGAGATGTAGTCTCGCTGTCTCCCAGGCTGGAGTGTGGTTGTGCAATCTCAGCTCACTGCAACCTCTGCCTCCTGGGTTCAAGCAATTCTACTGCCTCAGCCTCCCAAGTAGCTGGGACTACAGGCACATGCCACCATGCCCAGCTAATTTTTTGTATTATAGTAGAGATGGGATTTCACAGCATTGCCCAAGCTGGTCTTGAACTCCTGAGCTCAGGTAATCTGCCCACCTCAGCCTCCCAAAGTGCTGGGATTACAGGCATGAGCCACCACACCTGGCCCTGATTATCTCTTTATACTGTATGTCCTTAAGTACAATTCTTAAAGAAAATACTAGCACATAGAATTTAGAAGTTTATTAAAATGCAAAAATCATAGGAATGCAAGGATGGCTTGCTATTATGAAGTTTATTATCATAATTTACTATATTAATAGGTAATGGAAGAAAAAACCCATAATTATAGTTTTGTGACCCAAAGAGCTTTTTTTGTCAAAATTTGACAATCATTTCTTCATTTTAAAAGTTTCAATTAGGAATAGATTCTGGACACAATAAATTAACATGTAAACACATATGCACATATTAATTGAAAAACCATCATGATGCTGAATGGCAAAATGCTAAAACCATTTTTTCCGTTATTAAAGACAATATTGATCACCATGGAAACTATTTTTTTAATACTGTTCTAGGAGTACTAGCCAGTGCAATTAGATAAGAGGAAAAAAAGCTGTAAATATGGGGAAAAATTATTTGCAGATTACATCATTATATATCTCTAAAATCCATATAAATCAATTGAAAAGCTGTTAGAAACAATATGACTAAGTACCTGGTTATAAAGTTAATTATACAAAAATTAATAGGCTTTTTCTGTACATAAATATAATGGGATGAAATTGATCAATTTCAAGTCTGATTGGCTGGATGATTTTTTTTTTTTCCTCTGTAAACTAGACCTTCTCTGCCTCTGAGCAGTGGTCTGTAACAGGATGAATTTCTGTTGGATCAGCTGAAGTGGTGGCTTGGGCAGCGAGGCAATTCTTCATCAAGACATACCTTTTTGTTGCTTCTAATTACCTGCTGGCAGGAACTAAAAGTGTGTCTGTTGTATGCATGCCATGTGTGTCAAATTAGAGTCTTTGAAGTTGTTCAAATAAAAAGGATTAGTTATAGTTGTAGGGAGATATAAAGAGTAAGCCAAAAGAAGCAGAGTTTATCTGCCTTCACACCTCACCCATCTGTTAACCCGGCTGAGACACATTTTCTTGTAGCGTTAGTATTTTATGCACTGTTTTTCTTGATATAGTAACATTTAATTAATTCTTTATGGTAATAGATCCCTTGTATCCATAAAGAAAGAACATATTCCATCATTACCTTAATATCATGTCTAATACAGAGTGGCCGTATAATCGGAAAGTTATTTCTTAGACCACTAAACTTATACATAAATGTTAAACACTGTATATTACTTTTAACCTTACTTTTGATCTGCTATCAAACCTAAGACGTTGTTTTATTATGATTAACTCTATATAATAGTTAATTTTTTCCTCTAAAATGTGTTTTAAAGGCTGAAGCTGTATTTGATATCATTTTTAAAGCTATGTGATTTGTTCTTTTTTATTCTCCACTGTCAAATATACATATTTGAAGATATGTATGGTAATACCATTTTCAAGCACTAGCTAGTTTAAGGAGCATAGAGCATGGTAAGTGATATAAAACTTCATTCACCCATAAACCCCAAACCCCTAGTACTGAATGCCCACATATATCATCCTTACTATCAGAGAAATTATGTTTATAACATATGCTGAGTTTGAGACCAGCCTGGGCAACATGGCAAAACCCCACCTGTATGAAAAAATATGAAAATCAGCCGGGTGTGGTGGCGCACCTGTAGTCCCAGCTACCTGGGGGGCTGAGATGGGAGGATAACCTGAGCCCTGGCAGGTCAGGGCTGCAGTGAGCCGTGATTGTGCCACTGCATTCCAGCCTGGGTGACAGAGTGAGACCCTGTCTCAAAAAAAACAAAAGAGAAAAGCATTCAGCTTTTTGCTTCCTACATGTATGTCACCACATAAAGGAAAATGAGACTCAAGTTTACCATAAAAGAATCCTTCACTGGAAGCAAATCCTCAACTGTTTTAGAAAAATGAGTTTATGATCATTACTATCTTGCTAAAAGGATTCTTTATTTCATCACAGGAACCTTCTACTAACCTCCTTTAGTCTAAAAAAGCTCTAATTTATAAAAATTAAAAATATATAGATCAATTTGATCCTTATAGTTTATCCATCCAATAATTTTTTGGTTAATATTTGTATGGCAGATAAATCTTTACTTCCCTTATTTCTACCTCTTGTATTGAGTGCTCAATCAACTTTTAAATAAACACATGTATATATACATAATAAGATTACTTAACATTCCTATGTTGAATTTTGAATTTCTTTCATTTGTTCATTCATTCTTCCATCCAACAGATACGGATTGCAAACCTACTACATGGCAAGCATAAGTGCCCCGGGGTTATGGCAGTGAACAAAATTCTTATCCTCATACAGTTTATATCCTGATTTGGTGGAGATGAGAAACTGGTGAACTTAAGCTTAAAATCAATCAGATGCTGAGTTTGTTATTAAAAAAAAAGAAAAGAGAGCTCAGGTTAAATACATGCACTAGCTAATCTAAATCTTTCTTGTAAGTAGACTTGGTACTAGTCTCTCAATTATCAATCATTTGGGCATTCTGTGATGATTTTATTATATCCTTAATTGCATTGCACAAATGGAAAAAAAAATTATCTCTTCCAATTGCTGTTCCCATCTGATGAGTCCTTCATGGGAGCAACAAGCAGCTGATTTGTCATCGGCTTTGTACCAGTACAGGGGCTATTTTGGCAACAACATATGCTTTGGTGTCAGAGTAACTGACCTTTGAATCTTAGCTCTTACTATGATATTGGGCTAGTTACTTGATTTCTCTGAGCCCATTCTTCCATCTGTTAAACAGGCATATTAATCCTCCTTTAAAGGAGTATAATTCAGATTAATGAAATAATCAGTGTATAGTACCTGGCAGGTCAGAGCTCCCCTACCCGAGGTCCCCATTTAGTGGCAGAGCCAGGATTAGATCCCACATCACCTCACTCTGGTGCCAGTCCTTGTCTCGTACCATGTTTACATTTAATAATCTCTGGTGATTTTACTCACATGACGAGACAATAGATTTATTCATCATTTATTAAGAAGACATTAGCTCTTTGCTGTGCTGCCTCTTTGACCTCTCTGGGCCAAAAATGAGGGAGTTGTATGAGGCTCCAGGGTCTCTTTTAACCATGCACTTCTGTGACTCTATGCAGGGTGGCCAACCATCTTGATTTGCCTCAGACTCAGGGGTTTCCCTGGACAGAGACTTTCAGTACTAAAACTGGGAGAGTCACAGAAAACTAGGATGGTTGTTCACCCTAACTCCAGGATTCTTCCGCATTTGGTGTATTCTGTCAGCTTCCCTGATATACCTCTGAATACCTAAGACTGGACATAATCCTGCAAAAGAATTCAAACATCAAGTTAGCAAACAGAGCTGTAGCCATATGGCCTCTCCACCTCTTCATTCATTCCTTCTTCTGCCTCTGCAGTTTCCTATCTGGGTGCTGTTTTGGGAAACTGTTTTTAATCATTCATTGCTATGGTTTTAGTTTTGGTAGCTAGCCAGAGAGCAGCTGATCAGCCATGTCAGCAGACTAAGGAACAGTCACAGAGATTTTCTTCTCTGCAAGGAAGGCTTGATGTCTCCGTTTACCTTGGGAAGAAAGCAGAATGTTGGCAATCTCACTGCCTCTAGTCTCTTTAGTGAATGTAAAGGCAAGTTCCTTCTCCCACTCCTCCTCTGCCTCTTCATTTTTATTCTCCTTCTCATTATTATTATCATTACTACCAAAAGGCAGTCACCTCTAGGGGAACAACGACCAAATGAGAACCTCTCAGAGCACAATGGTTTGATGCTGAGCAGAGGCTGCACACCTTGCAACGACTCCCTGGTGGGAAGACTGGCTCTGCCTGCCCCAGCTGAGATATCACTTAACAGTGCGGGCTCTTCAGGGGCAGGGCCTGCTCGACACGTTTACAAGATGTGTAGCTATTAGCAACATCTTACAGCTCCGCTAATTAACGGGGAGAGTGCCTGATGAAGCCTGGCTTTAAAGAGGACCAAATTGCATCAGTGTTTGGGCTTTAAATTGATACCAAAAAATAACTCACCACAGGTGTGTTTTGAGTCGCATCTTCCCCCAGCAGCTTGGTTGGTTGTTATGCTTCAGTTACCACAGATCCCAAGGTGACCCAAACGCCAGGGTTACGAGTTTATTAAGGTCATTTAAGTTGGTTACATGTAGCCATTATTTTAGCTGAGCGGTAAGATCGTACACGGTCACCGATATGGTTTGGACCTGTGTCCCCACCAAATCTCATGTCAAATTGTAATCCCCAGTGTTGGAGGTGTGGTCTGGTGGGAGGTGATTGGATCATGGGTGCTAATGAATTCTCATAAATGGTTTAGCACCACCCCCATGATGCTGTCCTCAGGATAGTGAGTGAGTTCTGGTGGGATCTGGTTGTTTAAAAGTGTGTAGCACCATCTCCCTCTCTTTCTTGTTCCTACTCCAGCCATGTGATGTGCCTGCTTTCCACTGTCCACCATCATTGGAAGTTTTCTGAGGCCTCTGCAGAAGCTGAGCAGATGCCAGCATCATGTTTCCTGGACAGCATGTGGAACTGTGAGCTAATCAAAACTCTTTTTTTTGTTTGAGATGGAGTCTCGCTCTGTCACGTAGGCTGGAGTGCAGTGGCATGATCTCAGCTCACTGCAACCCTGCCTCCCGGGTTCAAGTGATTCTCCTGCCTCAGCCTCCGGAGTAGCTGGGATTACAGGTGTTCGCCACCATACCCGACTAATTTTTGTAGTTTTAGTAGACACTGGGTTTTACCATGTTGGTCAGGCTGGTCTTGAACTCTTGATCTTGTGATCCACCTGCCTCCACCTCCCAAAGTGCTGGGATTACAGACGTGAACCACCACGCCCAGCCTCAAAACTCTTCTTTGTAAATTATCCATTCTCAGGTATTTCTTCCTCTTTTTTTTTTTGGACAGGAAGTAGGATTTATTGGTGAGTATTAAGAGGGGGCAGCACAGTGGAAGCCCTCATGAGTGCAGGGCCTGCCACTTGTCCAGAGGGCCACAACTGGGGATGTACTTGATCCCACAGCCATCTGGGATGAGCCGCTTCTCAGCCACCATGTCTTCAAATTCATCTGCATTGAACTTGGTGAAGTCTCACTTCTTTGAGATTTGGTTCTTCAGGGTGGCCAGGGAACTTGAACTTGGCCCTGTGCGTGGCTTCAATCACATGCTCCTTGTTCTGCAGCTTGGTGCAGATGGACATGATAACCATGGTACAATGTGAACCCCGGCCACAGTGCCCTGGGGCTTTCTGAAGGCACCTCGCATGCCTGTTTGGAGCCTACATTGGGGCAGTACAAGGTCAGAGACATGAACATCCATCTGAAGGGCCTGTCTCCAAGGTCCCTTAGAGCAACACATACAAGAAACAGGCTGCGTACACTACCAAGGAAGCTGCTGTTTGCAGCCATTGCACACCTGGCCCCCGTGAGGAAAGGAACTCAGTCAGCTTAATTGGCTGCAGATTGGGTATTTCTTCATAGCAATGTGAGAACAGACTAATACAGTTGCCACCCCCGTGAGTCCTATACCAGGAGCCACCTTGTCCTGCCACAGCTAAGGATATGATCTAAGTCTTGTCTTGGATGCGCTCACTCTCCACTCTGTGGCACACATGTTTTGCTTTAAAATGCCCCTGTTATTCAAGCAGGAATGAAATATTTCCCTCACTTTTCTGGTTGAAGTCTTTCCATGCTGAATTTTCTTAATCAGACCAGTAGGTGAGTTCCATTTCTTATAAAATCTTCCTTTTACTAATAATCTCTTCAGCAGATAATGACCTTAGCAACTGTTGACACAGCTTCCTCTATTGGAAGTTTTAAAGGTTTCGTTTGGTTGAGAAAAATAACTTGGAATTTTGAGGTCACTTCTGTTGCTACTCATGGATTGAATTGTCCTGGTTACCTAGTGATTTATTGCTTTTTGCCCACCGGTAGGAAGGAGGTTCCCAATGTTGGAGGTGTGGACTGGTGGGAGGTGATTGGCTCATGGGTGCTCATGAATTCTCATAAGTGGTTTAGCACCACCCCCTCGATGTTTTCCTCAGGATAGTGAGTGAGTTCTGGTGAGACCTGGCTGTTTAAAAGTGTGTAGCCCCTTCCCCCTCTCTCTTTTGTTCCTACTCCAACCATGTGATGTGCCTGCTTTCCACTGTCCACCAATAGCACCCCTACGATACTGTATCATCCTGCCAAAGTTTAATAAATTAGGGTAAAAACCAGTATTTCCCAACTCTCAAGGTAAAAGGCTATGTTATTTGTGAAGTATTATCAGTAGGATGATTTTACCAAGGCATCTTGGTTCATTCTCAGTGTTGAGGAGATTCCTATATCCACTGGGAAGCTGACCAGGCATCATCTAAGATCCTTTTCGGGGTAGAGAACATTCCAGCACCAGTGGCTACTCTTGGACAAAAGGGGAAGGTTGGTAAAGGAGTCAGCTGACAAGACTTTCACTTTTATTTTTATCTCCTTCAGTAGATTTTGAAAAATGAAGGTCATGTCTTGCTGTTGAATAATAATATCTTTTATTTAATTTTAATTTTTATTTTTGAGACAGTCTTGCTCTGTCACCCAGGCTGAAGTGCAGTGGTGCCATCTCAGCTCACTGCAACCTCCGCCTCCTGGGTTCAAGCAATTCTGGTGCCTCAGCCTCCCAAGTAGCTGGGATTACAGGCACCTGCCACCATGCTGGATAATTCTTTTTATTTTAGCAAGACTGGGTTTCACCACATTGCCCAGGGCGATCTTGAACTCCTGAGCTTAAGTGATCCTTTCGCCTTGGCCTCCCAGAATGCTGGGATTACAGGCGTGAGCCACTGTGCCTGGCCAATAATACTATCTTTTTTCAGGCTGTGATTCAAATGTTCCCTTAGTTCTCTTAGTTGTGTTTACCTCTGAGCAGACATAAAAGGGAGCTGTGGACTTAGGGCTGCCCCCTAGGAATGGTGGCAACTGTGTGGTCAGAAGTGACAAAGGGTCACATACAAACCAGAAGGTGGGAGGTGACTCATGGCAATCTCCACCCCTGCGCCAAGGCTGGTCAAGCCCTCTTATTTTGGGGGCACTTTGAGGGGAGGGTGGGATAAGAGTTGCAGTTGGAAGAGAGGAATATGGCTCAGGTAACCGGCTACCTATGACATCATTCCTTTCATGCTGAGCTCACAGGGGCGCTGCGAGGTTTGCTATTCACTAGTCGCACGTTGGCTAATCCATCACGTTCATGGAGCGAAGGTCAGCCACATACATGCAAAATAGCAACCAAACATCGCTCCTAATTTTGCCTAATGACTTTCTCTTGAAAGTCAGACTTGGGCTGGCCTCACCTTCCAGTATCATCTAACTGGTGCATCATAAACTACGAGGGTTCTGCCGGAGCCACCAGAGGCTGACACAGCTGCGCTTCACCGGCTCCTCTACGAAGCTCTGTCCTCTGTCTCTCCTGAGAACATCCTCTCCCGCTCCAGCAGGTCTTCTAGCCACGTCTTTATTCTTGCCTTGATTCTAAAACCATCCCCAGTCTGCTTTTGCCTAATAGAGAGGGAGAAAAATCTATTGCTTTCTTTTCTTTTATTCCTACTCCCCTTGGCTTTTTTTAAGTCAGGATCTTGCTTTGTCACCCAGGCTGAAGTGCAGTGAAGCAATCACAGCTCACGCACTGCAGCCTTGAACTCCTGGACATAGCCATCCTCTCATGTCAGCCTTCCAAGTAGCTAGGACTACAGATACATGCCACTATACCCAGCTAAGTTTTTATTAAACATTTTTTATAGAGATAGGGTCTAGTCTCAAGCTGGTCTCAAGCTCACTGCAGCTTCAAACTCCTGGCCTCTAGCCATCCTTCCACCTCGGTCTCCCAAAGTTCTGGGACTATAAGTGTGAGCCTCTGTATCCACTGGAAAGTCAATTTCTAAGAGCTCAGCATCCATCCAGATGGGAGAGGTGAACATAGGCATCTGTCTTCTGTGATCACTGCCACTGCGATGAGAGAATAGGAAAAGATGGCAGTTGATTTCTGTCCTTTCATCATGAGTCCATCTACTCTCCTTCCCATCTCACATCCTGGACTTGCTTCCCAGGACAACGTTATCAAGCCTGCAATTAAAAGCAACCACTTTTATGAGTCATTGTTTTGTGAAAGCAAATATCCTCAATATGTTGATTTAGAAGGTTTCAGGGGAGCCACCATGAGGCCACTTGTGCAATGCCAGGCTAACTACTTTTGAAAGAGGACCATATGCTGCCTTTACAACATCCCTTTGGTGTTTAATTTGATGAAACAATGTGCCACAATCAGCTGTGAGGACAGCAGCCGTGATTGATGGAGAGTGACTCACGTGGTCTAACTCTGATTTCAATATCACCGCGCTAATCCCATTATTCGCTTGAGTTGGCTTGTTTTGGGCTACCTTAAAAAAAGTTATTTCTTTAATGGTCAAATTGCCGTGAGGTCTGGAAGATTTAATGTATCATAAAACTCATTAAATAACCAGCCTGGCAGCCCACACTACTGGGTGGTGTGCTAGCATATGGGAGATCCAAGCTGAAGAGTTCAGCATTCATTTCAATGCCACCCAGCCAAAGCCTCAAGGGACAAGTCTGGAGTGTGTGTTCTAAGCCAGCATTCCTTCAACTTTCATGGACCCATGAACCATCGGAGTGCTTTATGAAAGTGCAGATTCTGATTCAGCAGTTGTGGGGCAAGGCCTGAGATTCTGCATTGCCGACAAGTTGATGTCCATTCTTCTGGTCCAAGGCCCACACTTCGAACACTAGTGAACATTCACTAGAGGGTCTTGTGAATATCCATTGACAGCAGCTAACACTTATGAACCACATGATTGTGTTGTAAGTACTGTATGTGTGTGTTATATGTGTCTGCTTATTTAATCTTTACTTTTAACCTCATGAGGGAGATATTATTATCACCTCCATCTTCTAGATGAGGAATTAAATAATTGAATACCTAAGTGAATAAACTAAAAAAATGAGGCCACACAGCTTGGTTCAATACTTTTTGCTTTTTAGGCATGTTTATGAATCTGTGAGATCTATTTTTAGAAGTTAATTACCAAGTCTAGTTTTTTTCCAGTTAAATGCCTAGGTCGTGGTTATTGTTGTTTTGTTACTTATGAAGTAAAATAAGCAGAATAAAACCCTAAAAAACAAAATAACCTATTTGTTATTTTAGATCTTTTAAAATATAACATCAACAATACATTTTTCACATTAAAAAATCTATTGATTTGAGAAAACTGTACTTAAACCATGGCCCCAGGGTGAATGAATTGTGAGCAGGAATAAAATAAAATTCAAAACCATGTCCCCTGACTGCACAGCCTCTTTGTTTTTTGTTTTTGTTTTTTTCCAACCTCATCATTACATTCCTTTCGCATAGGACTCAGTGCTCTGGCCCCATTTTTAGTTAGAGAACGGTGGCTCTTGTATAGATCTGCCATGGGCTTGTACTGGGTAAAACGATGAAATTCATCTTGGGGGCTTTAGACTTCTCTTTCTGGATCCCTTTCTCTAAAAGATAATATTTACCACAGCGGGATGCCGCTAATGCTGAATCAAAGCAATATGTAGCCAAAGCCATGAGCGGCTAATATCCTAACCTGAGCCCTGCCTGATAGTGGCAGCCGTGTTAGCCTCTCTGGTGCTTTATGTTGAATGGGTGCTCGAGGTGAAGGGACTCTGGCAGCCTTCCCAGAAAGGGAGATGGCAAAAGAGAAAACAAACACCTTCTAGAGGTTTCTGGGGAACTTAGGGAATCCTAGAAAACCTGTGTAAGGTAATGCAAGTACGTTTCTCCTCCCATCTGTTTTAATTGGCATTCCTGCTCACCATTCATTTCACGCTGGGGCCATGGTTTGAGTACAGTTTTCTCAAATCAATAGATTTTTTAATGTGAATTTTTTTTTTTTTTTTTTTGAGATGGAGTCTCGCTCTGTCCCCCAGGCTGGAGTGCAGTGGCGAGATCTTGGCTCACTGCAATCTCCGCCTCCCGGATACATGCCATTCTCCTGCCTCAGCCTCCCGAGTAGCTGGGACTACAGGTGCCTGCCACCATGCCTGGCTAATTTTTTGTATTTTTAGTAGAGACAAGGTTTCACCATGTTAGCCAGGATGGTCTCGATCTCCTGACCTCGTGATCTGCCCATCTCGGCCTCCCAAAGTGCTGGGATTACAGGCGTGAGCCACCACGCCCGGCCGAAAAATGTATTTTTGATGTTATATTTTAGAAGATTTAAAATAACAAATAGGTTATTTTGTTTTTCAGGGGGTTTTTTTCTGCTTATTTTACTTCATAATTAACAAAACAACAATAACCACAACCTAGGCATTTAACTGGAAAAAAGGTAGACTTGGTAATTAACTTCTAAAAATAGACCTCACAGATTCATAAACATGCCTAAAAGGCAAAAAGTACTGAACCAATGTTAGTTCAGAAAACTCACTGAACCCACACAAATTCCCCATTTTGTACAGATAAAATAAGAGTTACGTGTCAAAAGATAAACCAGGTTATGGCATTACAACCTTTCCTTTAGAATGAATGTGCTGAAGGGGAAGAACATTACTAGACTGGTGATCAGGAGGCCTGAGATTTAACCCCAAGTTAATTTGAACCTCAGCTTCCTCATCTGTAAGATGAGGGAGACTGACATCCAGACCTGATGTTAGATCAATTAAGCCTCACTGGAGGATGCAACACCAGCCCGAGGTTTACTGATCGGGTAGGTTATTTAGCCACAACCATCACCCTCTATTTTCCACTGGGCTTTTAGATGCATCATAAAACACTAGGATTTTTCTGCTTCAGCCAGTTGCAATTGCTCAGAAACTTCATAAGTATATATATTCCTTTTTTATTTTTTTTTTTGAGACAGGGTTCCCCAGGCTGGAGTGCAGTGGCACAATCATGGCTCACTGCAGCCTCAACCTCCCCAGGCTCAGCTGATCCTCCCACCTCAGCCTCCCAAGTAGCTTGGAGTACAGGCACTTACCACCATGCCCAGCTACTCTTTCTATTTTTTGTAGAGATGGGGTTTCACCATGTTGCCCAGAATAGCCTCGAACTCCTCGGCTCAAGGGATTGCCTGCCTCAGCCTCCCATAGTGCTGGGATTACAGGCATGAGCCACCGCGCCTGTCCGCTATTTATTCTTTTTTTTAAATATATATAAGGAAAATATTTACATATATTTGATTGCTGGACTAGGCATTGTGTAACACATAAATTATCCATTACAATAACAGCATGAGATGCTGTTCTCTCCATTTTACAGATGGGATGGGGAAGCTCAAAGAGGTTAAGAGACCTGCCCATGGTCACTGGGTGACTGAGGCTTTACCACCATGAAAATCTGTCCATGTAGGTCAACGGCATTTCCTTCTGTAGAGACGTGTGCGCCATGCCCATCCCTTCCTGCTAATGATGCAGCTTGCTTGCTTGCTTGCTTGCTTGCTTGCTTTAGCCTCAGCTCTTTTTTAGAGCAGGAAGGCTTTGTATTTTAGCCTATAGTGTGCTATTAACAATGCTTTCCGTCAGCAGCCTTTGTTTCTCCTAAGGAGTAAGACAATAAGCAGCCCTAAGTATTTATTCATTTCTCTTCAACTCTTGCATGGAACTTAGGTCAGCTTTAGTCTTACTCGCCTCTGCGTTCTTTGTAATCTTGTGGATTGTATGGAGAAGTCTGCCCCAAGCAGATGACCTGATTACTGAAACCCCCGCATTTTCTATGGTTTTCCATTGTAAGGGAATCACTGCACTGTAAAATCCATAGGAAAATGCCATTTCTCTAAGCATATTTCTCCAAAAAGATTTCACCAAACATATGCATTTTCTTAACCTGAAGTTCTTCATCAGTCCTGGCCTCTGTTTTTGAAATGCCCAAAATGTGATGATGTAGGAAAAAAAATTTAGGGTTGATGGGGAAGGAATGGATTTTAGAGGAAGATGTTTGCAAAGTTCTGGGAGTGGTAAAGAGAAATGGGAAATGGAGAGAGACCACTCGGGTCTGTTCTGTGTGCAGCCGTAGTGTTTGCTATTGAATTGTTTGTAACTTTCTCTGCTATTTAAATGACCAATTTTGGCATAAGGACTCACAGGTGCAGAACATTCTATAGGCTTGGACGACTTCATAAAAAACGATTCAATCATATCTGGGACGAAGGCTGTCCCACTTATTCTCTTTAGCAGCCTAATGCTCTTGCTTTATTCAGATTTCCAATAGCAACTGTCATTGACTTTGTACACTTATGCATTGCATTAAGATTGTACTTATTGTTTGGAACTCTTAATGCTGCAAATACCCGTGCAAGACTTAGACACTGATAAGAGAAAAGGTTGTAAGGAATGTTTGAATTAACTCATAACTGCTACTTGCAAAGTTCCCAAAAGGTCTGATTTTTAAAAATTGTCTTTAGCATACGTAGAAAGATGTGATCATGAACTCACTGAAATATGGCTACCCTGGGAATGTATTTTATAAAGAAGAAAAGAGTTCTTAATTCAAAGACATTGGGTCATGTTGAAGTTGAAAAAATTCTTGTCTATTACCTTTTTTCATTTGTGTTCCCTAGAATTCGATAAAAATAGATGCTATCACTCCTGTCCCTGTCTACTGCTCTGCCTCAGTTATAATATAGCAGAGAGTTATTTAACCTAACTCAGACTAAAAATTATTAGTCGAGAAATCACCTGGTAAAAGCATTTACTTTCTTTCCTATAAAGCATTCTCTCTCAGTGATTTTTGCATTAGTTTACTTTAATCACAAAATGATGCAAACCAACAAGGAAAACTAAAATGGTTTTTATCTAATGTACATATAATAGCCTATGAAAAAGTTTCAGAAATCTCAGTGACCCATTGTATTATTGTAACCTGTTTTAAGCAACCGGTACTAAAATGAATAGAATGTTTTTGATCTCTCTCTTTCCCCCTCTGCTCCCTATCGGTTAAAATCACATATCTTACATTAATTCCATTAGATTTTCAGCTGCTTTTCGAGAAGCAGGGTGTCCGAGCACAACAAAATGTTTCCTGCCAAACAATGGTTCTGCTTAATTTGATGCCTTACACAGAAACCCAACAATATTCCATGAGACCATTACACACTATTTTATCCTTTTCTTCTCTTTTTTTAATGTTTCACTTGCAGGAGCGGGGAGGGGAGGGGGAAAGGCTAAAACAAACTAATTTTTGGTCATTTTATTCCTTTAGCAAACAGTTTGAAGACTAACCAATTTGTACTTACAAATCTGGGGCATTAGCAGACGGGGACCCTAAATCCTCATGCATGCAAGCAGTAACTGTTTGTATGCCAAGCTGTTTGTAAGCCTGATTTGACAGGAGAGAGCTATTCATTCTTTTGTCAACTGTCAGTCTAAAAACGTTAACCTGCCTGGGTCCCGGGGTATGGGAGCGCTAAATCTTCCGTCCTACCACTGTATAATGAACAGACTGTTTCATTAGTGGGACAATTCACTCGACAAATCCAGCCCAAACAACTTATTTCACAATTTGTGAGCAGAATTAAATTTAGGGGGAGTCGCAAGAGGGGGGCGGGAGGGGAGGAGGGGGAGTAGGTGAGCGGCACACAATATACTGAGGGATCAATGTGTTGGGATAAGTGTTCCAGGCAATTTTGCTGGCAGTTGTGGGCTGAGGCTTGCAGGCCACCGCATGCAGATCAGCGGATTAGGGGGACCGCAGCATTAGGTCAAGTGTCTCGAGGGGAGCTGATAAACACCCCAAACCTGACAACAGATTTTCCTTTCTTCCTGCACCACTTGTTAAGTGTCAGAGCAAATCTTTTGAATGGCAGTGGAGTTTACTTAGAGGCCCTTTCTTCAAGAAGACACTCTATCCATTTTCTGAAGCCCATTCCAGGCTGCCTCAGGAATAAATTTGCCCCGCATCTCACACACACAAAAAAACGTCTTTTTCCTCCACATCTTGACTATGAGCCTTTGTCTCAAGGTGTGTGAACCAGAACAAAAATCCACATCAAGAGCCCCTAAGGTTTCAGAGCCTCTGGATTTAGCTTTAATACAAATTAAACACTTTGAAGATTACACAAATACTTTTTTTTTTTTTTTTGGTCACAGAAAAGTCTCATTTTAAACATTACCAATGTATGGATTCTGTTAAATGGAGAAATTTTAAGCAGCAAAGGGTCATAGAATGACTTGATCTTAACAATATCCTATATGTACATTGCTGTTAATCCAAAGAGAGTAAATAGCCAGCATGCTATATTTCTTTCAATTTAAGAATCCCAAACAGGAGAAGCCAGCCATGCTTATTGTATTAAGTTGTATCTCTGTGTTAACTCAAAGTGCATGATAGAAAATCTGTGTTGCAACATTAAAAATTTGCTTACTAGGTTTGAGCAGAGAAGTTTGTTTTCACTTTGAGATGTTCTAAAATGTTTAAATAGCCTCAAATGTTTGAGGGCTCTTTGTTGCAGCTTGGTTTTGCGTTATGGTTTTGTTTTTTATTTCTTTTGGCTGTTTAATTTTTGATTTGGTACGGTGTGCAAATCTAATGTGAAGTTTTCAAGTGACCACTGTTAAAAGGATCAAGTAGGAAAGTCCTCTGAATATTAGCATGTTATTTTCCCAGACATTTGAACTGGAGCCATTTTGGGCAATCAGTTTGAAGATATTTTCCTTTTAATAAGTATTTTCTATCAAATAGAGTCTTATGGAAGAGAAAATAAGTGTTTTGGCTATATTTTTACAATGCTTTTTTGAATTTAGGTAGTGGAAAATATGTTACTGAAGTACTGAACAATATTTCTGTGCTGGACCAACACTATGATAATTATTTCAATATTATTGATTTCTATTGTGAACTCTACCTACTCTATAGAGAATATTTAATCAGGCAAACTAGTACTTATACCAAAAATGCTTCTTATTCTCCCTCTTCCACCAGAAAATTTTGCAGGATTAGAGCTATTACACTATCTAGTAGTTACATCTTTGGTGCCTGAGGATCTCAACACTAAATGGAACCATTACAGGACATTCTGCACTCACTCTATATGCTGGATTCCTGTTATATGAAGAGATTCATTATTCTTTACCTCATTTTCACCATTTTTTAGGGAAGAAAAATGTACTGTATTTCACTGTGCTGACTGCAACTGCCAATCAAGATAGTCTGCAGCCTACCTGTGGACCTTGATGATTTCACATGTTCTGTGGAAGAATTTCTCCCCCACCTCCAATGACTATGGCATTCCTTGGGAAAGTTAGCTTGGTATTTACTTTTCCCCAGCAGGTCCCAAGCTGACAAAAAATAAAAATAAAAAATAAAAAATAAACAACAACAACAACAACAAAATCACAAAACAACAACCAGTTAGCCAGGCTGTTTCAAAGGCCTACTGAGTTCCATGATAGCAAGAATTCTATGAATAATAATGGGACATGGAATCCCGTGCAGCCTCGCGGAGAGCTCAGCCTAATCACCCAGAAATTCTGCTTCATCACAGCCCTTTCTCTTGCCATAAAACTGCTTGGGCTCTGTCTTTGCCTTCACATCATTTAAGCCTTTCTGCCCACCCTCCAGCAATCTCATCCCTGGGGCCTCCGCCCGTTACCATGCTGGGGCTCCCCAGGGCTTCTCAAGAGGCTCTGTCAGCTCCATCCTAGAGGCCTCTTTGCAGCACCAGAAGAAGTCCACACCTCCTCTTGTAGGACGTTCAAGCAACACAGGCCAGAGTAAGGATCAAAGTAAAAGTCATCCTAAATTCACCACTGACAGATACCACTGCCAATAAACAGGAGACCGCTTTTTCGGATGTCTATGCATTTATACATCTTGCCCAGTAACAATGGTACTATATCATACATACCATTTTCTTTCATTTTATTTGTATAAATTTATGAGGTGCAAGTGGAATTTTGTTGTATAGACAGATTGTGTAGTGGTGAAGTCAATGCTTTTAGTGTATCCATCATGCAAATGAGGAATATTGTACCCATTAATTAATTTCTCATCATCCACCCCCTCCCATCCATACATACCATTTTATAAATAGCTTGTTTTAGCCAACAATATGTCATGAAGTTTTTTTTTTTTCATTTCACTGACTCTATATCTTCATATTCCTTTTCTTTTTTTTTTGAGATGGAGTTTTGTTCTTGTTGCCCAGGCTGGAGTGCAACAGCACAATCTCGGCTCACTGCAACCTCTGCTTCCAGGGTTCAAGTGATTCTCCTGCCTCAGCCTCCTGAGTAGCTGGGATTACAGGCATGTGCCATCATGACCAGCTAATTTTTTGTATTTTTAGTAGAGACGGGGTTTCATCATGTTGGCTAGGCTGATCTCGAACTCCTGATGTCAGGTGATCCACCTGTCTCAGCCTCCCAAAGTGCAGAGATTGCAGGTGTGAGCCACTGCACCTGGCCCACTTTCCTTTTTAAAGACAGCATCAGAGTTCATCATATAGATACTCTTTAATTATATAATTAATCCCTTTTGTGGGCCATTTGTGGGGGTGCTCATTTTTTTCTCATTAGAAAGAAAGCTGAAATCAATGTCCTGTACAAATACCTTTTGTGTACTTCTCTGGTTAGCTCTTTAAGATAAAGACTTAAAAGAGGCATTGTTAGGTCAAAGGATATATATGTTTTCACATACGTAGTTAAGCTGACCTCTGGAAATTTATCATGTTATGTTAATCCTGTCAGCTGCTTTTCAGGGGCAGGAACGCAGTGGGGCAGGGAGGCCATATTTACTTGTGACACAGGATTTTTCTTGGCCATTTTGCCAACTAGGGACTTCCATGGCCAGCGACGCCCCCCTGCCCAGGCCTCACTTAGCCTGGCCTGCCTCTGGAGGTGCCCTGCCCACTTGGCCCACCAGCGTTATAGCTTGTACCCAAGTTCGGTGATTCCTGAGCTCTTGTCTCATGCCCAAGAAGAATGAGGATATGCTGACAATTGAAGGGTGAGGATGGGTGGAGAAGAATTTTATTGAGTGATGGAACAGCTCTCAGTGGAGAGGGAACATGGGGAGGGGTGGCCTCCCACCCTGCAGTCAGGTGGTTTCTCTCTTCCAGTGTGGCTGAGTCAGGGACTTTTATGGGCTCAGAATAGGGGAGTGTGTGCTGTTTGGTTTGTGAGTATGCAAAGAAAGGCTAAAGCAAAGGCACCACTCAAAGGTGGGCACAGCAGTGTAGAAAACCAATTAGAAAAAGGTAAGTATATGTAAAATAGGTGAAGGGTGGGGACCAATCAGAGGAAAGTGTGCCAAATGGGAAGACAGATTCTCAATCCAATCTGTGGATTTGACTTGTAGCTTGGCTTTCAGGCTTTAAACTGTCTTTAGCTTGAAGGTCAGGTTTCACCAGGGACCTGCCCATATCTGCCTAGGTATTTGTCTGCCTCCTGCCACTATCAATTCCCCACTCTGAAGAGGTACCTCTAACTGTCATTAGGATAAGAATGGTGACTGATCTTAACTGCTTCATGCTGACAGGAGGTGCCATTTTGGGAAAATTGCAGTCAGATCTCCCTCAGAGGCCTATCTAAGGGTCCCTGACAAATGGGAGCCATTGTCTGAGGCTCCAGTTGCATGACCATTTGCAGTTTGATGGCCTGAAGGTGAAAAGAGACAAGCCAGGTTATTAGAAGACATGTATCAAAATGAAACAAGGGGGTAAGAACAGCTCAAAAATCCTGAGGTTGCCAACATTCCCAGATAACTGATGGCTATAGTTATGCCTGCTAAGATTTGAGTGCATGGAGCTTGACTTTGGTTAGCTCCCTTGGTCTTATTTTCCCAAACAAAGAAACCCTGGGGTTTTGGGCACCCTATTTACTCCTATCACCTGGCAGGATTTGCAGGATTTGCAGGATAATTGACAAGAACTAGAATATTGATCCAGATTTTTACATTACCCAGCCCTTTTGTTTCTTCTGAGCTGCAGCTGGAGATCACTGGTTGGTTCACAGGAATAAGCAGGGTTAGTCTAAAATGCAGACAAAAACTTAAAAACAATGAGACTAGAATTTAATGTCAAGCGTACGATAAGTTTTGAAACATATTTTTTCTCTCTCTAGTCCTCATTTTTGTTAAAAACAAATCATGATAGGACTGAGTTGTTTGCAAAATAAACTTTCATCTTATACATGGCTTAATTATCTGCATAAAGTGCAGGAAGAATAATTATTTTCACATAGGCTTTTCTAAGTTGGATTTGATGAAACTCTGTTCCAGAAGTAATCTTAGATAAAACTTTTCAAAGCTGAGCTCAGCCATGGGTTTATACCCTCAAATACCTATGATTTGGGTAAATTCCTGTCTTCCTGAGGTTCTAAGAAAGCTTGGGGCTGCTGGGCCTGTTAGAAAGTGACATTCTTTACTCATCACAGGTTACGAACCCTGTAAAGGAACTGTGTAGACAAGGTGTGAGGCCAGCTTTCCCAAGGGGCTTTTATTGGTTCTGCAAGTCAAGCTTGATTCCCTAAAGGAAAGTACATCATTCCAGTCAAAGCCTTGGCAGAACAACCAGTTTCTCCAATTGAATATTGCTGCAAAAGAAAATGGATTCTTATTGCACTGGTGCAAATAACTATATTGCCATAAGTTAAGGATACTCACAAATAGTTTCAAAATTCTAGAGAAACCAGGCAGAGAGAAACAAATATGTTCCAAATTTTGTTCACAGGACTATACCTTACTCAATTGTTAAAAGTTGTAGATATCTCAAAAGATTCCTTGACTCTGAAAAACAAAACAAGGATCAGCAATGTTTTAAGCAAAAAGTCTGAAAACATTACTTCAGTTTTCTATTGATTCAGTCCAGTCAGTTAACTCTTGTTCTGCTTGATATTCATGAACATTTCAGCTCTTCATGAGTCCTGAATGTTTTTCCTTTATTCCAATGTCACAATCTCCAAAGATATCAGGAACCTGCATTTAAGAGCACCTGTCAAAGTTCTATAGCTGATTATCAACCATCTTTTGAAAAGGAACAATACAAGACAACAATTGTCTGTGAATGACAAAATGTTCAGGCTTGTTACAGTTAAAAACTTGATTGACAAAGAAATTTGGTTACTTGTGTGGTTTACATAACAATCTTAATTATGATTGATAACATATACTCAGACATTAGAATTTTAGAAATCCTATACAATTTTGGAACATACATTAATATTATTCACCAAAATAGAACCTGAAAATTAAATGTTATTTTTATTTTGGCAATCCCATGTAACTAAACATGTCAAATAATCCTGTTTACCTCTCTTTTGGATGTTCCAGGGGCCCTCTGTAGCATCCAAAGTTAGGGGTTAGAAAAGACAACCTTGAAGCTGAAGTTTGATTTTTGGGGAAGCCTACAAATATGTTAAAGGTTTAAAACACTTGATATTATGAAATAGAATTCCAGGTTACCACAAGTCATTTATTTAGCCAGAATGATGATTTAAAACATTTTTAAAAAGGCAAAAACCTTTACATATTAAGAGGGAAGACTTAGCTTTCCAAACAATCTGTCTTGTCTTCCTCCCTCCTTTTTTTGAAACCTTATAGATAATTCTATCCAATCTTAACCAGTTTGACCATGAGGTGAGGTTCTTATAAACCTTTTATAACCCTTTACAAATTTTTGTTAAAGAGCAGATCAATGCCTTAAGAAAACCCTGTTATGCTTTTATTCCAATGCTTGATTTACGGAAAAACCAAATCATACCCTTTTGAATTTAGTTGATCACACATGAAGTTTCTTTTACAAGATTAATTTTTACCAACCTTTCACAACTTGTTTAAACCTTTAGCTTTATCTTATCTGATTTAACACAATTCTTTAACCCTCTAAACTAGGCAAAAATTTACATTCCCATGCCTTCTTATAATCTTTTACCAAAAATATATTTTACTTTCCTTACATACCTTGCATGTAAATCTATTTTCAGTAGTCCCAGTTATGTGTTATAATGGTAACACTTAGCAATTTTTAATTTTAGTGTAAAACCTGGTAAGTTGTTTTAATTATGTACTAGGTGCAGCTAAGATCTGACTCTTTCCAGTATAGTAATATGTATAGTTAACTCCACATGTCCCAACGCCTTACCAAACTGTAAAGCAGACAAGCTGAACAGTTTTCAAAATCCAAAGAAGCAGTTTATGACCTTAGAGCATTTAGCAAACCTAATATCTGAGCATAATTTAGACCACATGTTTACATTTTGAAGACATTTGTATTTTATCAATAATCTTTAAAACTGTTTTTATTTCTCAAAGATTAAAGTCACGTGAACTAAATGGCATTACAGCTTTTATTTTTCCTTTAAAAATTTTGATCTAAGCCTTTATTTTCTTTAAGCCAATTAATTAGAGCTCCTTTTTATATAAACATCACACACATCACACATATATAGCTACACAGACAGACAGAAGAAGATCCAGTAGTTGTAAGATTTTTCTTCTGCCAGTTTCTTAATTGGATTATTGGCCTCAGGGTGGAGCCCTTTAAGAGCAGGGCTAGGAAAGCATGCAGTTTCTAGGGCCTAATAAACAGGCATAGCTGGAAGACAAATACAGATTTTGAGAGGGTTCTATCCACTTTTAATTCCTGTGGCTCCATGAGGAAAACAGAGGTTTTTACCCAAAATGGGATCCATGGCACCTTTTCCATTTTTCTCAAGCCATCCTAGGCTATCAGAAGTTAGTTATCTTAGGGCCTCTCATGTGTGCATTAAGAGTGGCAAGACAAAATGGAGAAAAATAATTCAGGTGACTGAGAAGAAAGAAAACTTTTTCCAGCAAAACAAGATCCAAGAAGAGAGAAAAAAAAGCATAAAGGCCTTTTAAATATACATATAGCTTGGATATCCACTTTTAATTAAGCTGACTTTTAACCATAGCACTCTTAAAAAAATTCCTTTAATTCCCTTATTACTCAACTTTAGCCATGCCAAGCAGCAGATATTTCTGAATTTTGAACTTTACCAAAAGTAACCTCACAGGTGAAACCAATAAACCTCAACTAAGGTTATAATTTAATCACGAGTGTACAAGGTATTTTCAAAGAAGTGGTAAGCACTTTTTACAAAATCTAAAATCTTTAAAGGTAGCTCAGAGAAAATGTTACGGGATCTTTGAGGTGCCACTTTTCTGGTTAGAAACCTCTGTGCAGCTGCTGCAGTGAGGTGGGCAGCTCCAAGTGTCTGCACAGGTGCTGGCTGTCTGCAAGGCTATGGCTAGACCAGGCACACCACAAGCAGCTTCCAGAGCTGGCAGTGGGGAGCACAGTGACACCCAGAAGCTTGAACATACCAGGAATTGCAGGGTCCCAAGGAGGGAGATACAGCCCTGGTTCAGGGAGCTCCTAGGCCTTGGCTCCCCAAAGGGCTGCAGCTCTTTTCTCCATCTCTTCACCTGTAATGTGGCAAGCAAGGGGCATGTCTCAACCCAGTTTGTGTTACAGCTCTTTTAGCCTCGCCATCTGGCAGGTTCTGAGTCTTGTCCTGTGACCAGGAAGAATAGGTATGCTGACAAGTGGAGGGCGAGCAAGACGAAGGGGAGCTTTACTGAGTAATAGAACAGCTCAGAGGAGACCCTCTGTAGCTCCTTTCCATAGCCAGGGTGTCCTGATGAATGTTCAGCTCCTAGCAGAGAGGGTAGCTCCTCTCTATAGCTGGTCATCCTGTCATCTGCTCTGCTCTGGCTGAGTATGGGGCTCTTATGGGCCTCAGAGGGGAGAAAGTGTATATCAATTGATCCATGGGTGGCCATGGGAGGCACCCAGAAAAGGCACCACAAATTCCCACTTTGGTCTGCAGTTCTGGCAGCCTAGCCCCCAGTCATCAGGCCCTCCCTGGCCTGAGGTGGGGCCTCACCAGGGACCCACCTCCTTCTGCCCAGGAGCCTGTCTGCCCCCTGCCACTGTCCATGGTGCCCAGGCTACTTGTGCCAAGTAGCACCTGCAGACCAGTGCTGAGCTACCCTCAGTGCCCCTCTTGGCTTCCCCACCATGCTTGTCAGTGCCCAATGTCCAGAGGGGGCTGAGGTGGCAGGGGGCTCATGTGTCTGGTGTGCCAGTGCTGCTTCGAGTGTGCGCATACCTGGCTGGGCTGTGACAGTGCCCATGCTGGACTCCAACCCCGCTCCAAGATCAAAGCAGGTGCTGGGAGCTGGGAGAGGCCAGGCAGCAGGAGCAGACACCCCTGAAGGTGCAGAGTGCAGAGACAGCCAGGTCCTGCCCTCCCCAAGGAGCATGCAAGAAGCCCTGGCTGTGCCTCCTTGCAGCTTAGGGTGGGGGCTCCAGGTCCTCACTGGGCCCTCTCTCCCCACCCCTCTGTGCCCAACCACGCTTCTCCCCGCCAGCGGGCAGCTTGGCCTGGCCCCTTCACGGCAGCCTCCAGGACAGCAGGCTCTTTGGGGGCTCCTGCTTGTCCCTGGCTCCTGCTGGCTCCATGGAGAGTGGCACTGCCCTGGGCCCAACTCTGCCTCCTCCTTGAGCCCTACCCTGCAGTGGTGGCAGATGAGAGCAGCAACTTGGGGCCAGGGTCTGGAGCTGTGGAGGCTAAGGTCCTGGGGTCAGGTCCCACCTGGCTGCTGTGCAAGGGTAGGGGCTGCACAGTCAGCTGCCTCAGGAACATGGGGCACAGGGGACCCGCCACCACCATTGCTGCTCCCACAGCTGCTCCTGTCACTACCTCTCACACCTCCTCACTGCAGTCAGTGCAGTGGTTGCTCTGGACAGCCCACTGCTGCCATCAAAAGGAAGCTAGAAGTTGTTCATAGAGGGGAAGAGAATCGGCAAATGGTAAAAGTCATGCAGATATTAACTAGAAAGTACTCATTCCCTAGGCCAGGATTGAACATGGGACACCACTGCAAAATGGCAAAGGCCAAAAGAAAGTACTGCCACTTTCTTTACAAGGTCCAGCTGCCAAGGACGTAAAACAAGATGGAGACCTCATCCAGTTCTTTTCTTCAGAGACCTGTAGCAAAGTTTGTTACTAACCAGTTTGCCAGGCTGGCTTGAACAGTGGGCTTATGGGGTCCTAGGCCCATGTTCTATCCTAAGGCATCCCTCTTTCTGATGGAAAGATACAGAAAGACAAATTCTTAGTACAATGGATTCACTATAACTTAAGACTAGTTTCACAAATCCCTTTTTCCATTAATCCAAATTTACGGAGGATATAAACAACGATTTTTACCAATCACTGAATGAGGATATGCCAACAATTGAAGGGTGAGGATGGGTGGATAAGAATTTTATTGAGTGATGGAACAGCTCTCAGTGGAGAGGGAACATTGGGGGTGGTTTCCCTCTCCCAGTGTGGCTGAGTCTGGGACTTTTATGGGCTCAGAATAGGGGAGTGTGTGCTGATTGGCTTGTGAGTAGGCAAAGAAAGCCTAAAGCAAAAGCACCAGTCAAAGGTGGGCACAGCAGTGTAGAAAGACAATTAGGAAAGGAGAGGTATGTAAAATAGGTGAAGGGTGGGGATCAGTCAGAGGAAAGTGTGCCAAACAGGAAGACAGGTTCTCAATCCAGTCTGTGGATTTGACTTGCAGCTGGGCTTTCAGGCTTTAAACTGTCTTCATCTTGGAGGTGGGGTTTAACCAGGGACCTGCCCCTATCTGCATAGGCTGCATAGGCATTTGGCTGCCTCCTGCCACTATCACTTGTATTAATTCAGCCTCTTGTAGCCTGCAGCTCTCATGCCTTGGAACTAGGGTTTGTCCTGTAGGTTCTCATCAAAGCAATTTACAAAATAGTTCTTCTGATTTCTCCCTTTCTTTTTTCTTACCTAAGTAACTCAAGACATTTTAGGGACCAATTTCCTAATGCTTACAAAAGTCTCTTGAATTATTTGAATAAAGTGGTTATGTAAGAGAAGCGTGTCGATTCTTGCATTTCATCTGTCGAAAGGCTTAGCTGGCCTGTGGATCATCTTTCCATACTTTCTTTGATTTTGATGCCTTTCTTTGTCACTATATCTGAAAAGACCAAATCCAGGGACATGCCTCTCACCTCTAGTCATAGTAGAGGTTCACTCTATATTATTTTTAGTGTTGTTGAAATTATTAAACTGATGTGGTCAAATTCCACAAAACTTGTAAAAATCAAAAAGAAAGCACATCACAAATAATTTTTCTAAGTTATGACATCATCTTCACAACCGTCACTGACAAGGCTCCACAAGGGTTGGCCACATTGATGAATGTGCCTCCCCTTTATGGCTGGAATGTGGTGTTTTTACTTAAACCAAGAAATAAAGGGATTTATGAACTTTCAGAACATTGGCTTCTCAAAAGCATACAATGCTTTTTCTTTATAAATAAGATTGTTTTGCTTTTCAAAATTAACTATTTTTACTTGTACAGTAAATATTAGATTTGATTAAAAGAAAAAAAAAAAGACAAAGCAAAATGGGAGCTCTGCCTATGCATTTTTTTTTTTTTTTTTTGAGATGGAGCTTTGCTCTTGTCACCCAGGCTGGAGTGCAGTGGCACGATCTCAGCTCACTGCAACCTCCGCCTTCTGGGTTCAAGAGATTCTCCTGCCTCAGCCTCCTGAATAGCTGAGACTACGGGTGCACACCACCATGCCTGGCTAATTTTTTTTTTTTTTTTGTATTTTTAGTAGAGACAGGGTTTCACTATGTTGGCCAGGCTGGTCTCGAATTCCTGACCTTGCTATCTGCCTGCCTCGGCCTCCCAAAGTGCTGGGAGCCACTGTCCCTGGCCCCTGCCTATGTTTTTATGATTTTATTATTCAATAAACTGAGGCACCATGTGCAAATTGGAGCAACTGAAGTGGGCTTTTTATCCTATTAAAATGTATTTCTGAATGATGGAGATAATTTTCCCATATGATATGGTATAGGAGGCTGATAAGCACAGCCCAGATCTGTGGCTGTGGCTTGGTCTTCTGCATGGTCCAGATCTCCCTTTCCTGCCTTTTCTTCCATGCTCCCATGATCCATCCTAGTTGGACTTCAACCCTTGGGTTTCCCTGGAGCTTTGCTTCTTTGATGCACATGCATGAATTCCTACATTTGCGTATTTTGACATTCTTCATTTCCAACAGCTGTGGGCTAAACACTTAGAGGCAGGGAGTGGTTTTGTTTTGCAAGCTGCTAGGATATTTGCCAAGAGTTTAATGTTTTCTTATCCTGTATGCAAAGCCTGTAAAAATGCTTTTAGTTTGTCTTTTGTGTTACTTCTAAGTCTTGCCCTCAGGAGCTGTGGCTGGCGAATCTGGATGTTATGTTGGGACATTATTTTTTCGTGGGGTTTAATTTCTCTGTCTCTTTAAAAGTTGAATGGACACTGCTTCCATTTCCCTTTGTGATCAATAGAGTGGGCTCATATTTGTAATTTCTACACTCATCAAATTATGTCAGTAGGACATAATTTCTTGATGGCCACTTAATCCTATAAGTGATTTGCTCAACACCTTTGATTTTAATTAAGTGGTTCCTGAGAATTGTTAAAACAGCAAGCTCTGAATGGAAAATAGATTCAGGAATTTAAATCACACTGAATCCCTGGACATGAGCTCTATGAGAGTAGAGAATTTTGTCTGTTTTGTACACTGCTGTCTCAACAATAGCTGGCACTTACTAGGCATTGAGTAAATATTTACGGAATAAATGAATGAGAGAATCTAATAAGAAAGAATGACAACAGCTGATATACTTGGATGCAGAAAAAAAACAATGGAATAACTTTGAATAGTTTAATGTCAAAGTGGATCCCTTTTCTCACTTCTGTGAGTTTGCTAAGTGTCTTAAATTATCTGAATTGCAGTTTCCTTATCCATAAAATAAACACTTGGTAAACCCTAAAGTCTCTTCAAGCCCTAAACTTTTGTGGTATGTGATATACAGGTAAGGGATGGTCTAATCTGTGCACCTGCTACAAGGCAGAACCACTATGGAAAAGGCAGTTCCAAGTGGAAACTTCCCCAAAACATTTAAGGAATGGAGGCACTGAAGACTAAATGCATAATCTCAAGAAATCACTACTGAAGGATCCTATTAGTTTAGATGCATAGCTTTCCTTCTCCCTTTGTTGCTCCTTCTCCTCCTTCCTCCCTTTCTTCCTTCCTTTCATCAGTCTCATTACCACATCAGGTGATTAACTGATGGGTCCTATGAATGAAATGAATTTGAAAGCTAGTCAAACAAAAAAGACATGAGATATTTACTAGTTAAAGCACGCTGTGCTTTCTAATCTGGGGAAACTTGAATATATGGCCTCAGTGGTGTAGCTAGAATTTTGTTAGTCAGTATCATCTTAGTTATAATTACCAATGTAATGCTCTACAAAATAAATTTTAAGACATTTTGCTGATTATAATCACATTTCCTGAGTAGTTAGACATGTTCCAGAATGAATTTATTTTGTCTATTTCAAAATGGCTTAAAGTGCTAGAATGTCTATTTCTTCCCCAGATTACTCTATACTTTGGTGATTCTCACCTTTAACGGTTTTCTGGTTGCTTGGGTATTTTTAAGTCATTATATTTTTCTTACTAGTTGTCTCTTAATTTACTTAAAGGAAGGTATTTGAGCCATAACTCTCTTGACCCCATGCTGATTTCCTGACAGCCTCTTAATCCTATAAGTGAACAATCCACCAAATTGCCTAGTGGATTTTCTAAAAGTTATATTCCCAATTCTAGCATAGTAGCTTGGTTAGTGTTATTGCACTGAAGGGTAGGGGAGATTGTGAAGGCTCATGCACATAATATAAACAGATACATCTTTGAGAAGAGGAAGAGAATGAGGGAAGAGAGAGCTCCGTGGCTCTCCATCAGACAAGGGTAAAAGTATCTTGTTGGCCCAGAACACATTTTACCTTAAAATTTAAGGATAATTTAATTTTTAAATGCCAGTTTCATTTCATCATTTACTCTTGTTTTATGGAAATTAAAAATAGCCAGATGCAGGGGTCACACCTGTAAGCCGGGCACGGTGGCTCACGCCTGTAATTCCAGCACTTTGGGAGGCCGAAGAGGGTGGATCACCTGAGGTCAGGGGGTCAAGACCAGTCTGGCCAACATGGCGAAGCCTTGTCTCTACTAAAGATACAAAAATTAGCTGGGCTTGGTGGCAGATGCCTGTAATTCCAGCTACTCGGGAGGCTGAGGCAGGAGAATTACTGGAACTCGGCAGGTGGAGGCTACAGTGAGCTGAGATCACATCATTGCACTCTAGCCCGGGCAACAGAGGAAGACTCCATCTCAAAAAAAAAAAAAAAAAAAATTGGCCAGGTGCAGTGGCTCACACCTGTAATCCCAGCACTTTGGGAGGCCGAGGCGGGAGGATCACGAGGTCAGGAGATAGAGACCATCCTGGCTAACACAGTGAAACCCCTTTTTACTAAAAATACAAAAATTAGCAGGGCGCGGTGGTGCACGCCTGTAGTCCCAGCTACGCGGGAGGCTGAGGCAGGAGAATCACTTGAACCTGGGAGGCGGATGTTGCAATGAGCTGAGATCGTGGATATTGCAGTAAGCCAAGATCACACCACTGCGCTTCAGCCTGGTGACAGAGCAAGATTCTGTCTCAAAAAAATAATAAATAAAAAAAATAAAATAATAGAACAAAATAAAAATAAAAAAGTAAAAAACAAATAAAGAAATAGGAAGAAAGGTATAGAAAGAAGAAGGAAGCATAGAAACAAGCTAGCTATTGCTACGGCCGTGTTTCTTGAGTGTTAGAGTAGGGAATGAGACTGTGATGAAAGCTTTCTAATGCATGGCGACTCCTGGGAGCCTCACAGTCCCTTCCTTCCTTCCACTATTCTCCCAGTTTCACCTCCCTTCCTTCCCTCCAATGTTTTCTTTTCCTTTCACCTTTGCTTCTCCCATTCTCCAACAATTTCCCTGTTATTTGCTACAATATGCCTGTCGCTCAGGATATAGTGGTAACAATATGGACAGGAGGGCACACACCTGCAGCTGATCCTCTCCTTGGGGAGGACAGAGACAAAGCACACGATCACACAAACCAGTGAAATGATAAATTCTGATAAATGCTGTAACAAAGATGACAAGGAGAGAGTCTAACAGGGGGACTAATTTAGACTGATGGTCAGCAAAGACCTCTCTGAAGAAATAAAATATTAAAATGAGACTCGAAGGATTAGTAGAAGTTATCCAGAACCAAGGGGTGCATGTGCACGTGTGTTCGTATGTGTGTGCGTGTGTGGGTGTGTGTGTATGCGTGTATGTGTGTATGTGAGTGTGTTGGAGGGGGTGGAGAAGCACATGCAAAGGCTCTGAGATAGAAAAGGCAGAAAATGTTAGAGGAGCAGAGAAGGCCAGTAGGAGGTGGGCAGGGCTGGAAATGACAGGGGGAGGAGGCTGTGGATGTAATCACTTTGATATAATCTAGAACATCCATTGGAATCCACTGAAGGGCGTTGGGTAGCAGGTTAACGAGATTTAAGTCTTAAGAAGGTTGTAATGGTTTTAAGAAGACTTTTCTGACTACCCTATAGAATGTAGTTTGCAGTTATTTGAACTAAGGAATGCCACAATGCACCTCACCAAAGTATAGCTGCCGAGTATAATGGTAGGAGCCGACTGTTCAGGTTCGAATCCCAGCTCTAGGTGTTATTAGCTGTGTGGCCTCGGACAAGTAAATGAAACGTTTTGTGCCCTATTTCTTTGTTTGTAAAGGGAGAATGAAAGTAGTATCACCCAAGGGCTCTTGTGAGGATTCACTGAGCACAATACCATGAGTAAGTGCTCAAGAAGCAGCAGACATTGTTTTTACCTATTCCTGAATGTTGCTCTTGTAAGACACAGGTTTGTAAAAAGGTAAAACTCAATAAAACTTTGAAAATGGAAAAACATTTTAAATGTTTTCTGGGAAAAGTAGCCCTTAGAAAATCCTTTAATAAAGCCAGCAAGCACGCAAAAAACCAAAACACCATTACCTTTCTCCTTGGAAAATACCGTTTCCTATGTGAAGTTGCTTAGCACAGGGGACAGTTGTCATGCTGCCTGCTGAGCCTCTGGGCACAGTAAACCAGCCCCATCTTCCTACTTGAATTCAATCTGGCAAATTTCAGACGATCTTCTACCTGCAAAATACTGTTATCAGTTAAGCTGGTTTTGGCTGTAAGAAACAGAAAATTCCTACTCAATCAGCTGGAGTGTTGAGGGCACTTTATATTTCACATGGCGGGAGATCTAAAGCGAGGGTGGCCTGGGTTCTGGCTCTGCCTCTCTGGGTCCTTTGACTCTGTCTTTTTCTGATACTAGCTTAATCCTCAGGCTGGTGTCAACAAGGACGAGTGGAGAAGGAGACTTACTAAGCAAAATTAGGACTATGTCAAGAAGGAGGAGAGAAGATGGCCTGAGGGAAGGCAGCCGACAGCATCACCTGCAGCTCTGCAGGACATCAACAACTGCCCTCAAAACCTCACGCCGTAGGGAGGGACGTGGAGACAGTCACAAGGAATCTGATCATCAACTAGAATGTCACCCTTAGCAGATCAGAGTTTCTTTGTAAAACATTTTTTATTTGAGACAGAATCTTGCTTTGTTACCCAGGCTGGAGGGCAGTGGTGCCATCTTGGCTCACTGCAACCTCTGCCTCCAAGTTCAAGCCATTCTTGTGCCTCAGCCTCCCAAGTGGGACCACTGGCATGTACCACCACACCCAATTAATTTTTCAATTATTTGTAGAGACAGGGTCTCCCTATGCTGTCCAGGCTGGTCTTGAACTCCTGGTCTCAAGTAATCCACTGCCTCAGCCTCCCAAAGTGCTGGGATTACAGGTGTGAGCCACCACACCCATCCTGGAATGGAGTTTCCATCAAAAGATGTGAGACTATGAAGAAAGATGGATTAATTATTTCCTGACTGGTGCCAGAGCTGGTGATATCTGATTAGCTCCTTGAAGAATTAAGAAGAATTGGCTAAAATGTAGCTTTCTTTGCAGAAAAAAAATTTTTTACAATGTCCCTAAAACCAGTTTTTAAAAAAATTTATGTTATAAATGTTGGGGAAAATGGTGGTAAAATACAAGAACATAACATAAAATTTACCATCCTAACCATTTTTAAATGTACCATTCAGTAGTGCCAAGTATATTTACATTGTTGTGTAACCCATTTCCAGAACTTTTTCATCCTGCAAGAGTGAAACTCTATATCCATTATACAACCCTCCATTTCCCCTCTACCCAGCCCCTGGCTACCACCATTCTTCTTTCTGTCTCTATGAACTTGATTATTCTAGGGATCTCATATAAGTGGATCCATACAGTATTTATCCTTCTGTGACTGTCTAATTTCACTCAACATAATATTTCTAAGTCCCATCCATGTCACAGCATGTCCCAGAATTTCCTTCCTTTTTCCAGCTGAATAATATTTCATTGTATGGATGTCTACATCACATTTTATCTACCCACCCATCAATGGATAATAACTTCTACTTCTTGGCTATTGTGAATAATGCTGCTATGAACATGTTGCACAAACATCTCTTCAAGACTCTGAGTTCGGTTCTTTTGGATTAATACTCAGAAGGGAAATTGTCAAGCTTGATTTTTAAATCTCTTAGTGGAAAAGTGTGTTTTATTGTAAAAATAATAGTTGAAGGTAGATGTATGATATGTATTTTATTTTATTTTACTTTTTCTTGTTTCCAGTGGAGTTGGATGATATACATTTTAGAGCTGGACTGCTCAATGTGGTACCCAGGCTAGCAGCCACAATAGCAGCACCTGAGAGATGGTTAGAATCACAGCAGCTCAGTCAGTAGGGTACTCACTCAACCAGTGTCTACGAGTCATAGGATCCCCAGGTGATTCAAGTGCATGCTCAGGGTTGAGAAGCTCTGCTCTAGCATTCACATTGCTTTCCTTCCAGGAGTTTACCATCACGAGTATCTCGCCCTCTTTAGTTTTACCTTCATTAAAAAATTTTGTCTTCGCTCCTTTTTTAGCTACATACAAATCATTCCTTTTCAACGACTGGGTTATAAGTCAATATTTAACACTGCAGCTGCAGAGATCATTTTTTTCTTTCTTTTTCCTATTTACTGTTTCATCTGCTTCTAAAAGAGTCAGGAATTAGATCAGCAGGAATTAGAAAAGAAGGCCCACGTTGAGGTGACTGCTAATTAAGTCCCATCTTGAAGATGATTAGTTTAATACAGCAACAAAACAAACAAGCAAAAAGAGCATATTTTAGTTTTGGTTGAGAAGGGTAGGACAGAGGAAAACAGAAGTATGTGAAAAGAATTGCTAAGTGACTGATAAATAGGCTTAAGTTATTTAAACTGGCACTGAGCGCAACTTAAACAGTATGTTTTGCATCATCTAAATTTCTAAATACCTGGAGTATATTTGTAAACATGGCAATCTAACATGTTATTGAACAGCACATTCATATTCAAATTAGCATAAACGAGGATTTAACAGCTGATTGCACAGTGTGAATGATAGTAACTAATTGTCAAGTTGGAAAGTTGCACAGATAATAGTACTAATGCGATCAGCACAGAGCAATATGACTTACAGTAGCAAATTCACAAATTTTCAGCTTGCTGCCCAAGTCCTGTACATAAAAGAAGATTCTGAATTAAGGCAATGTGGCCAAAATGGGCAGTCAGAAGGGAAAAGAAGAGAGAGAAGGAAGAATCGAGCTAGGTTTGAGGGGCGGTGTGAAACTTTTCTTTCCTCCATGCAAGCCTTCACCTCTTTTATAACAGTCATCAATGGGGCTCCCTGGCCATTCAGTGCTGTCCCTCTTATAGGAAGCAATTGTTCAGAGGTGTGGCTCATTTCAGGCATTAATCTCTGATGAATGGCGGCTGTGCCTGGAGCCTGCAGGCAGCTGGTCAGTGGAATGGAACAATGACCACAGGAAGAGAATGGGCAAATGCCTCACTGCAGATGCTGCGTCCCCAACATTGACCTTGGTCATTTCCCTCCCAGGGTGGCGTGGCCCCTCGCAGCAGGAGCCTGGCTTCCCGAACAACTGCCATTGTGGGTGAGGTGGCAGCTACCTGCAGGATTTGTCCCCTCCTAATAACATTTAGACCCAACAGGTGGTCACAATGAGGGGTGGAAATTGAGGCAAACATGGACAAGACTGCAGAAGGAAAAACACAAAAACAAAACCCCTAATTTTCAGGGAGGAACTTTGTTGCAGAGATTAGCGACTACATGCTCAGCAGGTCTGGTCGGAGGATCTGAAGTCCGGGTGTTGAGCAGCCATCAGGGGAAGTGGCTGTTCTTTCAGCCCAGGGCTTGCCTCCTGCATGTCCTCCATCTGCTGGTCACCAGCCTGCAATGTTAGCCAGGAGTACTAGGGACACTTTGCCCCCAAGGTATTTGCAGAACAGTGGGAGGAGGAGAAATGTGACAAATAATTTGGGTCTCTGCCAACTCCTAGTGCCTTCTATGCCTTTAAATCCCTCTAAGCCCCACCAGGAAATATATATCCCTATCCTTATCCCTTCTCCCCAACCCAATCTCCATCCCCATCCCCATCTCCACCTCTCTGTACCTTCACCTCTACCTCCATCAGTCTATCATACCTATCTATTATCTATCTATCCATCTATCATACCTATCTCTATAATCTCTATCATTGCTATCTCTATCATATCTATCTCTATAATCTCTATCATTGCTCTATGTATCTATCTATCCATCTATCTGATATAGTTGGTCTGTGTGTCCCCACCCAAATCTCATCTCAATTTGTAATCCCCATAATCCCCACGTGTCAAGGGAGGACCTGGTGGGAGGTGATTGGATCTTGAGGGCAGTTCCCCCGTGCTGTTCTCATGACAGTGAGTGAGTTCTCACGAGAGCCAATGGTTTCATAAGTGTTTGGTGGTTCCTCCTGATTTCTCTCTTTCCTGCCTCCTTGTGAAGAAGGTTGCCTGCTTCTCCTTCTCATTCCACCATGATTGTAAGTTTCCTGAAGACTCCCCAGCTATGCAGAACTGTGAGTCAATTAAATCTCTTTCCTTTATAAATTATCCAGTTTTAGGTATTTCTTTGTAGCAGTGTGGAAATGGACTGATACACTATATATCATCATCTATCTCTATTTATCATGCTTATCTGTCTACCTATCTACCATATCTATGATATCTATCATTATCTATCTGTAGCTACTATCTATTGATCTATTTATCTATATCTACTATCTATCATTTATCTATCTCTGCCATCTCTACCTGTCTGTCTATCATCTATCTATTTCCGTTATCTACTATCTATCTATCTAACACAGAAACATAGATTTGGTCATGTACCACTTATTATTTCTATGCCTTTAATGACTCTAACCATTAATGACTCTGCATTGACAACAAAAAGTCTAAACTTTTAACAAGGATTGAAAGTCTTTCACGATCTGTCTTCACCTCGGCTTTTTAGCATCTTCTTTCCCTCTCCGCTCCCCACAACAGGTGACAGATACTGTGCTAGGTACAGTATGTCCTGTACTTCCTCCCTCTCCACTAACCACCCTTATCACCCCTCTCACTGCCTCCGATTTCCTTCCCCCCAGGGCCTGGTCTCAGAGCCACACTGGGCCATGGGACTCTTGTGTCCCTGTCCCAGCTCTGCTCTTCTCCCTCTGGCCGCCATCCTTGCAGTCTCCTCTCGAGACTGCTTTTCTCTTTGAACCCCTGTCTCGCTGCACTAGTGGCTTCTTCTTCAGAGCTCCCGCCTGTCGAGAGCCAAACATGGCTGCCTGTCTGCTGGTCTGAGGATTCCTTTCTCACTGTACCCCAGGGCCCAGGAGCATTTCCAGTAGAACAATGTGTGTGTGTGTGGGGGGGTGGTAGGTAGGGGGATGAGTGTAGATTGCCTTGCCTGCCTGCAGGGAAGCCGAGGCCTCAGGCTGTAGAGCCAGGCAGCTGGGTCCTAGCTCCACCACTTACTAGCTGTGTCCTCTGGGGCCAGTGAACTCATATCTCTGAACCTCTTTCGTCAACTGTACAGTGGAGCTCATAACAGCGCCTTTCTCACAAGGTTGCTCTGAGGAGTGAAGGAATGAACACAGGTGCAGTGCTTAGAAGAGAGCTTAGCACACCATAGGTGCTCAGTTGGCAGAATGTATGTGAACTCCCCGAGGGCAGGTACCTTGATTGACTCAGTCGTAGGCTCTCAGCTCCTGAGACCAGGCCTGGCATGACAAAGAATTGAGTGGCAGTGATGACCACGTGTGAGGATTGGAGTTGGCAGGTTCCACAGGGATTTCATCCATGTCGGGCTGAAACAAGCCTCAGGTGACCAGCAAGCCTCTCTCTCCTCTGCCTTTGGAAATACTGTGTCTGGGTCATTGCTCTTTTGTAACTGTTGCTCCAACTCATCGGGAACCACATACCCTGCCATATCGTCATTCCTGGCCAGACCTGGGGACCAGCACTATCCAGCCTCACTGCACGATTTGAAACTGTGTCTTCAAGAGCATCCTCTACCAGCTTTCCACACTGAAGGTGATTCCATTTTCTCTGCTCATGCACAGTTGGTGAGTCACCTGGTCGTGAGGTCTTGACCTATCCCATGTTTGGCTTGGTGCGTCCTCCTGCATGGCTTTCCTGTACCCTGTTGCATGCAGGGAGCTTGCAGCACTTTTGTTTCCCTCACTTTTATACATGTTAGCTTCCCCTGACCTAGCCAAGCTTCTTTTGTATGCAAGTGCCCAAAACAAACTCAAGAAACTGTGAGAAAGACAAATGGGCTGTGAGTAGTAAGTAAGGGTGGTTTTTCCAAGGAATCAGGGATTGCTCTCGGGAAAGGCTGGAGACAGGCACTGAGGCTACCGTTTCCACCCCACAGAGCCTGGAACCAGTGTGCCAGAGGGTGGATGTGGGGCAATGGCTTCAGATACAGGTTGTCTGGGAGCAGGTTCCACCCCAGGGCAGGCCAGAGGAGAGGTTTCGGCCTTGGACAGTCCTTGCTCTGGTGAGCAGTTTGGGGAGAGTTCATTTCCTGAGGTAGGTTACTTTGGGGCTGAGTGAGATGGGACCTTTATCCAATTTTCCAAGCATTCCTGGGGGACATGTCAGGAAAAGAGCTTCTCAGGGAATGACTCTTAGGGCCTGGTATGACTGGGATTCTCTGAGGTGGGAGATGGGACCCCACTTTAGCACAGGAAGAAGGTCTGTGCTAAGTCTACCCTGCACATAGTGAATCATTGGCTTAACTCAGAGATCAAAAGATGCGGGTGGGCTGGAATTGGAGTGGGAATTGGGGATTGTGTCAGGGGACAATTTATGAGGATTTTTGAGAAATTCTGGGGATTCATCGTCTGTTTCTCAAAGTCAAGTCACATATTTCATAGACAGTTTTCATTCCCAAGTTATAAAAGGATGATTCTTAATCCCAGGATAAAATTTGTCATTTTAGGATTTGTGCATTGCTAAAGACAAGCATTGTTACAAGGAACAAACAGCCAGGTTCCTCAGTATTACTCAGTTACAGAGAGAGTAGGATCTGGTTTTGGTCTGACTTTGCTAATTCAAATAGAATTTGTTTTTGTTATGGCTTTTAGATGATCCCTATTTCACAGAAAATGTCTACAGTCTATACATTTTTATTTGTGCCATGGCAAATTCAATTCAGTTTTACTTTTTAAAATTTTTCACAAGGAAGAGTAAAAATGAGAGATTAAAAAAAATCTGTATTTCATGAAAGGCTTGTATGCCAACAACGAAGCTATTGAATTTGGGATGTGAAGACCTTCTTTTCAACACAATGAGAACAGTTTGTTGTTCATATTAGACTAGTTCCTGAAATTACCAAAACCCCAAACAAAATATTAGCAAATAGAATACAGCAATATATAAAGAGAAGAATATATCTTGAAGTGGGATTTATACAAGGTATGGAAAATTGGTTGAACATTCAATAAACAATTATATCATAAAGAAGCAAAATGTTGTACCATCTCAGTAAATCCAAAGGAATCCCTCAGTGAAATTAAACATCCATCCAAAGTTTTAAAAAGCAAACAATCACGCCTGTCATCCCAGCACTTTGGGAGGCTAAGGCGGGTGGATCATGAGGTCAGGAGATTGAGACCATCCTGGCTAACACGGTGAAACCCGGTCTCTACTAAAAATACAAAAAAAAAAAAATTAGCCAGGCATGTGGTGGGTGCCTGCAGTCCCAGCTACTCGGGAGGCTGAGGCAGGAGAATGGCGTGAACCCGGGAGGCAGAGCTTGCAGTGAGCCGAGATCATGCCACTGCACTCCAGCCTGGGTGACAGAGCAAGACTCCATCACAAAAAAAAAAAAAAAAAAAAAGCAAACGCAAAGCCAACCAAAACAACAACAAAAAGCTCTCAGCAAACTGCAAACTAGAAATACAAGGAAATTTCCTCTCTAATAAGGGATATCTACCTAACACAGAACTAAAATAATATTTAATGGTTAAATATTAAATGCTTTTCCCCTATAGTGAAGGCAAGAATGTCCACGCTTATCACTTCTATTCAACAATGTAGTAGAGGGCAAAGCCAGTGTGATAAGGCAAGAACAAGAAATTAAAGGCCTAAAAATCTGAAAGGAAGGAGTAAAACTATCTTTGTTCACAAATGACATCATTGTGTACATGAAGTGTCCAAAGGAATCTACAAACAAACTACTAGAATTTTAAAAATAAATTCAGCAAGGTTGTAAAATAAAAGGTCGATGTACAAATATTGAAATATATTTCTATATACAGGCAACAAACAATGAGAGAATAAAATTAAAATATACTACTTAAAGTAGTATAAGAATCATATATTCAGAATACACTTAAATTTAGTGAAAGATATGCAAGATCACTACATGAGAATTTATAAAATATTGCTGAAAAAATTAAAGAAGTTTTCAATAAATGGGCAGATATGCCATGTTCATGTATTTGACAACTTAGAATGTTAAGATGTCAGCTTTCCTCACATTTATCTACAGATTCAATTTAATCCCAATCCAACTGTAGAAATGGACATGCTGATTCTAGAATATATATGCAAAGGATCTAAAATAGCCAAAACAACTATAGAAAAGAAGAGCAAAGTTGGATGAGTTATACTAGCTGATTTGAAGAGTTATTGTATTAGTCCGTTTTCACACTGCTAATAAAGACATACCCAAGACTGAGAAGGAAAAGAGGTTTAATTGGACTTACAGTTCCACATGGCTGGGGAGGCCTCAGAATCATGACGGGAGGCAAAAGGCACTTCTTACATGTCGTCAGCAAGAGAAAATGAGGAAAAAGCAAAGCGAAACCCTCTGATAAACCCATCCGATCTCATGAGACTTATTCACTATCACGAGAATAGCGTGGGAAAGACTGGCCCCCATGATTCAATTACCTCCCCCTGGGTCCCTCCCACAACATACGTGAATTCTGGGAGATAGAATTCAAGTTGAGATTTGGGTAGGGACACAGTCAAACCATATCATTCCACCCCTGGCCCCTCCAAATCTCATGTCCTCACATTTCAAAACCAATCATGCCTTCCCAACAGTCCCCCAAAGTCTTAACTCATTTCAGCATTAACCCAAAAGTCCACAGTCCAAAGTCTCATCTGAGACAAGGCAAGTCCCTTCTGTTTATGAGCCTGTAAAATCAAAAACAAGTTAGTTACTTCCTAGATACAATAAGGGTACAGGTATTGGGCAAATACAGCTGTTCCAATTGGGAGAAATTGGCCAAAATGAAGGGGTTACAGGGCCCATGCAAGTCCAAAATCCAGTGGGGCAGTCAAATTTTAAAGCTCCAAAATGATCTCCTTTGACTCTCAGTCTCACATCCAGGTCACATTGATACAAATGATGGGTTCCCATGGTCTTGGGCAGCTCCACCCCTGTGGCTTTGCAGGGTACAGCCTCCCTCCCAGCTCCCAGCTGCTTTTATGGGCTGGTGTTTTTTGTGCCTTCTCCAGGTGCACAGTGCAAGCTGTTGGTGGATCTACTATTCTGGGGTCTGGAGTACGGCGGCCCTCTTCTCACAGCTCCACTAGGCAGTGCCCCAGTGGGGACTTTGTGTGGAAGCTCTGACCCCATATTTCCCTTCTGCACTGCCCTAGCAGAGGTTCTCCATGAGGGCCCTGCCCCTGCAGCAAACTTCTGCCTGGACATCCAGGCATTTCCATACATCCTCTGAAATCTAGGCGGAGGTTCCCAAACCTCAATTCTTGACTTCTGTGTACCTGCAGGCTCAACACCACGTGGAAGCTGCCAAGGCTTGGGACTTCCACCCTCTGAAGCCACAGCCCAAGCTGTTACATTGGCCCCTTTCAGCCACGGCTGGAGTGGCTGAGACACAGGGCACCAAGTCCACAGCATGGGGGTCCTGTGCTGGGCAACGAAACCACTTTTTCTTCCTGTGTCTCCAGGTCTGTGATGACCTGGTGATGTGTTGTTCCGTGTTGCCATGAAGGTCTCTGACATGGCCTGGGAACATTTTCCCCATGGTCTTGGGGATTAACATTAGGCTCCTTGCTACTAATGCAAATTTCTGCAGCCAGCTTGAATTTCTCCCCAGAAAATGGGTTTTTTGTTTCTGTTGCATAGTCAGGCTGCAAATTTTCCCAACTTTTATGCTCTGCTTCCCTTATAAAACTGAATGCCCTTAACAGCATCCGAATCACTCTTGAATGCTTTGCTGCTTAGACATTTCTTCTGTCAGATACCCTAAATCATCTCTCTCAAGTTCAAAGTTCCACAAATCTCTCGGGCAGGGGCAAAATGCTACCAGTTTCTTTGCTTAAACATAACAAGAGTCACCTTTGCTCCAGTTCCCAACAAATTTCTCATCTCCATTTGAGACCATCTCAGCCTGGATTTTATTGTCCATATTGCTATCAGCATTTTGGGCAAAGCCCTTCAACAAGTCTCTAGGAAGTTCCAAACTTTCCCACGTTTTCCTGTCTTCTTCTGAGCCCTCCAAACTGTTCCAATCTCTCCCTGTTACCCAGGTCCAAACTCACTTCCACATTTTTGGGTATCTTTTCAGCAATGCCCCACTCTACTTGTACCAATCTACTGTATTAGTCCATTTCCACACTGCTAATAAAGACATACCCAAGACTGAGAAGAAAAAGAGGTTTAATTGGACTTACAGTTCCACATGGCTAGGGAGGCCTCAGAATCATGGAGGAAGGCAAAAGGCACTTCTTACGTGGCGGCAGCAAGAGAAAATGAGGAAGAAGCAAAAGCGAAAACCTCTGATAAACCCATCAGCTCTCATGAAACTTATTCACTATCATGAAAATAGCATGGGAAACACCGGCCCCCATGATTCAATTACCTCCCTTGGGTCCCTCCCACAACACATGGAATTCTGGGAGATAAAATTCAAGCCGAGATTTGGGTGAAAAATATCACTTATTAAAAAGCCATATCACTTATTAAAAAGCTATAGTAATCAAGACAGTGTGGTATTGGTATGCTGACCAATAAAGTTTTAATATTTTATACATTTAAAATGGAGAGCTTTATTCCTGAAAGGTATCACAACCTGCAGGCAGGAAGCAGAGACTGTGGTAGATGCTGGAAAAACAGCACTTCGAGGGAGGAGTAAAAGGAACAGGAATTTATACTGAGTGGGGTGGCTGTATATACATATTTAATAAGCTGCATAGGGAGTGCTGAATATTTATGAAAGGAGAAACACGTACATGTGCAACTGAGTTGTACACCTCTCCTTGTGTCACATGTACAAAAAGAATGGCACCATTAGCATGATCTAAGGGTCAAGTTTTCAGTCCCATGGCATCAAAAGGTGAAGCAGAGGACACAAACGCTGTCATTGCATTGTGCATCCTCTGTAGACTGCCCAGAACCACCACAGTTGGTGGCTTCTCATCAGGAAAGGATGTGTTGCGAAACTGGTGACTGTCAATGTAAAAACGACAAAGGGGGTGTTGGGTGGTGGTGGTAGTGTTGGAGGAGTCTGGCTGCAGCCTCAGATGATTGGCCAAAGGTGATAAAGGAATGAGATGTTCATTTCTTGTTTTTCACAGCCAGTTTCTGCTTACTCCTTAGGAAAGAATTCTGGTTAAAAGTTAATAAGGAAGGGGTATGTTGAGGCATAACTAGTTCCCATTCCACCCTAGCCAGCAACTTAATGAACTTTTTCTTAGCTTTTAGGATTTCTTAAGCCAAGGGGGTCCATTTAATCCATTAGTGGGTCAGGATTATTTTTCAAGTATAAGGATAAAAAACAGGCCGGGAGCGGTGGCTCATGCTTGTAATCCCAGCACTTTGAGAGGCCAAAGGTCAAGAGATCGAGACCATCCTGGCCAACATGATGAAACCCTGTCTCTACTAAAAATACAAAAATTAGCTGGGTGTGGTGGCACATGCCTGTAGTTCCAGCTACTCGGGAGGCTGAGGGAGGAGAATCTCTTGAACCCGGGAGACGGAGGTTGCAGTGAGCTGAGATTGCGCCATTGCACTCCAGCCTGGCGAAAGAGCAAGACTCCATCACAAAAAAAAACAACACAAAAAACAAAAAACAAACAAAAAATATAAAGAAACACAGTGAGTCTAGAAATAGACCTGCAGTGGTTTACTGGACAACACACAGACCCATGGTCAATTGATTTTTGACAAAAATGCCAAAGCAATTTAATGTGAGAAAGAAAATAAATCACATTTCAGTAAATGGCAGGGAAAAATGGTAGAAAAATGAGATATTGCCATAGAAAAAAATTAACCTTGGGTCCTACATCATACCACACATATAAATTAATTTGAAATTAAAAATTAAAGACAGGCTGGGCACAGTGGCTCACATCTGTAACCCCATCACTTTGGGAGGCTGAGGCGGGTGGATCACTTGAGGTCAGGAGTTTGAGACCAGGCTGGCCAACATGGTGAAACCCTGTCTCTACTAAAAATACAAAAATTAGTTGGATATGGTGGTGGGTGTCTGCAATTCCAGCTACTCAAGAGGCTGAGGCAGGAGAATCATTAGAACCCAAGAGGTAGAAGTTGCAGTGAGCTGAGATCGCACCACTGCACTCCAGCCTGGGCAACACAGCGAGACACAATCTGAAAATAAAATAAAATAAAGACAAAGGAGAATATCTTCACTATTGGGGACAGGTAAAAATGTCTTAGAAAGTAAAAAAAAAAGGCATTAACAATAAAAACAAACTATTCACATATTCACATATTGGACCTCATCACAATTAGACACTTTTCATCAAAAGAAACATCATTAAGAAACTGAAAAGTTAAGCCACAGACTGGGAGAAAATATTCAACACACACACACACACACACATACATACACATGGACTTCACCTAGAATATATTTGAAAATTTCCATATATTAGTAATAAAAAAGCAAACAATTCATTAAAAATGGACAAAAAATTTGAGTAACCACTTTGCAAAGGAAGATACTTGAGTTGGTAAGAAACATGAAAAGATGTTCAACATCATTCAGCAAGAGGTAAATGGAAATTAAAACCACAGTAAGATACTACAACACACTCACCAGAATGTCTAAAATTAAAGAAAGACTGATAATACCAAGTGTTGGCATAATAGGTTTTTTTGCCCAGTGCGTAGCAAGTCCATATACTGAGACACTGCAGCCAAGAGTTCAATAATTGCAGGGCAGCCAAATGAGGAGACAAGAGGAAATCTCAAATCTGCCTCCTTGAGGAATTTGCAGCTAGGGATTTTAAGAGGTTTGGAGTAGTCTGAGGTGTGGGGGCTGTTGATTGGTTGAAGAAAGCAGGGTGAAATCACAGGACTGAGAGATGAAGAAACAGTATGCCCATGCTGATTCACTTCCTCTTTGTGGGTCTTCACACTGGTTGGCATCAGCTATTTTGCTGGAAATCAGGATCTGAGAAACATCTTAAGCAAATTTTAAACAAAAGCCCATATGATTCTAAGGTCAGAAATTCCACCTGTGGGAAGGACATAGGATGGGCAAATGGTTGTATCTAGTGCTACATGACTTTTGGTTAGCAAGCAGCTACAAGGAAGTGGACCAATGTGCAGCCTTATTAATGCTTAATTATGACTATATTTCTGTCCAGAACCTGGCATGTAATTTTTGTGAGCCTAGCATGCAATTCTTATGAGGGTAGTTTCAGTGGCAACTGTACCATGTTGGCAGAAGTATAAATTAGTGTAATCTTAGTTAAATGCGTGCCCATGTCATCACCCAGAAAATCTACTCCTAGGTATGTTGCAAAGAAAAATGCCCACAAAAAGTTGTGTCCAAGAATGTTCATGGTAGCTTTATTCTTAATAACCCCACACTGAAAACACAAGAGAACTGATAAGCAAACTGGCATATTTTTACAATGGGTTACTACTCACCAATCAAAAGCAACATACTACTAATACAAGCAACATCATGAATTAATTTGAAAAACATTATGTTGAATGCAAGAAGCATAGTTTCTCTCTGTGTCTTCACATCACCTTCTCTCTGTGCATGTTTGTCTCTGTGTCCAAATTTTCCTTTGTTATAAGGACACCAGTCATATAGGGTTAGGGCCCACACTAATGAGCCCATTTTAACTTGATGAGGTCTATAAAGACCCTATTCAAAAATAAGATCACATTCCGAGGTCCCAGGGGTTAAGATTCCAGTGTGTTTTTTGGTGTTACATTTTAACACAGCCTCCTGGATAGGTGCCAATGTCCACTGCACCTCTGGTAGGAGAATCTGGGGTGTCTAAATGTGGGGATAGTCCATCCTCCCCTCCTGCCCCTCCCAGGCCTAAGATGCGTGGTGCATGGACAGCTCTCCTGGGAAGCTGTTTTCTCTGTGTATCACAGAGCAAAGCCAGAACTCAAAACTTCATTGAAATTCAGCAATACGTACTCCCCTATCTCTACAGAAACCTCATGAAAAGGATGCTGAATAATTGGTTTTAAAGAAATATTGTCTTGAAGCAGGTCTAGTATGTCTAGAGAGAGGGCTGTGAACCTGAAACCAGTGGGCAGTGACTTTTCTTTCAACTAAAGAAAAAACTGGTGATAAATATTAACAATACAGAAAATGTTCCAGAAACCAGGCCAGCAAAACCTAAGCAGGAATGTCATGGACGGCTTCTCATAAATGCTTCGTGTTGTTGTTAATCCCAGTTTTAATTTCTAGCCTTATTAAAGACTTAAGGCTTTATCTCCTTTTCTTTCCCCTGGAAAACCAGATGCACATAATGATCTTTATTTCTGTCATTTTCTCAGTGGTCACAGGGTCTATGCTGCTTAATCTTTTTTATTTCCACGTGGATTAATGAGGGCTGTGTGGCTCTGTCTTTGTCCCCTGATGAGTCCCAGGGACAAGCATCTGTGGGATTCAACATTGCTTCTCAGAGCAAGATTTTCACCGTGTAGATAAATGCCGCAGTGGAGGGGGGTAAATACCGGGTGCCGGCTTTGCTGAAACAGGAAGAACAGAATCCAGCATAACCTGTTAGATGCCCTCCCCCCAGCCCCCGATAATTGCATTTATGTCTCAGCCAGATAACTTGTCTGGAAGGCTTTTGCAAGTACAACACCCCACAGACGGCAGGGAGAGAAGAGCAATCAGAGAAACAGAGTCTTAGAACCAAAAATGACCTTAAATCATTTAATCCAGCCTGCCTTAAACAAAACAAAACAAAACAAAACAGAACAAAGCAAAACACCAGAGAGGCTGTGTGTTTTCTAAAGGATCCACCACAGCAATACATAACACCATGAATTAATGGGAGAGAATATCTGGTCTCAACAATGCCCCGCTGACTGTAGCCTAAGGACCTAATAGCAACCAAGGGTGAATATTTATTTGTCACCTGCTTTAAAACCATGTGCAAAGTTAGGGGATTAAGACTTCAGATACCTGCCACTGGGGTGTTCCTATGCTGTGAGGGGCTTCACAACCTTGACGAACGTATTCTTGGTGGGAGGGGTGCTTAACATCAGTGTTATTTTTCTTCCCCAACAAAAAAAATCTATTTGAGGATGTTCCAAAGAGTATAAATAATACGTGACTTTTTTTTTTACACCAAACTTGGAGCACTTGAACAGAGAAGTAGTAAAGAATTACTTTTAAAATACATCGTTAGTAAGGAATAAAGGTATATTCATGCTTTCGGTATGAAAAGAAATATGAATGTTTTAAGAGCTTTGTTCTGGTTATTCATGATGTATTGGCCACAGTTACAAGTATTCAGAATTTAGATGACTCCCCTACCTTTCTTGTTCCACTGAGCTAATGGGGGTTGGGGGTTTGCCATGGTCCAGTAGGAACTATGGAGTTTCTAGGAGAAAAGGGGTGTTCCCCCATGTAAAGAGTCAATGATATCTTTAGGGAATTCCTGTAAGGACAAAAAGGACAGTGGTGATATGGAAATTGGAATTTTATAAATAGGAAAAGAGAGTAACATTGGAAATACGCATTAGGACATGGAATTGCAAATGGATATTTAACAAATAGGAAAAGTGTTTGGTCCAACAAGGGCAACTTAGAGGTCGGGCCAGATTCGGAGTAAGAAGAGGGAATGTTGGGAGTAAAAGGAGAGGCAGAAATAAGTGGATGGGTCCTGACTGTAGACAGCCACAGTAACAGCGGCACTGGAGGCTTATGAAGACTTGTGTGATGTGCAGTTTGAAGGTGTGTGACATCTTTGGCCTCTCAAATCTCCATTTTTGGTTGACAGTTGCACATGACTGGAGCCTAGTAGTCAACAACTTGAGCTTCAGCTTCAGATAAACCTGGCTCAAGTCACACTCCACTTTTGGTTACACGTGTGGCTTTGGACAAGTCACTTAACTTTTCTAAGGCTCAGTTTCTCAGCTGTAACATGGGGCTGATCACATGCACCCTACAGAGTTGTAAGATTTCGTGGGATGGTAGATATGAAGCACTTTGCACTGTGTCTGGCACTTAGTAATTGCTCAGAAATTGATGGCAATTATTACTAATTATTACTAATAAGAACAAATGTTCTTTCAAATTGCTTCAAAGAAAATGCAGTAATTTTCACATCATTGACATTTTTCAAAGATTATCATTGTGTTACCAGAAAGGGGTCCCAATCCAGACCCCAAGAGAGGGTTCCTGGATCTTGCACAAAACAGAATTTGAGACAAATCGATAGAGTAAAGTGAAAGCAAGTTTATTAAGTAAGTAAAGGAATAAAGAATGGCTGCTCTATAAGCAGAGCAGTCCCGAGGGCTCCTGGTTGGCCATTTTTATGGTTATTTCTTGATTATATGCTGAACGAGGGATGGATTATTCATGAGTTTTCTGGAAAATGGGTGGGCAATTCCTGGAACTGAGGGTTCCTCCCCTTCTTAGACCATATAGGGTAACTTTCTGATGTTGCCATGGCATTTGTAAACTGTCATGGCACCGGAGGGAGTGTCTTTTAGCCTGCTAATGTATTATAATTAGCGTATAATGAGCAGGGAGGAAAACCAGAGGTCACTTTCGTGGCTATCTTGGTTTTGGTGGCTTTTGTCTGACTTATTTACCACAACCTGTTTTATCAGCAAGGTCTTTGTGACCTGCCTCTTGTACTGACCTCCTATGTCATCCTGTGACTTAGAATGCCCGACCTCCTGGGAATGCAGCTCAGAAGATCTCAGCCTCATTTTACCCAGCCCCTATCCAAGATGGATCCAATCTGTTTCAAACACCTCTGACAATTGCAGAGTTTACAGGTTGGCTATTTGCCTGCCTTGGGGTTCTTAGCAGCAAACAGAAGAACCCACCCCAGCTAACCTCGGGAGCAAGGCTACCCATCAAATCGTTCCTTAGGTAATTCAGAGCCTTTAGGAGGCCTGGAAGACAGGCCTTGTAGCCAGAAACCCAATCATACAGCCAAACACAGACCTACCACTGGCCCACTGAGTACACACTTGGTGCTTATCATGGCAGACACTGAACTCCAGGACTTCTGTCACTGCTGTCCCCCAAAACCAGATGCCTCCACCACCACCATCTTTGCCAGAGAGTGGGTTCTCTGCAGTGCCTATTTCCTCCAAACAAGATTGTCACAAGGGTGCACCCACGAACCCAGCCCCAGCCACTTACCTGTTCCATAGCCAACAAGGAGGCTGGGAATTGAGGATCTGGACTCTACTTTAGGAAGAAAGAAACCCCCAAGCCATAATAAGAGAGGTGTTCAAAAGGAGCCAGGAAGCTAGAAAACATGACAAACACCTACACACTGCTAGGAATTGAGGGCCACACTTCAAGTCCAGTTCCTTCTCATTATGTTCTGTTGGCAAGTTTATGCTTCTTATTCCTATGACTATGGAAACTGACTTCCTCACTTTGAAAAAGAAAAAAATAATTTTAAAAATCAACAACATTGCAATACTGAGAGCTCAGGAGTCCATCAAAGGTGAAGATGGGTCGGACACAGTGGTTCGTGCCTTTGGGTGGCCAAGGCAGGAGGATCACTTGAGGTCAGGGGTTTGAGACCAGTCTGGGCAACAAAGCAAGATTCCATCTCTACCAAAAAAATAAAGAATTATTTCAAAAAACAATGAATGACTGGGGGACAGAATGAGCTGCTGATGCTGCCACTCTCTTTACCATCGTAACATTCCATCATTAAACTCAGACTGGCCACATTTAGTGCATTTATATGCACCTGCCACGTGCAAGTCAGAGTTTACAGTGGGCACTATCCCTTTCAAACAGGTCAACTTGAGAGGTTTCTAATATGCTTATTTCAATGAGCTGCCAATAAATTCACTTAAAGCTGATGGGTATCATTACTTCTGATGTCTCTTCAGAATCAGCAGCAGGTTCTTTTGACTGTAATCAGTTGTTGCAAATTTATGTCTCAGTTTTCTCATCTGCAAAATGAAGATAGTAATCATTTATACTTCTCAGTGTTCTTGAAAGCATCAAATGATGCAAAGTGCAGTGCCGGGCATGTAGAAGAGTTTAACAGAAGTCAGCTATGCGTCTTATTGAGCCCAGTCTGGGGAATAAGATAGCAATCCATTTGAGCTATATTATTTTGAGTCCAAACTGAGACACGACTACAATGAGACAAATTTTCTTTTACAGCTCATAAACGAGCTCTCCAGGCAGTTTTGTGAGGCTCCAAAAAAGGCTTTCACGAGGTCAGTGCCAGTGACATAAGTACCTGCTGGGCTTCCCAGGACGGCAGCTGACAGCACAGGCTTGGTAGGTAGGAGGCGTCCTTGGGCTTCACTCTCATGCATGACGTCACCTTCCAGCGACACATGGAAGTGGATATACCCCTCCCTAGTGCTGCATCCTCATAATCTCTCCAGTTACTCCAGAGATAGAGTTTCCACAACATGCAAGATCTGTTGCACGCCGTTCCACGCATTGTCAAAAGTGCTCCCTCCCACTGATCTGCCAGATGACTGTGCCCTGGGCAGTGACCTGACCCTTTGAACAGGTGAAAAGATCATCTCAGGAAATCAATAGAGATGCTTACTGCTGTTGCTCATCCCTGAAAATCTTTAAGGTTCTCCATGTTAACATATGTACTCTTAACTCAGCCCTTGTTCTGAAAAAGGAGCTGCGCTTTGCCAGGTAACTCGATGCCCTCTTTACCCAAGGGTCAAGGCTCAGAGCTGGTGAGCTCTGGCAGCTCTGTCAGAGGTCGTGCCCTTCCCCTGCACAAAGGCCTTCATGAATGGCATTACACACACCCCAGGGAGGAAAATGTCCCCCTAAGATGCTGCTCTTGGCATCCCATAGGGGCGTGCGCCAGCTTCAGATCGACCACTCTCCAGAGCAGATGCTGGGACAGGCAGGGCAGATGGTCTTGCCATGCCATCTTAGCTCCCATCACCTTGTCACAGAAGGACTCGAGATCAGAGGGGTGCAGAGTCCTCTTTTCCTGTCTTTTCCTCTTGTGTTGCTTCTTTCCTAGGTAGATGGATAGACAGCTGATGATAGACAGGATGGATGGATGGGTGGTGGATAGAGAGGTAGAGAAATGCCATGAAGTGCAATGTAATAAGTAACTGAAATTCTGTCATTTTTTTCTTTCCCAATACTTTGTAAATGGTAAAAAGAATGGGTAGGCCATCAGTAAACAGCTATTATGTGTACTGTCATTATCACATTCAATATTGTATGCTTGCTATTATTATTCTTTCTCTCACCTTCGAGTAAACATTAACTGAACACCTAATATGTGCCAAGCACCCTGGGCAGCCAGACTCCAATCCAACCTTCCACATCACCTCAGGTCACCATCTTTCAGGTATCCCCAGGTCTGATCTCACTGAATTACTCACCAACTCTCCATTCTTGCAGAAGAACTCAATACCCTACTCCCTTTTCCTAAAGCAGCCTTTCATTTCCTGCACCTGGCAGAGATTATTGAACCCTCAGGACCTCTAGCAAATGTCACCTCCTCTCTGAAGCCCACCCCGATAGGCTTCCCTTCTTTTAGTACCTGTTGTATCCTGATTATTGGTTCATATGTGTGATTATCTGCCTACACCATAAGCTTCTCTTTAATCATCTTGTACTTTCTTTTTTTATACATATATTTTTATTATACTTTAAGTTCTAGGGAACATGTGCACAATGTGCAGGTTTGTTACATATGTATATATGTGCCATGTTGATGTGCTGCACCCATTAACTCTTCATTTACATTAGGTATATCTCCTAATGTTATCCCTCCCCCCTCCCGCCACCCCACAACAGGCCCCGGTGTGTGATGTTCCCCTTCCTGTGTCCAAGTGTTCTCATTGTTCAATTCCCACCTATGAGTGAGAATATGCGGTGTTTGGTTTTTTGTCCCTGCAATAGTTTGCTGAGAATGATGGTTTCCAGCTCCATCCATGTCCCTACGAAGGACATGAACTCATCATTTTGTAATCATCTTGTACTTTCTACCCACCCCCAGGCCCCCCTGAGAGAATCTTCGGCACATATGATGCCCTCTATTGATGTTTGCTGAATAGATGAGGATGCCAAAAGAGGGAGGAGATACCAAAAGAGGGAAAGAAGGACACCCAGAAGACAAATGGTGCTCACCTTGAGGTAGGTTGGAGAGGGTGATCACAGCCTCCCTTGAAAGGAAACAGGAAAGTTGTCAAACTTATGGAGAGACCAAACCACCCGACAGTGCGCGAACTGCATCTGAGGCTCATGGTTAGGACATCCTGGAGCAGAGAGGAGCAGGGGCAAAAGAGAAAATCCCCAAGTCCGAACAGGTGCACAAGTCCACGACCAATGTCCTTAAGTTGAACCATCCTCATTTTAATGCTAAAAACACACCCCTGGGTGGAGATTTCAGATGCTAATGAGGCATGGGATGTATGTGCTAGTGTGTACAGCAATAGTGCATGGGCATCCAGGAGACCTCCCACGGCATGCTTAACAAAAATGCCCATTCCCACCCTTCATGAATAATCATGTAAGACTCCTATAAAGGGAGCTCCCTTAGCATCAGTGGGCACTGTCAGCCTGCTCCAACCCAACTATCAGAGTGTACTTTCACTTTGCAATAAGCTTCTTTACCTACTTTCCCTTTGGACTCACTCTCAAATTCTTTCGTGCTGTGAAGTCAAGAGCCTGAACCTGCCCACCAACAACAACCTCACAAATGTGGGTTGCACCTTCCTGGGTACTACACAGCCATAAACGCAACTTGCTCCCTCTCATGCATCTTCAGTCTCTTCCTGTGGCACCTAATAGTCTTGACATGGGTTGGTCTCGTTAATCTTTTAGTTTTTCCCCTTTACCAAAATACCTAGCAGTTAACTTTTGTAGACAGGGGTCCCACTGTGCTGAGCCCCGTGAGCCCCCGACATTCTCTTTTCCTGCATTTGGTACAGTCCAGGAATGAGGGCTGCATTCCATTTCTACCATTAAGGATGCAGAAGATGATCGCAGATTTGGAAACTGCCTCACAGTTCACCATCAGCTTTTTCGTGGCTTTTGCTGTTAAAGCCTCTGGTCCCTGGGACAGCCCCTGGTTCTAGATTCCCACAGTCTGCAGCATCCTTGTCTTGCTCCCAATTCTCTTCTTGCCTGTGAGACTCTCAGCCCTTCTGCAGGCCCACAGGGACATGTGGGGTCCCTGGGTGTCTTACATACACGGAGGGTTTGGTATACATGGGTTTGCTCATCTGATCAGGCTGTGAAACCCCACGCTTTTCCAGGAAATAACAGACAGACTGAAACAGGTGCCAGCCAGCCAGCTGTCCCCAAGCCATCCTCCCTGTGGTGATATATCAGAGCGAGACCTTTGAGTATCATAGTGACCGTTGGCCTCTGACTGTGTTAAGAAGCTATTAAACTTCTGCTAAAAGAACAGCAACTTCCCTGTGAGAAAAGCAGGAGAATCATTAACATTTTCTCTCTGAAATGGGAGCAAGTGTTGGGCCCGGAAATGGAAACCAGCAAGTGATGGAAAAAGTTTTTCTATGAAAGATGCTTATCAAATCCTGGGTCAAAACAAGGAAGAATGCTACACTTTGCAAATGAAATATAATTAGTGTGACCACTCTTCCCGGCATGCCTCAGATATCTTTTTCTGTGGTGTTGTTAATTGGTCCTATACATCCTTAAAAAGTAACATATGCAGTTATTGAGCCAGCACGTGTTCTAAAGATCTTATTAGAACACATCTTGGGAATTTTTTTAAATGTGTAGATGTTTTGTCTCACCCAACACACACACACACACACACACAGACACACACACACACACACACACACACACCTGTGTATGGACAAAAACACACCCTCTTTTGCAAGTCATGGAAGGGAGACAGTATTGCTTGGTCCACCCCAAACTCCCACTTGTCTGTCTGGGAACTGCCCTCCACACTCTTGGGGTTCCCATGGGATCTGCCATGTTCTTACCTTCCCAGACCTGTCTGCCTCAGATGATTGCTCCCGGGGTTGGTTCCTGACCCAGCTAGACCAGTGCCTCCTTGTCCCAAGATGTGCAGACCTGGGACATAAAGAGTCGGCTTGTAAGTCTCAACAGCCATAGCTATGAGGTGTGACAACAGTGTCGACACTGTTGTCTACATGAGGTAAACGATGGCTTACAGCTAGACAGAAGCAAGACACAGAGACAAGAGGCAGAGAGAGGTTCTTGATAGCTTTGGGGACCTTGTAGGCAGGTGTTCCTGAGGTCAAGCTCTGTCCCCTCCTGCATCTTGGTTGGGCAACAATTCCTTAGATTTGAGGAGATTTTCTAGGGTTTGCTGTCTCTTTTTCTTTATGGCCCTCAGCCTAAGAATTTACATTTTGAATGGTTGAAAAAAAATCAAAAGAGTAAAATATTTTGTGACATGTAAAAATTATGTGAAATTCAAATAAAGTTTTATTGGAACAGAGTCACACTGATTTGTTTATGTATTGCTGTGGCCGCTTTTGTGCTACAATGGAAGAATTAAGTAGTTGTGACAGAGACCCTCAAATAGCTGGAAAAGGATAAAATATTTGACTCTATAGAAATCAAAATATCTGGCTCTTTATAGAAACAAGGGGCTGATCCTAAAGTCAGCAACAACGAAGGGCCTTTTAAGAAGCCATGAAATGAAATCAGCTCTTTGAAATGTCACTCATTGCTGCAAGATCTCTAGCACTTGTATATTTGGGAAGAGGTTCTAACTGCAACCATTGTCCTTTAGGAAAAAAAGGAAAAGGGAACACATAGAAGGCACCTCCAGCCTTGAAACACATAGGAGATCCTCGGCTATTTGTATGTGTAAAATGAAGGAAGACCAATGCCTGCTTCCCCTCCCTCTCAATCCAGTCAAGAAACTATGTAGTCAAGACTTAAATAGTTCCAGGAACAGGAAACTCACTCTACAGCCTTGTGAAGAAACTGATTCCATCTTTGGACACTTCTTTATAATAAACCCCAAATCTCTCTCCTTAGAACTCATACCTAGTGACTCCATTTGCTTCTCTTGAGGTCATCAATATCAAATCTACCTTCCTCATGACAGCCTTTCAAATATTAACAGACACAGTTGTATGTTTCAGATATTAAGAAATACTGTCATACGTTAGTTCTCTCAATTTTTCATCCCAGCCCTTTCACCTGTGTCTCTTGTAATGCCGGGTTTTATCCCCCTGAGCATCCCAGCTCCTCTTCTTTGAAAACATTCCTTTCCTTTTACATCCCCCTTCAGATGCATTCCTTAGCACTGGATGTCACACTCTGGTCTACACAAAGGAGAGGAAGACCATTGCTGCCCCTTCTTCTAGATGTTGTCTGTTGACTTCCATTGATTGCTTTGAGTTGCATGATATTTAATTTAAGAAATCACATGGCTTGCGCTGTCCATTGGAAAAGTGTGATGTTAAGGTCCCAAATAGTTCCAAGGAGTGGACTGCAGTGTGTGTGCATCTTGCATTTAGAGAAAAGGCAGCCTGGAATGGAATTCTCTCGGGTAGATAAAGAGAAAAAAAGACCAGGGCTCCTCCATAGCAATTTATGGGGTGAGGTTCATTTTATACCTGCTAGAGGAGGACGGAAGATGCCCCTCCTTCTTGAGAGCAGGGACTCAAAAAGATAGTTGTACATCTATGTTCACAGCAGCATTATTCACAACAGCCAAAGGTGGAAACAACCCAAGGGTTCATTGATGGATGAATGGATCCAACAAAATACGGTATGTACATACAACCGGATATTATTCGGCCTTAAATAAGGACTACAATTCTGGCACATGCTACAGCATGATGAACCTTGAGGGCAGAATGCTAAATGAAATAAGTCAGATACAAAATGACAAATGCTGTATGATTCAACTTATTTGAGGAATGTAGAGTAGCCAAATTCATAGAGACAGAAGGCAGAATTGTGGTTACCAGGGACTAGGGGAAGAGGAATGGGGAGTTAGTGTTGAACGAGTACAGAGTTTCAGTTCTGCGAGATGAAAAAGTTCTGGAGATGGATGGGGGTGATGGTTGCCCAACAATGTGAATGCAGTTAATGCCACTGAATTGTACATTTAAAATGGTTAAAATGGCAAATTTTACATTATGTGTAGTTTACTACAAAAAAAAAAGTTCTCCCAAAGAAGAAATCAATATTCCAGTGACACACTTGATTTTCAGAAACTTTGGTATAGGTGGCTTTTCTTTTAGCAGATTGAAAAAAAAATTCATAAATTTGGTGATAGGCTGGGGGGAAACAAGACAAACTTATGCAAGGCTGGTGAGAATGTAAATCTGTGCGATCCCTATAGTGGGCAGTGGAGCGATAGATAAGAAAGCAGACATTCACAGATCCTTTTGCCCAACAATCCCAATCCTGGGAACAGCCCTGATAAGAGTGAAAGATTGACAAATAACCCAACTGTCTATCAATATTAGTAGAGGACTGTTGAATCGATGAGTACATCTCTACAATGGAAGATCACGTGGCTGTAAGTAAAGAATGAGCAGCGTTGTACGAACTGCTGCGGAATAATCTCTAGGATATGTTGTAATGTGCAAAAAAGAGAGGCAAGTACCATGTGTACTTCACTCGTATAGTGAGTTCACCATGTGAGTGAACTCTTGTATTAAGAAAAAATAATATGTCTACATATTTACTTACACATACCCTGAAATGTACATAAGAAGCTTGCTGGCCAGGCGCGGAGGCTCACACCTGTAATCCAAGCACTTTGGGAGGCTGAGGCAGGTGAATCACTTGAGCTCAGGAGTTTGAGATCAACCTGGGCAACATGGTGAAACTCTGTCTCTAACAAAGATACAAAAAATTAGCCAGGTGTGGTGGCGCATGCCTGTGGTCCCAGCTACTCAGGAGGCTGAGGTGGGAGGATTGCTTGAGCCTGGGAGGCAGATGTTGCAGTGAGCCGTGATTGTGCCAGTGCACTCCAGCCTGGGCAACAGAGCAAGACCCTGTAAAAAAAAAAAAATTAGCCTGTCGTGGTGGCGGGCACATGTGGCCCCAGCTACTCGGGAGGTTGAGGCAGGAGAATGGCGTGAACCCGGGAGATGCAGCTTGCAGTGAGCCGAGATGGCGCCACTGCCCTCCAGCCTGGGCGACAGAGCGAGACTCCATCTCAAAAAAAACAAAAAAACAAAAAAACGAAACTTGCTTATCTATGTGTGAGCATATGTGTGATGAGAGGACAAGAATTGAGAGGATGGGGTCAGGAAGAGGAGGAGGACATATGATTATCTATCTATCTACACACATGCATGTATACATATATATACACACACATACATATGCACAATGTGTATGTAACTCCCTGTGAAAATACTTTCTATTCAACAAATTAAAAAAAAAACAAACTTCAGTCAGAAGTGAAATTACATAGAATTTGGAATGCCTTGCCATAAATGGCCTCTCCATGGTACCTCATCCTGGCATCACCTAAATGGGAGGGTTCTACCCCAATAGCTGAAAGCCCTGCCTGAGCCTTGGGGGCTCTGTGCTGTGGCCAGTGCTGGACCATGCAGCTCTGGATGCCCCCGACCTGCCGTTCCTCTGACCACTCATGAGAAGCCCACAGGGGCAGCTCTACCACCTCACCTTCTTCTTCCATTGTTCCCACTTTCAGAGACCAGAATTTTCCCCAAACAAGTGAATATCTTGCTGTGTTTGCAGAAAACATCCTAGCATTGGAGGGACTACGAGATGGAAACATATCTCCCCTTTTCCATTTAGAAGTGGCTTGTTTGATTTCAAAATACAAACCCTGTCCTAATAACAAAAATTACTTTTTTTCCCAGAGATGTGCCAAAGACCCTCACCATCTATCTACAGGAGAATGTTCCATTTTTTGGATGCCTCATAGTCACCTGGTGTGGGGGACAGACCCTGTGGTGGCCCCACGGTCAGCACCTCCTTGTATTCACATCCTTGTGTGCTGCCCTCCGCTTGAGTGTGGGCAGGCCCTGTGACTTGCTTCACAGTAGAATGTGGCAAAGATGATGGGCTGTCACTCTTGGGCTTATGTTACATCGTGCAAAACCCGACTTGCAAGCAGATTTGCTTTTGTGCTCTTGCTGGCCTTGAAGAAGCAGGCTGCCATGTCGCGAATTGTCCATGCAGAGGCCACATGGCACATGAAGTGTGAACCATAAAAGAAAAGTTGACAAATGGTAATGATGCCTAGGAAAGAAAGATAAAGAAAAGGGGGTGCAGGAAAAACAAGAGGCCCAGCATCACGGAGTTAAAAGCAGTGTTTTGCTGGCTAATGCCAAACATAGACAACCAAGCCACAGATTTTTCCATAGCCCGAGAAGTTTTGTTTTTCTCAATGAAAAATCAGAATACTTTGCATTAAAGCATATCAGTGATATAGATAGCCTCAAATAATCAAAAAGAATTTACAAAGCTCTACAACTCTGGTGTCAGTTAGCTCGGTGGAATGACACTGTTGCTCTCTTTTCTGTCTAATGGGCATTTCCTTCTGAGATATTAGTTCTGCCTCCCACATGTTGCTGCTACTGGATGCTTGATGGCTGTGAGCCCCAGGCACGGGGGACTGAGGGCTTTGGTGTGTGTCTGGGTGAGCACAAATTACCTGAATGCTGATGTGGTAGGCGTCTTCTGGAAAGAACACTGTCTTTAATTGACTTAATGTTATTTTCACCTGGATAAAAATTTCAAATTTTTATACTATTTATATTTTCTTTCCTTCTTTCTTCTTTCTTTCTCTTTTCTTTCTTCTCCCATCCAAGTACTAACCAGGACCGACCCTGCTTAGCTTCCGAGATCAGACGAGATCGGGCGCGTTCAGGGTGGCATGGCCGTAGACTCTTTTCTTTCTTCTTTTCTTTCTTTCTTCCTTTCTTTCTTTCTTTCTTTCTTTCTTTCTTTCTTTCTTTCTTTCTTTCTTTCTTTCTTTCTCTCTTTCTTTCTTTCTTTCTCTCTTTCTTTCTTGCTTCCTGTCTCTCTCTCTCTCCCTTCCTTCCTTCCTAACTTCCTTTCTTCCCTCCTTCCTTCTTTCTTCCTTTTTCTTTCTTCTTTCTTTACTCTTTCTTTCTTTCCTTCTTTCTTTTCCTCTTTCTTTTTTTCTCCTTTCTTTCTTTCTTACTTTCTCTCTTTCTTTCTCTCTTCCTTCCTTCCTTCTCTCTTCCTTCCTTTTCTTCCGTCTTTCTCTCTCTCTGTCTCTCTCTCTCTTTCTGTCTCCCCCTTTTTTTCTTCCTTTCCTCTTTTCTTCCTTTCATGGGTCTCGTTCTGTCACCCAGGCTGGAGTGCAGTGGTGCAATCCTAGCTCACTGCAGCCTCAAACTCCTGGGGCTCAAATGATCCTCTCACCTCAGCCTCCTGAGTAACTGGAACTACAGGTTTACGCTACCGCAGCTGACTGATTTTTAAATTTTTTATAGAGATGGGATCTCACTATGTTGCCTAGACTAGTCTTGAACTCTTGGCTTCAAGCAATCCTCCTGCCTCAGCCTCTCAAAGTGCTGGGATTACAGTCACCCTGCCTGGCCCATTTTTTTTCTTTAGGGAGCTAGGGGTGAGTGTTTTGCATTTTCGTTTCCTCTCTTGTACTCTCAGCCTGGCTTCTGTTAGCACTGCTGTGTCTGGAAGACCAGGAAATCCCAGCCTAGAAGACTACCTAGAAGCTCCTTCCTGGCCAGAGAGGAGGACTGAGAACACCACAGCAAAGGGCTCCTGTTCTGAGCATGAGTGGAAACCCCTTAGACCTAACTTCCTGCTTTTCCTCTATGACAGCCTCGAGGTCTTTAGGAAAACGGTGACTCTGGAGCACAGCCCTGGATCCCTGATGGCAGGTGGATGAATCTGCTCACCACCTGGATGCTGCTAGTCCTTTCTCCAGCTCCGTGACTGAAAATGTGCTTTACTTCGCAAAAGCTATTTCTCCTCAGAACTCTAGAAATCAGATCTTGGCCCACCTCTTTCAGGTAAGGACCTTCTTAAAACTGATGCTTGGCCCAACTAAATTTGAATTACACCCTATCCCTCTTGGCCTTGTAAAATCATATGTGTATATTTTGAGACGAAGTCTTGCTCTGTTGCCTAGGCTGGCATGCAGTGGTGTGAGCTCAGCTCACTGCAACCTCTACCTCTGAGATTCAAGTGATTCTCCTGCCTCAGCCTCCCAGGTAGCTGGGACTTACAGGCACACACCATCATGCCTGGATAATTTTTGTATTTTTAGTAGAGATGGGGTTACACTGTGTTGCCCAGACTGGTCTCGAACTCCTGAGCTCAAGTGATCTGCCCGCTTCAGCCTCCCAAAGTGCTGGGATTACAAATGTTAGCCACCACCCCTGGCCCACATATAATTACCATAGAGTTCAAATTCTGGTTCTTGCAAGTCCTGGCTGTATGACCTTGTGCAAGTTACTTAACATCTATGTGCCTCATTTTCCTCATCTGCAAAATTACCTCTTCTTGGTGTTAGCATGAGGGTTAAACAAGAAAATGAAGTCTAAGGTTAGTATCATTGGAACAAGATAAATCAGGTTCCCATACTCATGGCTTACTAAGTATTAATTGGGGGGAGGAGGTTAATTCATTGTGTGGTCAGCAATTCCTTTGATGGGTCAGTAATCAACGCATAAGTCCACCTTCATCTGGTTGGAAACAGTATTGGTGATGGTGGGGAGGGGTCATTTGTAGGATGAGATATTTAGTCATGTGACTCATCACTGTTCTACCACATATCCACAGGAGGCAGCCTTTAGGCTAGAACTATGAGAGCAGTTAGGATGGAAAACTGGAAAGTGATTCCAGGGGACAGCCTAGGATAGATACAGATTTCCAAAAATTGAGATTTAAATATGTCAGCAACATTGCTCATTAATTAACTTGTTCAACAAACATTGAGTGTCATATCCTACCTTCTGGTCCCATCAAAAGGAGTAAAACTCAGCCCTCATCTCCTCAAGGAGCACTTAGATCAAGCCAACTTGTTGGTTTTTAAATTGTATTAGATAATGCATTGGACTTTGCTAAATTCTAGAGGATACTTACAAAATCAAATGCATGTCTAATCATGTAAAATGAGGGACATGTAAGAATAACTGGGTGTATTAGTTCATTCTCATGCTGCTATAAAGAACTGCCTGAGATTGGGTAATTTATAAAAGAAAGAGGTTTAATTAACTCACAGTTCTGAATGGCTGGGGAGGCCTCAGGAACCTTACAATCATGGTGGAAGGGGAAGCAAACACATCCTTCTTCACATGCTAGCAGGAAGGATAAGTGCTGAGCAAAAGGGGGAAAAGCCCCTTATAAAACCATCAGATCTTGTGAGAACTCATTTACTGTCACAAGAATAGCAGCATAAGGGTAACCGCCACCATGATTCAATTCCCTCCCACTGTGTCCCTCCCATGACATGGGGGGATTATGGGAACTACAATTCAAGATGAGATTTGGGTTGGGACACAGCCAAACCATATCACTGGGAGTGAATAGAATTTGTTGAGACAAATTGAAGAGTAATTTGTTTTGTTGAAGTGAGTGCAACTCGTTGGTATTATACTGTGTTCTGGGATCCAGGAGCCCAGTTTTTAGAACCTCCTCCAACCAAGACCACTTCATTATTCTAGCAGACTCACTGACCGTTTCTTATGTACAGTTTTCACTACTTTCCTAGATCCCTTGTGTTTAGATCGGGCAAAAAGACTAGTTCTAGCCAAAGAAATATGCACCCTGACCAAACTTAGACAATTGAGTATCTGCTTTCCACAGGCTCTTTCTATTTCACATCAACCTTGCAGGCCATGTGTTAAAAATGGTGCTATACAAGATGAAAGGAGTCTGGGATCCTGAGTTACTGCTTGGAAGGGAACTTCTCAATCTCAAATGGATTGTGGTACAAGCAGAAATAAACCTGTAATGTGTTAAGCCACAGAGGTTTGGGGGATGTTTGTTACTGCAGCTTGTGTAATTTACCCTGACTAATGTACTCTGTTACCATCCTTGCCAGGGCATATCTGGTCTTTCTATCCCTAATGCTACCTCTGGGTTTTAGTGGGAAAGAGGTCTCAAGGAAAGGGATTCTGTATATGAACATTGACATTTCTTCTTCCTATATAGAGCTGAACATTGGAGAGATTATGTTTGTTTAAAAAAGTTTTCACAAATCCTTTGTCATGAAGATTTCAGAGAAAGGTGACCATGAATTGTGTTAAGGTGACTTTTTATACACCAATTAAATAACCTGATTCAATGATTGCAGGGCATGAAGAGAAATGACAACAGTCTTGGGTGTTCTGATCTGAGTAGCTTGTCAGTGCCTAATAGCTCCTTTGCTGCATGTAGATACAAATGACCAATCTTACGCTTTTTTTTTTTTTTTTTTTTTTACCCTCTCAAGCTAGATTTTCTTTCCTCAAGAAAATGGGAAAATGTCACTGGTCACAACCTCTAAGCCCTATAAGTTTATGGCTTTATTTTATATTCTGGAGCGAAAAAAAAATTCACAATCAGAGAGAAAAGTAATTTTTCTGTTGCTAATAAGCTACGTATGTGCAAAAGGTTAGTTTTGGAATTTCTTTCAAAGATCCTGTGATTCAAAGTAAAATATTTGGTAAACTATAATGAGGTAATTGTGAGAAATGAGACATTAAAGTGGGTTTGGAGCCTTTTATATATTTCAAGTTTAAAAACAATTTGGTGTCTCCATCATTAAAACTAAACTTTCACCTGCTACAAATTTCCTTCTTTGCTCCAAAGACTATTGTTTGTTTGAACAGGGTGGAAAGGAGGTTGTCAGAGGCCTTTTACACAGTGCAAATGAGAGCAGAAATCAGCGGGGCCACAAGTGTTAATGAGAGAATGGCTGCTGATCAGAGCGTGGACTTGGCCACAGAAACTTTATCTTGAATTTTTAAAGTTTTTCAGTTGGTTATTGGTGGTTGCAATAAAATAAATTACTTCTAAAATATAAATATTGAGTGAGTCATAATGTCTTAAACGATTATGACCACACTTTGCAGACCTTGTGTTGTAACTTAAACTTGACATTTAAGCATTCACCCTGCATTTAGAATTTCTAAATCTTAATATGTATTACTGCACACACATTTTGAAAAATATATAGATGAATATATAGCATTTATACCAATACATATAAACACATATTTCTTTTAAAAGATAGGCAAATACCATCATTCCTTCACTGGTCAACTCATGGAAGTCATGCTTACTAATCAACTTTTCATGGATCTAACATTTTATGCATTCATCTATCACACAGCTTTTCCATTGGATAATAACTCATTTTATCTTCAGGACAAGTTTGCATATCAGGGATTAGTATCCTCATTTTCTTTGCTTCTGAGACGGAGTCTTGCTCTGTCGCCAGGCTGGAGTGCAGTGGCATTATCTCGGCTCACTGCAACCTCCAACTCTCTGAATCAAGTGATTCTCCTGCCTCAGCCTCCCAAGTAGCTTGGATTACAGGGACGTGCCACCACGCCCAGCTAATTTTTTTGTATTTTTAGTAGAGATGGGGTTTCATTCACCATGTTGGTCAGGATGGTCTCAATCTCCTGACCTTGTGATCCGCCCGCCTCGGCCTCCCGAAATGCTGGGATTACAGGCGTGAGCCACAGCGCCCAGCCATCCTCGTTTTCTAGATGAGGAAACTGAGGCTCAGCGAATGACATTATTACTGAGACAAAAGTTTGAGCCAGGGAGGTGCTTGGGAAGACTATGGGCCTCTGAAGAGGGCAATTAAATTAAAATAAAGAGTGAATTATTGTGAATATATGAACTACTCTAAAAAGATGAGAAATGTCACTCTCCCACTCAAAGTGGGGGAACTGGATGAGTTCAGGACCCTGAAATGTGGAAAGGCATTTAATGTAGGGAATGATGCTTATAAGAGGGTTTGAAGAGCTAGAGCAGAAGGCAGAGGGCATCCCCTGTAACTATTAGCCAATAACTCCCCACTCTTCCTCTTCCAAGCCACTGGTAGCCTCTAACCTACTTTCTCTCTCTAGAAACTTGCCTATTCTAAAAATTTCATACAAGTGGAATAATACAATCATACAACATTTGTCATTTTGTGCCCGGCTTATTTCACTTTATATAATATTTCCAACATGTTACATGTTGTAGCATGCACAGAACTTTCTTTCTTTCCATGTCTGAATAATATTCCATTGTATGGATATGCCACATTTTCTTTATCAGTTCATCTGTTGATAGATGCTTGGGTTGTTTCCATCGGATTGTCTTTTGATATGACACATACTATCCTCAGATCTACCTCCCTCCCTTCCTCTTTCCCAAAGCTGCTCAACCAGAGGCTTGGGTAACAATTGGCCACACCCAACTTATCTAAGTCTGTTCTGTCCTCCATTCAGATGGAAGCCCACCCTTCAAGATGACCATATAGAAAATAAAACTATTGTCCTGAGAGACCATCTTTCTTGCTATTTGGCACCCACTATAAATCCTCATGGGCTATATCCTTTTGAGAGACACCATCATTTAAAATTTGAAGATGTGCTATTTATTGTTGTTTTTCAACTCCAGACTCACCCTTTTAAATTCTGCTCTATGCTATTGGATTGGAGCAGAGGTTTTACAAACCACATATCCACTTTCCTTGCAGGTTCCATGTTAGGTTCTGCCAAGAGGGTGTACTGAAGAGAAGCTAAAAGATTGGAGTAGAAAAAAGGAACCTGCTCCTTCTTGTTTGCTTCCTGTCCCTCTGGGCATCACCCAAGCATGTTTCTTCACCCCAGCAGCAGCAGTTCTTTCACACAGTAGGAGCTGCATCCAGTGAGCAGTTTTTCCAACAGTTATAGATCCTACCTCATTGTACCACTACCCCACCTTGAGAACCAGCACCAGCTGGCAGGAGCATCTTCCTCACAGAACTGAATTTCAGCCCTACAAGGTCCCTCTTTTTAGCCCAGAAACATCATCAGCAGTTGGGCAGGGCCCCGTCCTCTGAGATCTGAGTTTCTGTTCCTCAGAGTCATTAAATTATATGTTTTAAAAATGCCTCTTCCCTTTGTTTCTGCCAGCCCTAAGGGTGGTGCTGCTTCTTGTAGTTGCTACTTCCATCTGTGACTTTCCAGTTAACTTTTAAACAATTTTATAACTAGTTAACAGCTATTTGTATTAAATTTTCACTTTAAGTCCTTGGTTATAAGGTGGCTTCTCCCCATCCTCTCCCAGCCCATACACAATACATGGACATCACACACATACTGCATGTGCATATGGTGTAGGAACATTCCCAGTCAAGATAGTGAATATACTGTGGAGGGCTTTAGAGTGAGGTCAGACCCCATGGATCCAGGGACCTTCCCTGAAAGGGACTGAAGCCCACTGTGGTCATTGAAGAACAGTGGAAAGCTCTAGTGGGAACTGGGCAAGTAGAAGTTCCTCTAGATCAGGAACATTTTCTGTCTCTTGAGAAGGTAATATTTTGAGTCTAAGAGAGGGTGGTCCAGGTCAGGCAGTCCCAGGTGATGGAAGAAAGGTGGCTTCTGAGGAATGATATCAGACCTTCATGTCTCCTTTCTTCTGTGATGCCCATAAGCAAAGATTGGCTTAAACATACCAACTTAGTTCTACTAGGGCAGATTAGGTATGGGTCCTGTATCCATACCAGAATCAAATGTTAAAAGGGAGCAGTGACTCTCTCCCCCAGGGGTGAGTGGCAGCTATAATTCATAAGAACTTTCCACTGGGGAAGGTGAATCAGTCCAAGACTGACTTGCAATAAGGCTTGGAGCTGAAGACAAGAATCACTGATGAACATGAAAACTATTGGATGAAAGTCTGAAGAGGGACAAGGTATTAAATTCTCTGAAAGTATTTCCCCACAGATTATTTATTAATTACAAAGGGAATTATAGTAATCAGGTGAAGAAATTTGGCAGACCCCACCCTATGGAAGTGATCAAAGTCGACACCACTCACAATGGGACAAACTGACATCATTTGGCTCCTGATATGATGCACTGAGAAGGACACAATATTGCTTATGTAATACGCCTGTCAAATGCACAATTAAGCAGCTTGAATTCACATTGTGGAATACTCTGCAAAGCCACTGGCTGGCACTCTTCAAGAATGTTATGACATGAAAGACAAAGAAAGGCTAAGGAACTTTTCCAGATTAACAGCGACTAAAGAGACATGGCAACAAGCTGCAATACATGATCAAGATTGGAGCCTGGGTCAGGGGAAAATTGTCCTAAAGGACATTTTTAGGATGATTGGCAAAAATTAAATATGGGCTATCTATTAGATAATGGTATTATATTAACATTAAATTTTCTGAGTTTGATTAATTGTGTTATGATCAGAGAATCTCCATGCCATGTTCTTGGGAAACATACACTGAAGTGTTTGGGGGTAAAGAGAGGGGTTGAGAATAGCCAGAGCAAGCCTAAGCACAAAAAAATAAAAGCTGGATGCATCATACTACCTGACTTCAAACTATGCTATAAGCTTATAGTAACCAGAACAGCATGATACTGGTACCAAAATGGACACATAGACCAACAGAATAAAATAGAAAACTCAGAAATAAAGCCACACACTTACAACCATCTGATCTTCAACAAGGCCAACAAAAACAAGCAATGGTGAAAGGACTTCGTATTTAATAGATGATGCTGGGATAGCTGGCTAGCCATATGCAGAAGATTGAAACTGGACCCTTACTTTTCACCATATACAAAAATTAACCCAAGGTGGATTAAAGATTTAGATGTAAGACCTCAAACTATAGAAATCCTACAAGAAAACCTAGGAAATACCCTTCTTGTCATCGGCCTTGACAAAGAATTTTTGGCTAAGACCCCAAAAGTAATTGCAACAAAAAAATTGACAAGTGAGACCTAATTAAACTAAAGACCTTCTGCACAGCAAAAGAAACTATCAATAGAGTAACAGACAACGTACAGAAGGGGAGAAAATATTTACAAATTATTCATCTGACAAGGTCTAACATCCAGAATCGATAAGGAACTTAAATCAACAAGCAAAAACCAAATAACCACATTAAAGGATGGGGAATGGGCAAAAACAGACACTTCTTAAAAGAAGACATGCAACTGGCCAAAAAAAATATGAAAAAATTTTCCTCACTACTAACCATCAGAGAATGCAAAACCAAAACCACAATGAGATACCACCTCACACCAGTCAGGATGGCTATTACTAAAAAGTCAAAAACCAACAGATGCTGGTGAGGCTGTGGAGAAAAGGGGACAGTTATATACTGTTGGTGGGAATGTAAATTGGTTCAGCCACCGTGGAAAGCAGTTTGGAGATTTCTCGAATAACTTAAAACAGAGCTATCATTCAACCGAACAATTCCATTAGTGGGTATATACCCAAGGGAAGATAGATCATTATACCAAAAAATATATATACTTATATGTTCATTGCCATGCTATTCACAACAGCAAAGACATGGAATCAATCCAGGTGCCCACCAATAGGCAATTGGATGAAGAAAATGCGGTACCATGGAATACTATGCAGCCATAAAAAAGAATGAAATCATGTTCTTTATGTCAACATGGATGGAGCTGGAGGGCATAATCCTAAGCAAACTAATGCAAGAACAGAAAACGAAATACCACTTATTCTCATTTATAAGTGGGAGCTGAACATTGAGTACATGTGGATATAAACATGGGAATAATAGATGCTGCAGAATACTAGAGGGGAGAAGGAGGGAGGGTGCATGGGCTGAAAAACTACCTATTGGGTGCTATGCTGACTACCTGGATGAAATATACCCAAGTTGCTAACTTGCACATGTACCCCCCACCCATATCTAAAATAGAAGTTGAAAATTTTAAAAAAAAAGAAGAAAGAAAGAAAGGGGTTGAGTATGCAATGAACTCTCAAACAGTTTAGGAAAATAAAGTGAGAAGGTGAATCTCAGGATACACATGAGAAAGAGAGATAGGGAGATTGAGAGACTGTGGGAGAGAGAGAGAGAGAGAGAGAGATGGGGGGAGAGGACTTATACTATGAGAGTTTTTGTATTATTCTGGCAACTCTTCTGGAAATTTGGAATCATTTCAAAATAAACAACAAGAAAAAAAAAAAGAATTGGGACTGAAAGATGCAACCAGCCTTAAGACATTTCCCATGCTTGTATGGTTTCCTCACTACTGTGTTGCTCCCGCACTTGACAGGAGAAAAATGGAGTAGCGCTAAGAGGGTGGAGATGGAGAGGAATAAAAGTATAAGGTGGAAAAAAGAAAAGAAACCAGCCAAGTCCTTGTGCCCACTGTGGTTTCCAGCCTGAAACAGGTCTGAGCTGGGGTTGAGGAGAAAGATGAACACCACGTCCAGGTTGGAACTGTTATCTATATGTGTCACAGATGTCCTAATATCAGAAATAAGACAGTATTTGTGACTTAAAGTGCCTGTCAAACTCCTGAGACCTGCGGAAACTTTTACCTAAGGCAAGGGAAGATGATTACCACTGAATATGCAAGTGGCGAGAGGCCAGAAATACAGTTTCATCTTTAATCGTGTCCCATAAGTAAAGTTCTCTCCTGTTGCCAGTCTGGGAGAAAGAGGTCATTTTAGTTAAGGAAGGCTGCTGTTTCTTTACACTCTCATTACATAATTACTTGTAGAAACTCATGCTTGAGAGAGTTCCTCACTTATTGTAAACAGCATGGATAATGCCTTAGAAAAATCTGTTAACTTTCCAGTTGTCAGATGACATCTTGAATAGGGGTGCTTAAGAACGGGGCATTGAGCAGCAGCTGGTGAGGGCTACGGAGACAGCTTCCCCAGCGTCACAGTTTGGGCGCGGCTTGACTTAGAACCCACAGACTTTCCACAGAGGACCTCCGTGATGGGGCCCTGCATATATAGTTTGATTCCTGGTATGATTTGAAGGTCCTTGCTATGAGATTGCAAGGCAGGTGTTACTTTCTTCACCTCAGGAACGATTTACAAAGGACTCCTTACACCTAGGTGGTCTGAGAGTCATTCGCAGAGCCTGAGACAGACACAAGGAAGGGTCAGCTACTGCAGTACATGGGCCCAGGAGATCTGAGATGGGTCCCTGCCCTGCCCCTGCTTGGCTAAAGGACCTTGGATTTCTCACTTCACCACTCTCGACCTTGGAGGCTTGTCTCATCTGGAAATGGAACATGAGAGTTGTCAGAATTAAAATGGAGTCACTAATGTTAAAAACCCAACCTCACAAATAGAGCCAGGGAAAGCCATGAAGAGAGGTCTCTTACATTTGTATGGCTGATAACGCAAACTGTCACAAAGGACTGCAAAACCGCAACCCTGCACAGAAGCCATCACCACCTTACACAAAGAATACTTCTGCAGGAACATCTGCGCAGCAACTGTCTGCCCAACCTTGACTGGAATCACCCTTGTTATGATATTTGTAGCCAAAGACAGTTACCTCAAAACAATGATGTGCTCACCTCAGTTCTTCCTCTAAAAACCTTTGTGTTCCTTCACCTCCCTAAATATGCATGTAGTTTACTGTGGCACGTGTATTCTCATTGCAATGCTCTGTTCCCAAATCAATATCTTATTCTTTTACAGAGCCTCTCTCTGTTTGTTATCTAGGTTGACTGAAAAGTGGTCTCAACTCTACCCACAGTCCCTCCTCATCCATGAGTCTTTGATAATCTTCTTTGGAGAGAGGCTCAGGGCTCAATAAGCCCAAATAGTCCTTTATCACTCAGGGTACAGCAGGCAACAGACAGCATGCTCAAATTGTGTTATTTGAGGAAAGTGTAATAAAGGAACCCTTTACAATGATGTGGGCAGGTTACAGGGCAGCCACAAGGAGTACTGTGGTGTTTCTGGGCTAGTAATCGTGGTGGGCACTTACCCTCTTCAGGCCTAAGAGCACAGGAGCCTGAGACACAGAGGGCTGGGATTGGAGGGATTTGGCCAGCCTGCAGTGACCCCAGAGAGGGATCAGGAGAGCACATGGACTGATCTCACATTTCTATCCCCATCTCCTCTCCAGCCCATGACGTCCCCATTGACTGGAGATAACCAGAAGTTGGAGAGCAGGGGAGCCCATTGATGTGGCCCTTTGAGGTCAGACTCGTGGGCACAGAGCAGGGGTGGAAGCAGGGCTGGAGGGGCAAACAAGAGACATCCAGCACAGGGTACCCTTCATCCCCCAGTGTTTATGTTTGTCCTTTACCCAGGTTATAAATGTGTGTCCCCAAAATGGGCAAAGTCATTCAAAAGGACAAAGTCATTCAAATGTGTGTCCCCAAAAAGGACAAAGTCATTCAAAGTCCCAAAACCTAAAATATTAGCCACCTTCATTCAAGGTAATGAGGGAAAAGGGAAAGGAATGGCTGATGTGTATAACCACACACATCAGGTACTGCTCTGTCAGGTACTACTGACAGAGCAGGTTACAAGTTCAAGTTGGCCATCACAGCTGCCTTCTTCCTACCACCCTTCTAGAGTTCCCCTTGTCTTATGCCAGTTTCGGTTAGCCTGAGTTCTTTACCTAGAGGGATGAGCTAAGCCTTCATTCTGGAAGTATCTGTGTCCTTGGAGATCTTTTCTCCATTGTCTAAGCCTAATGGGCAAGGAAGTACTAAGAAACTTCCCAGTGGATCTCTGGGGATCCACACATAGAACTCCATTCCCCCATTAGGTAACCTGCTCCTTGGTCATTGGGATCAATCACTATGTTCAACAGAGTGATCCCTTCTCTGCTTGCTGATTAAGCAGCAGGAAAATTTCTCCCCAAAAGCCATGACTTGGAAAGCATGTTCCTCTTGGACATTGTATCAGTCAGGGTTTCAGCAAAAAACAAAACAAACACAGAACAAGTAGCATATATACATCAAGAAATATATTGCAAGGAATTGGCTTATGAGGTTGTGGCAGCCACCTAGGCAAGTCTAAAATCCAGAGAGTAGGCTATCAGGAAGGGCCACCTGCAACTCTAGGGCAGGAGCTGATGATGCAGGTCAAAGGCAGACTTTCTTCCTCAGGGAAGCCTCAGCTCTGCTCTTAAGGCCTTTCCACTGATTGGAAATCTCCACCCAGAGTGTAGAGGACAATCTCCATTTCTTAAAGCTAGTGATTGTAGATGCCAATCACATCTGCAGAATACCTTCACAGCAACACCCAGATTCGTACTTGATTGAATAACTGGGTATTACAGCCTTGCCAAGTTGACACTTCAAACTGACCATTACAGGCACTAAGACCTCCACACCCACCCAGTCCAAGAAGATAGGGATGGGAGGCAAACATCCCTCCAAAGAGTTTCACAACATGATAGTGACAGGGATACTCTCATCTCCCCCACTCGCCCCCCAGTCCCATGCATTCTGACTAAAGGGAAGACGGCACCAAACCTTAGATCTCTTTAAGGACACATAGGACAGAGGTAGACAGCTCTCTGACCTCCCAGCATCTTGTCTCCCACCTAGAACTATACCTGAGCCATCCTCAGGCCACTCCACTCTTTATTAAACCAGAAGTTTCTGGGTGATGTGGCCCTTTGGGTTAATTTGGGCATGAGTTCATTGCCACACTTCCTTTGCCCTAAAATGTGTCACCTGATCAGAGGCGATAATGTAGGATACTATGGCAATGATGGAGGCATTCTGCAAGTGTGGGAACAGTGGTGCTGATCAAAGCATGAATAGGCATGTTAGTCCATTTTGTGTTGCTATAAAGGAATACTTGAGGCTGAGTAATTTATTTTTAAAAAGAGGTTTATTTGGCTCATGGTTCTGCAGACTGTACAAGAGGCATGGCACCAGCATCTGCTTCCGGTGAGGCCTCAGGAAGCTTTTACTCGTGGTAGAAGGTGAAAGTGAGCCAGCGTGTCACAGGCTGGGAAAGGGCGGGGGGTGGGGCGGGGAGAGAGAGAGAGAGAATGATGCTAGGCTCTTTTAAACAATCAGATCTCACGTGAACTAAAAGAGCAGGAGTGCACTCCTTACCTCAGGGTGGGCACCAAACCATTCATGAGGATCTGCCTCCCGACCAAAACACCTCCCACTAGGCCCCACCTTCAACAATGAGATCACATTTTAACGTGAGATTTGGAGCGGACAAACATCCAAACTATATCAATAGGGAAGGCAAATCTGTATCAGGGATATATCTATCTCTGTGAAGAAAAAGTTCTACCCGCTTCATTATGGAAGGGCTCTGTGGGGGTTACTTTCATGTGTCAGCTTGGCTGGGACATGGTGGCCAATTGTTTGGTCAAGCACCAGTCTAGATGTTCCAGTGAGAATATACTTTAGATACGACTAGGATTTAAATCCATGGACTTTATTAAAGCAGATTGTTCTCCATGATGCATATTGGCTTCATCCAGTCCACTGAAGGCCTTAAGAGCAAAGACTGAGGTTTCCTGAGGAAGAAGGAGTTTCCAGACTGCTGCCCTATGGAATTCATACTCAATACTGCAGCATCAACTCTTACATAGGCTCAGATTTTGGACTTGCCAGTTTCCACAGTTGCGTGAGCCAATTCCTTAAAATAAGTCTCTTTCTCTCTCTCCTATTGGTTAAGTTTCTCTGGAGAACTCCGATTAATACAGGGTTCAATATGATCAACTTGCTGGTACCCCTGGGAAATAGTAACAGCTTAGAGGCTCAGATATAGTCTCTGCCGTTGACAAATTGGAAACTCATCAATAGCTGTAGCTGAATCAGCCCTGGCGAGGAAAAGTCCACAGTGATGAACCCGTGTATAAACCTCCACCCCTGCCATATGGCCACTTTGTCTCTGAGCCCATTGAGTGAGCCACATGGTTAGTCAACCTCTACAGGACAGGTCAACTTAACCACCTCGATTATTCTGCTCAAGCTGCTGTAGCGAGATACCACTGACTGGTTAGCTTAAACCATAGACATTTAGTTTCTCAAAGTTCTGGAGGCTGGAAGTCCAAGATAAAGGTGTCAGCCAGGTTAATTTCTGGTGAAGACTCTATTCGTGACTTGCAGATGGCTACCTTCTTTGCTGTGTCCTCACTTAGCCTCTTTTCTGGGTGTGCAGAGAAAGAGCTCTCTGGTGTCTTTTCCTTTTCTTATCAGGACACCCGTCCTACCGGATTAGGGCTACACTCTTATGAACTCGTTTAACCTTAATTACCTCCTTAAAGGCCCTGTCTCCCAATATAGTCATATTGAACAGTTAGGGCTTCAACGTATGAATTTGGGGGGTGGGGTTAGACACAATTCAGTCCATAACACCACCTGATTTTTGAGAACCTCCTGCACAGTGAATGCCCTGTAGTGAAGAAGGCATGAATATCCATGCCCATTCTAAGAGATCCATCCACACACTCCCAGGCCTCCTTATCATCAATTTTCAAGTCTTGTTCCAAGTCACCAACTGGCTAACCAATCCATCAGCCACTCACCATGGATTGGACTGGATCTACACCTCTGGCCACCTTTCCTGACTGCTTCCTGGATCTGCATAGATATCAGCACCTCATCCTCAGCCTTCCTCACTGCCTGATTTTCAAGCTTTCTGGCCTAGGCTATGACCTCAGCTCAGATGTTGAATTTAAGTGTAAGCTTGCAGAGCCAAAGAAACTAATGAGGATTCCCTGAGTAACAATGAGTGAACAGGCAGGAGCCCAGTGGTGGGCTTGCAGATGGCTACCTTCTTTGCTGCGTCCTCACTTAGCCCCCATTCCCCAAAGCATGTGCCGTAGGACCATCAGAAGCCAGCTGGCTCCCAAATGTTTAGAATCACTATAGGATCAAAGTCTCTTTACACTTTGCCCTCAACTTGAACTTTATCTCATGCCAGCATTGTTCATAATTTGAGTAATAACACATCACAATGTGCCACAGATTACCTGTGTGCCATTTCCCCTTGGCAAGATAGGTATTACTGGGCAATGCAAATAGATGAGCAACTAGTGGCTTGCTGGTAAGTGTTGAACAACTGATTCTTGAAAAGAAAGGAGGAAGGTGAGGAAGGTTAGAAAGGAAAGGAGGGAGAAAGGTAGGGAGGGGGGAAACAAAGAAAGAAACAAAAAAGAGAAAAGAAAGAAGCCCTAATTGCTAGCATTTGCAAATTTTTATGGTATAAATATTCCCCACTATGGCTGATTTCAATCTACCAACATAATTTCACTGAACATGTAGTTGGAAAGAGATGTACACAATCAGCTCTTGTAAGCCAGTCATAGCTGGCTCCAGCACACCACGTGGCTATCTCAATCTTCAAATTCCTTTCTGAGGGTCTGTTTCCTGGGGCTACTCCTGGAACCCATTATTGTATCAGTCAGGGACCTAGCAACAAATAGATGGCCCACTAACAGGGAGTAATTTGAGAAAATTTTAACAAAGTAATTATTTACAAATAGTATTTTATAATTATTTAATTATCAGTTAATTTAATAATTATTCATTATAATTAATAATATATATAATGTATAATATATACATTATATATTTCTATAATTCATAATTATAGAAATATATTTTTATATTATATTGTATATAGAGGTATAAAATATTTAATATATAAATTGCATATTATATAAAATTTAAATGAGATTTATAAGTTATATATAAATTAATTATATTTATAATTTATAAGTATGCATTTATAAATTTATATGCATTATTTATAATTTATATACTTAATTATTATCTTATTAATTATATAATTATATTATTAATTGCCTAATTACACTTATATAATTAATTTATATAGTTATATTTATATAATTATAACAAATATAATTATATAACTTATAATTATATTTTATCTATATATGGAAATATTTTATATATTATAACATATAAAAATACAATTATAATGAAAATATAAATAATAAATAATTATTCACTTAATAATTATTTAATTATTATTTACAAGTTAAGAGTGGGTAGGGTCTAGGAAAACCACAAAGGACAGTGAAGGTTTCTTGGGCTAGTAAGAGCAGGGCTCTGTTACAATCCCTGGGCCTGAAGTGCAGAGGGAAAGAGCAGTTACTGGAACATGGAGACAGAGAGAAAGCCACATGACAGGTCCTGGGTGCTTTGGTCAAGGGATGAAGCTGGCCTATATCAATTCCTTAGGGAGGGAGCTGTAATTTCTTTTCCTCCTGCCCTCCAAACTACAATGTTTCCTCATTGGTAGGGTGACCAATCGTCTCAGATTGCTTGGGATTATCCTGGCTTTAGCACTGAAAGTCCTAAATCCTGGAAAATCAATTTGGTGATATGCACAGAAGTTTGGGGGAAATGTGTAAAAACCATATGGTGGCCCAAAAAATAGGGGCTGAATGCAATACTGTTTTGGCTGTAAATGGGTACAGTGCAGATGATCCACCTTCCATAACCCCTGTTACTGTTTCTCCCCTGATTGCTCAGGTTGGGGACCACAACTTGTCATTCAGAATAGTGGATCATCCACTGTTGCAACTTTCCCAAGGTTGCAACTAAGTGTGCGTCACAAATACATTGCAATCACGGGCATTAAGAGTCTGTCTTTGACTTTACCTGTGAACTAACTGTTGTCCTTTGTATCAAGATAGGGCCCATTTAATTTTTAGCAGTTGTAAATATTGTGGCCATATTTTCTAAGAGTTCAGATAATTAAAAAAGATAGTGATTACAATACCAATGTTGGCGTAAACCGAGGCATCACTGGAAAAGAAGGCTAACCAGCTGTGTCATCTTAATGACACGTGGAAGGACATGTACAATTGGATTAGAGAGGTAAATAATCAAAACAGAGCACACTGCTCAATATGCAGAAAAGAGTTTTGAACTGGGCACAGTGGAGAAGGGGATGTGAAAGTGCATGTGGAGACGACATCTCACAATTCTAAGATGAAACCGATATCCCTAAGTCAATCAAAAAACGTTGTCTACCAAAAAATGTCCAGTCAAAAATAGCAGCTGCTGCATTAGCTCAGTCATACCACACAAATTAACACGCTTTATCAAATCACTCTTCTGATCATTTTATAAGATTCAGTAAGGCTATATTTCCTGCTTCAAAGGTTATAACTGAAATGTCTTGCAAACAAATAAAAGAGATGAATAAAAACAATAGGAGATGTGTTGGTCCCTTACATGGTAGAACTGATCTTTTCCTATCTTCCCCACAATCATGCTTTCTGCAGCACTGAGTTTATAAACTCTTATAAACTCAGAATATAAACAGCACTTATCAGAATATAAACAGTGTTTCTGCAGCACTCAGTTTATAAACTCTTATAAACTCAGAAAACGTAAACCAAAGGATTACTGATACCTTATCTGAATAAAAACTAGACATTCACATCTCTAACCCCAGTGCCTTGGGAGGCTGAGGTGGGAACCTTTCCCGAGGCCAGGAGTTCAAGATAAGCCTGGGCAAAATGGTGAGACCCCCTGTATTAGTCTGTTTTCATGCTGCTGATAAAGACATACCTGAGACTGGGCAATTTACAAAAGAAAGAAGTTTAACGAACTTACAGTTCCACGTTGCTGGGGAGGCCTCACAATCATGGCAGAAGGTGAAAGGCATGTCTTACAAGGTGGCAGGCAAGAGAAAAGAGCTTGTGCAGGGAAACTCCCCTTTATAAAACCATCAGCTCTCATAAGACTTATTCACTATCATGAGAACAGCACGGGAAAGACCTGTCCCCATGATTCAATTACCTCCCACCCGGTCCCTCCCACAGCTCGTGGGAATTCAAGATGAGATTTAAGTGGGGACACAGCCAAACCATGTCACCCCCCATCACTACAAAAAATATATATAAATACATAAAAAGAATAAAAATAAAAACTAGACTTTGTTAATCTACCTACAGATATAACTGAGAATGCAAAGGTAAATTTTGGCAAATTCTTTTCGGTCTATAAACTTCTTACCAATGAAAATGCAAAAATCTTTTCTGCTAATTGTTATGTATTTAGGGGGTGTGATTTGCTTATCTGGGATATTGATGATTTCATAATGAAAGCTTTTGGTCAACTTTCGTTTCTTTCAAAATGTGTAGAAACAATGAGACTTTTGACTTTTAGAAATGGTAGGAGATAGTCTCCTTAGACACGTGCCTACAAGGTGGCTATTATCATTCCCTGCCATACAGAAAGTGTTAAATTGTTGGTCTATTGCAAAGTCATATTTTCAAAGTTTGGGATAAGAAGGATGTCCCTGTTTAATTTGGAAATACACTGAGGCTGATAATGGAGACAAGGATTACAGCAAAACAGAACTTATGTGCCCTTTCTCCAAAACTGTTTGGTGATCTTTGAAGAGCCCATAAGGAGCATAGAAAAGGATGGGCAGACTGGACTTCAGTTGTTTGATGTTATGTGGACATTGTGAAAAAAACTCATTAAAAAAAAGGACTTAGCAGATGAGGAAAATAAGGCTTAGATTCATTCCAAAAAAGTGATACTTTAAAAAAAATAATAAAGCAGGTTTAAAACTATAAAAAACAAAAAATGGCAACACTGCTTTCTCAATTTCTCTACTAAATCGGTAGTTTATTTGTAATCCAATTGAAGATCTTAAAAATTAAAATTATCTCTGTGCTTTAATATCATTTTCTGTGAGAAACAAAGGTTTAACTTACAATGCCATCCAATGTACTTCAGACTATGTAAAATGATAGCCATTTTGGACATGACTAACTCATGTAACTAATTTATTGATACAAAGGATCTCAATGAGAAACATCTGGTTTACCAAAACAGGTCTTTAGATACAAAGTGGATGGACAATCTTGGAGAGCTGCAAACTAATTCTTATGTGTCTAAAAACTTGTTCTTGCTAGTGTATTACTTGGCAAAATTTTAAAAGGGTTTCACAGAATGTATGTGTTTACTATATATTATTATTACCCTTTCTCCAGAGAAACAGAACCAATAAAAAATCTATCATCTTACTATCTATCTATCATCTGTCTATCCATCCATCCATTGAGAAATTTATGTGAAGGAATTTGTCCACACAACTGGGGCTGCAAGGCTGAGATCTGAAGGGCAGGTGTCAGGCTGGAGACTCAAGGAAGAGTAGATGTTGCAAACCTGAGTCCAAAATCCGCTGGAAACTCAGGCAGGGTTTCTATATTGCAATCTGGAGACAGAGCTCCTTCTTCCCTGGGAAACCTCAGTCTTTGCTCTGAAGGCCTTTGACTGTTTGGAAGAGGCCCATCCACATTAAGGAAGGTCATCTGCTTTACTCAAAGTCTACTGATTTATGTGTTAATCACATATAAAACTTACCTTCACAGCAACATCTAGAGTAGTGTTTGACCAGACAACTGGGCATCGTAGCCTGGCCAAGATGACACATAAAATTAACCATTAATTCCAGCAGGGGCTCCACATTAAAATGCTTTTTTTTGAGAACATTGTTAGCTCAATGTCATCACCTTGGGCTGACACCAGGGCTCAGTGTAATATGGGCTTGATAAGAGGACAGCTGTGGCTGGGTGTGGTGGCTCATGCCTGTAATCCCAGAACTTTGGGAGGCTGAGGCAGGCAGATCCCTTGAGGTCAGGAGTTTGAGACCAGCCTGGCCAACATGATGAAACCCCAACTCTGCTAAAAGTACAAAAATTACCTGGGCATGGTGGCAGACACCTGTAATTCTAGCTACTCAGGAGGCTGAGGCAGGAGAATTGCTTGAACCCAGGAAGTAGAAGTTGCAGTGCGCCAAGATCACGTCACTGCACTCCAGCCTGGGTGACAGAGCAAGACTCCGTCTCAGAAAAAAAGAAGACACCTTTAAGACGAAGTGAATTTTACATTTGACTATGTTGAGTTTCTCTACTACATGCAAGAGAAATAAGGATGTCCTAAAGGCTCTCGGGAGTTCAGAGAAGTATTAGTAGAAGAGGAAACAGAAGGAGTAAAAATATCCTACTGTATCATTGAATAGAAAAAAATCATTGCTATTTTTTATTAAATCTAGATGATATCTACTTAATTAGTCCTATTGTATTTATGTTTTCTTTTAAAAGGCTTACATTTATGTATCTTAGAGATATACAACAATGTAGCTTACAAAATTTAAGAATCCAATAAACAGTTAAATTTCTGGTATCAGAGGACAGAAAGAAACATTATAAAAATATTGTTTTCTCATATATTATTTGTTAATTAATCCTGCTATGAATTACTCTTAATTGCCACTATTACCTAGTACTACAATTATTTTGTTTAAATAATAGCATTTATATAACAGAAAATATTGAATAACATATAAATTTTAAACAAATACCTATTTTTCATATCTTCATGTTAAAGTAATAACACATGTGTATATAAGTACTTACCATATATTATGTTACTGTGGGGAGTGGTGGTTGTTTTTTAGTCTTGTAAAAATATTTTATTTCATTTTTTCTTCAACTTTTATTTTAAGTTCTGGGGTACATGTCTAGGATGTTCTGGGGTACATGTCTAGGATGTGCAGGTTTGTTACATAAGTAAACATGTGCCATGGTGGTTTGCTGCACAGATCAACCCATCACCTAGGCATTAATCCCAGCGTTCCTTAGCTGTTCTTCCTAATGCTCTCCCTACCCGCATACCCGCCTCCCCTGATTTTTAGTGTTTTTTTGTTTTTTGTTTTTTTGAGATGCAGTCTCGCTCTATTGCCCAGGCTGGAGCGCAGCAGCGCAATCTCAGCACCTCACTGCAACCTCTGCCTCCCAGGTTCAAGCAATTCTCCTGCCTCAGCCTCTCGAGCAGCTGGGATTACAGGTGTGTGTTACCACGCCCGGCTAATTTTTGTATTTTTAGTAGAGATGGGATTTCACCATGCTGGTCAGATTGGTCTGGAACTCCTGACCTCAAGTGATCCTCCCACTTTGGCCTCCCAAAGTGCTGGGATTACAAGCGTGAGCCACCATACCCAGCCTGTTTTATAGTCTTATATGGCCCTGTCCCAGGTTGATTCTCTAAATCGTTGGTCATTCTGCCATTGGTCAGACATAGCCAGGAGCCAGAGAGTAGGGAACCTGTTGCTATAACCCATGCAGATAAAGGACACAGAACAGAGCAGACGTGAGTGAAGAATGGGTTTGGAGAAGCAAATGGCAGCCCTCTGAGTTGCTGGCTTGTTGTTGGTATTAATATGATCTCGGTGGTCCAAGACCACCAACAGCACAGCAACACTGACAGTTCAGCAGGGAAGTGGAGAGTGCCAATTTCCACAAAGGTACCAGGGTTTCCCAGGGCTGCTTCCTAATCTCCTTTCAAGAAATGGTAGCACTTCTTATGTCCCAGAGAGTGTCAAGTGAGTGCGACTTTTCGTTCCTGTGCCTATGGTCAAAAGCATGCAGTAATCTTGTGCTTCAATTTTCTCTTCATCCTATGGCTCAGTTTTCTCTTCATCTGTAAAATGAAAAAAAAAAAAAAAGGAATACAGATTTGTTGAGGGATTAAGGATAAAAGATATGAAGGTACTTTGAAAAATGTAAGAAGTGAATTATTTACTGGCATTTCTCTCTTCTGCCATTCAGGCCACTGGAGCACTTTTCAAAAAATAATGCTATTCTAAAGTTGGATATTTGGTTCTAACCAAGAAGTAATAACTATCATAATAATGGCAGACATTTATTGAGGGCTGACTGTGTGCTCTCGCAGTCAATTCTCACAGAGAATCTGTGGGACGTGTTTTCCCATGGCTTATCTTCTTTAATCCTCAGAACAACTGCAGGAAGTTATATTATTGATGTATGTTGCAGATGAGGAAAATAAGGCTTAAAGCATTAAATAACTTGGCCCAAGTTTCCATAACGAATAAGTAATAGATCTGGGACTTGAACCCACACAGTCTTTAGACCACTAAGCACTCTGACTTCCTAATCATAGCATTTTGTAAAGCCAAGGTAACAACTAGGCGACTATTTCCTGTAGGGAGATTTTTTTGATAAAATATTGCAGAATGGTCATGAGAAATATACACAACGGGGAAAGTTAAACCCCATCAAGATTTATGCTTCGAGCCCCCCGATCTGTATCAATGCAGAGTAATGGTAGAGTTTTTAAAAATGACCATGCTGAAAAAAAAGATAACATCTCTGTGGGCAAGAAACTCACAACAGAAATCAGTTACTGAAGCTAGCAGCCTACAGGGTTGTGAATCTGCAAGCAGTCAAAGGAAGCAGAGAGTTCATTTTCTGCAGAGTGATTGGAGGCAGAAGAACACAGCCAGGGCGGAATGTGGCTCCCTCTTATAAGAGAATATAAAATGCTTCCATCAACCCCTGCATAACTGAAAATAGAAGATGAGAGAAGGCAAATACAGCCTTGCATCCAGCATCTGGCCATTTTACTAAGTGGCTCAGTGACTAGAACTAAAATATCCCCAGTTATCTCTGTAGGATGAACACTCTGAAAGCCCACTGTAAGATGTGATTCTGAACCAGAGACTCTAAGAGGGCACATAGAGACAAGAAACCACTAGAAAAGGAATGGTGAGCACAGGGCCACTGCAACAAAATGAAATAAAACAAAAATAAACTAGCACCTATTCAAAAAAATTAAAAGTCAAGAGATGAAATCACTTAAGAGAAAATGAAATCAACGATGTAATCTGAAAATGATTTAAAAAGTCACTATGCTGAATATCTTCTAAGAGTTAAAGGAAAGATGAACAGGATGTTTTTTTAAAAAAAGGACAAGAAATTAAGAACTTGAACCACACAGAAATGAAAAAAAGATAGATAGATATGAAAAAGAATCATTTAGAAATCTTGGATTAAAAGGACAAAGCAGCTAATTACTGAAATTTACAAAGCCCAATAGATGGGATAAACTTTAGATTGGATAGCTAAAGAGAAAATTGACAAACTGGAAGATCATTATGGAGGAACTCATCTAGAATATAGCACAGAATGATAAATTATCCAAATGGCCAACAATAAAAGAATATGTTTGACATCTTTAGTCTCAGATTACATTTTTAAGAAACATACATATTGGTTGCATACATATTGGTTACAAGTCAGTCCTAAAGCAAAATGAAACAGAAATGCTAAAAATGTGGGGATATAAGAAGCTGCCATGTGTAAAAGCTGAACAAATGCTGTGTTAGTCAGGGTTCTCCAGATAAACAGAACTAATACAATGTATACAGAGATAGACAGAGATTTCGTCTAAGGAATTGGTTCACATGATTATGGAAGCCAAGTTCAAAAATCCGCAGGGTGAGTTGGCAAGCTGGAGACCCAGTGGAGCCCCAGCAGCCTCCAGACCCAGGAAGAGCTGATGTTTCAGTTTGTGTCTGAAGAGAGGAAAAAGTTGATGTCCTAGTTTGCAGGCAGTCAGGCAGGAGGAATTGTCTCTTACTTGGGGGAGGGTTGGCCTTTTTGTTCTATTCAGGCCTCCAGTTGATTAGATGAAGCCAACCCACATGAGAAAGGACAATCTGCTCTGCTAGGTCTACTGATTTAAATATGAATCCCATTCAAAGACACCCACACATAAAAAACCAGAATAATGTTAATCAAATATCTGGGCATCCTGTGGCCCGGTCAAGTTGACACACAAAGTTAACCATCACAATTGGCCTTGGGGAACTTAACAGGCACAGCACCCTGGTCCGCCAGGGAAATAGAGGGAGGAAGTGCTTGCTCCTTCTTGGCAAGAAAAGAGAATAGATCCTAAGCATGGAGGTCTCTAGGTGCAGATGGCTGGAGTTCTGGGTGCTGTATTAGAAAACAATTGTGCTTTGAAGCCAGAGTTGCCTGAGAGAGACTCTCTCCTAGCAGCCGTTTGTCTTTGGACGTGTTACTTAATTCCTGAGTTTCAGTTTCCTCATCTTTTAAAAGAGACTAATAATAGTGCCTATCTCAAAGGGATATTGAGAGGATTTTAAAAGATGATATATAAAATCCTTAGCAAACATCTGACCTACGATAGATCTCTGATGGTCAGCACTGGAACGTGGACAGCTGAGCCACCACGGGTGACACCATGACTGGGGAGGATTGTGAAGAGGAATGAGCCAGGGCATGAGAGCCAACAGACAGCAGGTCTAAGTCCTGCTCTGCCTCCTACTAGCTGTGAAGCTTCTATTCCTCTTTCACAGAGTGTTTGCCTCTCATCTACAAACTGAGGGTGGTACACCTACCTCCAGACCCGTGTTTCTGAACTGAGGGACACTCCCCCTGCCGGATGTCCAGTGACAGACATTTGGCTATGTCTGGAGACATTTTTGGTTATCACAGCTGGGTTGGGGATGTGAATGGCACCTAGTAGGTAGAGGCTAGGGATGCAGCTCAGCATCCCACATTGCCCAAGACAGTCCCCTACAACAAAGAATTATTAGGGCCAATGTGTCAGTTGTGCTGAAATTGAGAAACCCTGGGGTGAAAAACTTAAATGAGATTATGTTTATAAAAGGTTCAGCTTAAGAGATAAAAATGAAGGCTATGATCCTCCTCCTCTTTCTCCTCCTCCTCTTCCTCCTCCTCCCACGCAAGTGATTAGGCCAGGCACAGTGGCATGCACCTGTAGTCCCAGCTGCTTGGGAGGCTGAAGCTGGAGGATTGCTTGAGCCCAGAAGTTGGAGACTGCAGTGAGCTATGATCGTGCCACTACACTCTAGCCTGGGAGACAGAGTGAGACCAAGTCTCTAAAAAAAAGATGGAGGGGGTAAAGAAAGAGGGATTAGATAGACAGTGGGTAGGTTCCTGCTCTTCTTCCCCATGCTTTCTTCCTGCCATGGCTGGGGACTAGCGAGGAGAAGGAAGTGTGACTGTCCCATTGCAGCATTACCCCTGCTCAGAGGCCAGGAGGAAGGGAACTCACTTGCAGCTTTGCATAAAGAGTCTGCCAGCTGCAAGCCAAGTTCTGGAACGCAGCTTCCGGGCAGCGGCCTCTGGAATGCTTTCTGGCTCTTTCTGCAGACCTAGCCTCCTGCAGCTCCTTGGCTAACCTGGCAGGAACCTCAGCCCAGGCCAAGGAGGCTGCAGCCAACCCGAGCCCCCTGATGGGCTGCCACCCCCACCTCCACAGCTGCTGGTGAGATTTGGCTCAGCCCTTAGTCATGACCCTTCCATAGACTGACTTCTTTAAAATTCACGAAGCCTTTTCTTTATAATTATGTCTATGCTCGTCCTGTGTGCAGGCACTGAAGGAGGAGGAGATACTAGGAATGAAAGGTTAAGGGACAGAAAAGGAACATCCAGTCCCCCTGTATAAGCCATCTCTCTGTGTTGTCCTTGGACTTGAGTCTTCCTGTGGCCTGTGACTAATGCTCACACCCCTGAAATTTCCCAGGACAGAAAAGACCCAATCACGCAACCCCAGAAGAAAAACACCAACAAAACCAATTTTCTCTACAAACGTGCATGTGATAGCTCCAGCCAGTTCTCTAAGCCATTCCCATCAGCCCAGTGTTCACCATCCAGCCCTCGGCTGGATTTCAAAGGTGGGAACAGGCTGGGTTCATGCCTGTAATCCCAACACTTTGGGAAGCCAAGGTGGAAGGATCACTTGAGGCCAGGAGTTCCAGACCAGCCTGGGCAACACAGCGAGACCCTGTTTCTAAAACAAAAACAAAAACAGAAACAAACCCAAAAAACAAAAAACAAAAATTAGCCAAGCTTGGTGTTACACGTCTATAGTCCCAACTACTTGCTTCAGGATGGGAGGATCACTTGAGCCCAGGAGTTGAAGGCTGCTGTGAGCTATGATGGTGCCACTCCAGCCTAGAGCCTAGGTGACAGATAAAGACCCTGTCAAAAAAAAAAAAAAAAAAAAAAAAGCGGGGCAGGAGGGGGAGGGGGGCGGGGCGCAGACAGACCACACTCAATTCCTCAAAAGGAGAATTGCTACTTTTCATTTGTTTAGCTACAGTAGAAAAAGTCTAATCACATAACTTTCCCTGGGGCTGCGGAAGATTTCTCCTTTGAGGCAGTTCCTCACAGTAACACTGTAATTGAAACAAAGCCTACTCTTCTCATGCGGAGCATATTTTCTCCTGGAGAACCACAACTGGGTTTGCAAGGATAGAGCCGGGCTCCTTCCCATAACATGCTTGCCTTGCCTGCCTGGGGTTGAACTTTTTTTTTTTCCACAAGAGAGCCATAAACACATAGATACCAAAGAGTTAATTTGCGTTTTTTAAACCTCCTTCCCAAAGCCTGCTCTCATTCCTGCATAAAATCCCCATGTCCAGACATCAAATCAGTAAGCCCTGTTGCCTGTCAGAGAATACAATGTCAGGCCATTAGTATGTTAATAAGTCCGGAGGGCGACAGGTGGCCTACTAGACAGCTCAATTAAGCTGCTCATTAAACACACGCTAACGAACAGCCGAGGCAGGGCCTGAACAGCACCATTCTGTGATGACATGATGTCAGAGTGAACAAATGAGGAAAAATAACAAAAACATTACAGCAGGGACAGACGCCACTAATAAGGACCCCTCGCACTACATCAGCCCGCAAATCAATGAGTCACCGGGATCAAAAAACTCGACCCAACATTCTCAGGAGACGGAGTGCGGCAAGATTTTTTTGGTCACTGCTGGAAAAAAAAAAAAAAAAAAAAAAAGCCCAACCTCAACCCTAAAATTATCGCAAAATATCACAAATTAACTGCTTTAAAAAAATGAAAAAGAGCAAAGTTTATTTGACATGGAGCTAATCACGAAGTCTGATAAATTTGTATTGCTGGGTTTAAATGAAAATCATTATTTAATAGGATCATCATTTACATTTGATTGGCACCCTCTTTTTATAAGCCCACAGGTTTGAACCATTTCTCTGCTCTGGTACCCAGGAAGTAGAAGGGCACAGTGGAACGGAAGTAGCATGTAGCCAAATTTCTTAGGTGAAGATTCTGCTTGTCATTATTTTAAGAGAAGGGACTTCCAGCAGCTGCTAGCGGTTTCTCTCATTTTCAAGTAAGGTGCTTCCTGAATAATAAAAAATCAAACCTCCACCAGGCATGGCTCTGACATTGGAGACATATATTGCTAAACTAATAGGCTGGCTGGCCATTAGGAGATCACGACCTCGGCTCTTATCTTTTGTCAAGTTAACAGCTGACACCTCCTCTGCATGTAGACTTTCTTCCAGGCCTAAGGTAGATGCCGCTCCTCTAGCTAGGCTGGTGAGCTGAAGGCAGGCAGGAAACCAGTGCAGCTGGGCTTAAGGAGCTGACGCAGAGTCCTTCAGAAGCATGGTTCTTTCCATATTGGTTGAACTTTCTCTGCACAAATCTATGGTCCAAATCTATGAGTGAGGCAGATAAGGCTCTCACCTGAGTGACCCTGAGCAGGTCACCTTAATCCCTGGCTCTGTTTCCTTATTCATATTTATTTCATTTTTAGAGACAGAGTCTCTCTCTGTTGCCCAGGTAGGAGTGCTGTGGTGTGATCATGGCTCACTGTAACTTCAAACTCCTGGGCTCATGTGATCCTTTGGCCTCAGCCACTGGTGTAGCTGGGACCACAGGCATGTGCTGCCATGGCTGGTTAATTTTCAGAATTTTTTTTGTAGAGATGGGGTCTCGCTATGTTGCCCAGGCTGGTCTTGAACTTTTGGGCTCATGTGATCCTCCTGCGTCTGCCTCCCACAGTGTTGGGATTACAGGCGTGAGCCACTGCACTCAGCTCTTTATTTATAAAATGTGATTGGACTGGGATTTCGCCTTGCCTTTTCCATTCTAGAAAGGACTTCAGCACAAAATAAGAGTAAAATCCTCATGGAATTTGCCATCAGTTGAAAAGAAAAACTAGTGGCTGAAAACAGTCACAAAGAATTCGAGAATACAGTATAGTGTGTTACCTAGAATTATAAGAAGAATTTAAAAACGGGAGACATTGGGGATTTGTAAGGGCTCCAGGCCAATTCCCTGAAATCAGCTGGGCCTGAGTGGGTGGAGCAGATGCAGGGAGAGGGCGGAGCTTCTGCCGACCTTGCAGAGTGAGTAGGATGGAAGGGCAGGAGGAGGTCCAGGCGACAAAGGCAGGCATGAGCATGGGGCGTGCATGCATCTGGGTGTATGTGGACAGTGGGATGGGAGCTACCTGTGATCAGACCTGCTACATGGAGGCAAACTGGGGGGTGCAAAGCCAGAGGAGACAGATATGCAGGGGCAGAGGCAAGAGGCATTTGGTGAGTCCAGGGGCCATGGCAATCTGGCTTTTTATCTCAGTGACTCTAAGGTCTGTCTTCAGGCTGATGGATGTGACAGGATGCCATCACTCAACAGATATTTACTGAGGTTCCCTCTTTGCTTGAGGAACTGTGGGGAATACAAAAATCAGAATATTCTGGACCTGCCCTCAGGGAGTTTATAATCGAGTCATTCCTTCAACTAATATTCCTTCAAGGACTTCTCTTTGCCAGGCTCTGCTAAGAATAATTGCAAATAATGATTTCTTGGTCCCAGCCCTAGTGAGTTTATGGTCAAGGAGAAGAGACAGGCATATGATTTCACTGACTCCATTTCAAGTCAGACTGTGATGAATGTTGTGGCCAAGGTGGGAACACAGACTTGTAGGAACACAGATAAGGGTGTGCTTAAGTCTGTCTGTGAGAATCACAGAAACTTCCAGGCACCTTCAAGGGCTCTAGAGCAGCACTGTCCAGTAGAACTTGCTGGAATGACAGGAATGTTCTTTACCTGCATTGTCCAGTGTGGTAGCCACATAGGGCTATTGAGCACTTAAGATGTGGCTAGAGTGACTGAAAAGCTGAATTTCTCATTTTAATCCATTGGAATTTAAATAGTCACATGTGAGTAGTGGCCACCTTGTTGGATAGCGCAGCTGTAAAATGGTTAAGAAAATGGTAGTGTGGATGACATGACTGGTGGTGCAATTTATGTGGAATGACATGTCTTCTTCCTTACAAAGGGCACTTTACTTCTGTGCAAGGGTAGCAACATCCTAGAAGCCAGAGAAATACCTGTTCCTTCAGTAATGCTATATCCCTTTGACCAACATCTCACTATCTTCATGGGCCACACACAGTGGGTGTATTGATTGATGCTGGCATAGACACACTGATTGGTAAAAAATGAAAAAGAATTTTAGATATAGAACGTCTTTTCTCCTCTTCTCTTCTAGTCTGAGTTCAAATCTCTCCTCCCCTGGCGATGTTTGGTCTTCCCTGGACCATCTTGGAGAGCTGAGAACCCTAAAAGCAGCACCAGCCTGCCCACCAGGGGGCAGCGCACGCACCATGAGGTTGTTCACTGGGCTTATCAAGATCTATCTGGCTAGGGTTGTTTTCCAAGGATTGGGAAGAATCGCTTCGGTCCTTCTTTGGAATTTGCTCTTAAGTCTTCTTCCCTTCATTGCTCCTGTTAGATGCTCCACAACAAGTGAAGAAATGAGGAAAGAGATTTCTCTTCCCACATTAAAGCAAAGTTAATAAAATGGTCATGGGCACTGGAGAAGCCTTTGGCTTTGGTTTTGTTTACGCGATCATTTTTATGATAAAGATAGGAAAGGAAGAGTCCCAAAGCCAAGGCCATTGAGAGGAGATGAGTGGGGATTTCCACTCAAGGATGGCGAGTTGAATGTAGGGGTTAGCCTCCAGTCCCTCCTGAAACCTCACTAAAGCAACAACGGGGGAGGTATTTTGGAAGACATATAAACCTACGGAATGAAGAGAACAGAAGCAATGATAATAGCAATAAAATCCGGAAGTTTGGAAAGCAAATGTAAGTTTGGTAACTGTGATGGTGAATATTAGATGTCAACTTGATGGGATTGAGGTTGGCTGGTAAGGTATTGTTTCTGGATGTGTCTGTGAGGGTGTTGCCAGAGGAAATTGACATTGAAGTTGGTGGGCTGGGAGAGGAAAACCCACCCTTTATGTGGGTGGGCACCATCCAATCAGCTGCCAGCAAGGCTAGAGCAGAGCAGACGCAGAAGGAGAAGGTGCAATGAGCTGGCTTCCTGAAGCTTCTGGCCCTCTTTCTTCTTCCCGTGCCAGACACTTCCTTCTGCTCCTCCTGCCCTTGGACATCAGACTCCAGGTTCTTTGGCCTTTGGACTCTGGGACTTGCATCAGCAGCTTCCCTGAGGGTTCTCAGGCCTTTGGCTTAAAGGTTGCAATGTTGGCTTCCCTGGCTTTGAAGTTTTCGGACTTGGACTGAGCCACTACCAGTTTCTCACTTTCCCCAGCTTGCAGATGGCCTATTGTGGGACTTTGCCTTGTAATCATGTGAGCCAATTCTCCCTAATAAACTCCCTTTTATATAAACATGCTTCCTATTGGTTCTGACCTCTGGAGAACCTGGACTAATACAGTAACTGATGCAACAGGGCTGAGAAAGTGGAACCATAAGCAGCCAGTGGGGCAAGCTAAAGTCAACCCAGTTGCTCAGAAACTGGTGTCACCAGAGACCTATGGAAGTGGGAATCAAGGTGGATCTACAAGCAGAAAGACAGATTAAACATCCTTTAGGTCCTTTTAAGAAGTAGTTAGATCTCCAGCCTTCCTTGCTTATTCTTCAATGTCAGGCAAGAGAAATGTTCGCATTCCAAGTGTTGAGATCACTGGTCATTTTCCTGATCATGTTTCCAGAATAATGGTAATAAGGACTATAGCTTTCACAGGAGAGCTTGTGAAGCCTTCACTGCAGCTCTTCCAATAGTATGAGAGAAAAGACTCATAGATAGTGCCATCCAAGATTCCCCAGGGAAACGGCCCAAGCAGGTCACTGTGCTGAAGCCCAGAGTTGAAAAGCCCCATGTAAACACACAGAACTTACCATCAGCTTTTAGTGCCCCATTACTCAATACGGGGAGACAGTTAAGGACCATTTGGTATTCGAGAACAGCCTCTAAGGCAGAACCAGAGAAAGATGGAAAGTAACTTGGAGCTGACATAAGTTATAGAAGCTATGAAGGGAGAAGAAATGTTTAAAAATTATTAATCATTACTATTCTTAGAGAATAAGAATAAGCTACTGCATCCATGAAATAAGAATAAGACACTAATTTTATTTTTAATTGACAAATGATAATTGTATTTATTTTATGAGCTACAATGTGATGTTTCAGTACATGTACACATTGTGAAGTGATCAATTCAAGCTAATTAATATATTCATTACCTCAAATAGTTATCATTTCTTTGTGGTGAGAACATTTAAAATCTACTCTGTTACCTATTCTTAAATATAATGTATATTAACTATAGTCACCATGCTATGCAACAGATCACCAGAACCTATTTCTCCTGTCTTTGTACCCTTTGACGAATATCTCCCCTTTCTCCATTCTCCTTTTCTCCCCCGCCCCAGCATCTGACAACTGCCATTCTTCTCCCAGTTTTCATGAATTTGACTTTTTAAGATTCAACATATAAATAAGATCATGTGGTGTTTCTGCTCCAAACCAGTTCTCTCGGACTTAGCCAAATGTCCTCCAGGTTCATCTATGTTGTAGTAAATGACAGAAGTCCCCTTCTTTTTTTTTAAGGCTGAGTAGTATTGCATTTGTGTGTGCGTGCGTGTGTATAAAATATTTTTTATATCAGGCACTTTGGTTGTTTCCATATCTTGGCTATTGTGAAGAATGCTGCAGTGAACATGGAAGTGCAGACATCTCTTTAACATGCTGACTTCAGTTCCTTTGGATATATACTCAGAAGTGGGGTTGCTGGATCATATGATAATTTTATTTTTAGTTTTTTCAGGAACCTCCATACTGTTTTCCGTAATAGCTGTACTAATTTACATTCCTGCCAGCAATATACAAGGGTTCCTTTCCTCCATATCCTCACCAATACTTATCTTTCAACTTTTTGCTAATAGCCAGTTGAACATGTATAAGGTAATATCTCAGTGTGGTTTTAATTTTCATTTCTCTAATGATTAGAGATGTTAAGCATTTTTCATATATCTTTTGCTCATTGTATGTCTTCTTTCGAGAAATGTCTATTTATGTCTTTGGCTGTTTTTTAAAAGCGTTATTTGTTTTCTTGTTTTTCAGTAGTTCGAGTTCTTTGTATATTTTGGATATTAGCTCCTTATGCAATGTATAATTTGAAGATATTTTCTCCCAATCTGTAGGTTGCCTCTTCACTCCACTAATTGTTTCCTTTGCTTTGCAGAAGTTTTTTTAGTTTGATGCAATCCATTTGTCTATTTTTCTTTTGTTGCTTGTGTAAGATAATAATTTTAAACAAACATTCAGAGAACAAACAAAAGTGCTTGGAAACAGGAGAAGTAAAAACGTTAAGAAAATCTCTCAGGATATAGAGCAAAAACATGGAAAATAGGAGAGAAGAAATAATGAATTTATAGAACCACACCAGAATGTCTAACATCCAAATATGGAAAGTAGATTTAGAGACAATGGAAGGCAATTTTCCAAAGAAGCAATTCATGAAAACTTCCCAGGTATCAAGTTCCTGAATCAAGTTCCCAAGGTATCAAGTTCCCAAGGTATCAAGTTTCAAAATTGTACCTAGCACTATGGATGGATGAAAATTTATTCACTGAGACAAATCATTGTGAAATTTCATCATGACGAGAATAAAGAGAAGATCCTACATGTTTTCAGAGAGAAAAAAGATAACATTCTTTATACAAAGGATCAAGAATCAGAATGGCATTGGACTTCTCCAAAGCAATATGGTGGAAGACAATGGAGAAATATTTCACTATTTGAAGAAAAAATATTTCTGAAGGCAGAATTTTATACCCAGCAAAACTATTAATCAAATGTAAGGGTATAAAAAATAGGTTTTCAGACATTCCAGGCCTTATACTAAAGCTATTGGAGGTTTTTTTTTTTTTAAATAAAAAAGGAGTAAAATTTTAAAAGAGGAAGATGTATGGTCCAGGAAACAGAGACTCCATCATAGAAGGGAGGTGAAGGAAATCTGCACTAATATAATAACTGCATAGTAGACTTATAGGGCAACAATCCAGAAGGTTCCAGAAGAGACTGCTTCAAAAAGGTGGAATTATTGTGCTTGAACAAATTGAGAGGAGGGCACAGTTTGGGGACAAATGATTAAAACAAACAAAAAATTGTCTTTGTTTATAAAAAACAAAATATCTACCTATATGGATTAGAGAAAGTAAGTCAGGTAAAAAAGGCAATTGTTAACCTCAGGAAAAGCAAAAGCTGTTCAGAAATGGGAAAATAAACATAGTATTTATGGTTCAGTGATTCACAGTATTTACAGAATTATAACAATGTAAACATTGTTAAAAAGTAAATTGAAGCTGGTTGCTCCAGCTTACCCCTGTAATTTCAGTACTTTGGGAAGCCAAGGTGGAAGGATCACTTGAGGCCAGGAATTTGAGACCAGCCTGGGCAACATAGCGAGACCCTGACTATACAAAAACCTTTTTTTAATTAGCCAAGAGTTGTGGGGCACACCTGTAGTCCAGCTACTTGGGAGGCTGAGACAGGAGGATCCTTTGAGCCCAGGACATTAAGAATTCAGTGAGCTATAATCGTGCCACTGTACTCTAGTCTGGGTGACAGAACAAGATCCTGTCTCTAAAAGAAAAATAAAATAAATTGAAGCACAACTTTAAAGAATATATTTGAGCAAACAATGATTCATTAATCAGACAGCTCCAAACGAGGAGTATTCAAGAGCTCCACCAACAGACCACAAAGCAGGAGGCTTTTATAGGACAGATACAGAAGTAAAGCAAAGAAAAATTTGATTGGATATAGTTATCCAGTTGCCTTATTTGGTCTATGCCTGTTAGTCCATTCTTGCATTGCTATAAATAAATACTTGAAGCTGGGTAATTTATAAAGAAAAGAGGTTTAATTGGCTCATGGTTCTGCACAGGAAGTGTTGTACTGGCATCTGCTTCTGGTGAGGCCTCAGGAAGCTTCCACTGGTGGCGGAAGGTGAAGAGGAAGCCAGTAAGTCACATGACAAGAGCAGGCATGGCGGCAGGGGAGGAGAGCAGGTGCACACACTTTTCAACAACCAGAGTTCATGTGAACTTATAGTGAGAACTCACTCATCACCAAGGGGATGGCTATTCGTGAAGGATTGGCCGCCATGATCCAATACCTCCCACCAAGCCCCACCTCCAGCACTGGCGATTACATTTCAACATGAGATTTGGGTGGGGACAAACATCCAAACCATATCAGTCCCACTGGAAAATCCCTAATTAAATAATTACAAGTTTTTGGCTACTTCTGATTGGTTGAGCTTAAATTATGTTTTTCTTTAATACAGGCATTTGCAAGAAAAATCTGAAGTTAAGTTTTGCTTATGTTTGCAATCAAGCAAGGTTTAGGTCACTTATGAGGCCTAACTTGTTTTGTCTGCTCAGAGATTCTTCAGGCCTGGCCTCCACTTTAATTTACTTGAAGAGCATTGAATATGAATCTGCAGAATTTCAGTGAAACTATAGAGGAAGAATGGAGGTAAGGGGTGTGTGTGTGTGTGTGTATGTGTGTGTGTGTGTGCCCGCAAGCACTTGTGCATGCTCTTGTGTGTATATGTTGTGTGTTATGTGAAAGAGTAAAATCCTTTTTGATCTGTAGAGGAAGTCAATGTTCAATGCAAAAGATGAAAACACCAAGAAATAGTAATGAAGTCATGTTATTATAGATATATGGATGTAAATATCAAAAGAATCCATTAAAATGAAAGTGATTGCCTTAGAATTAGGAAATGGCAGAGGGAAAATGGAGAGTTGAGGAACTGCTCTCTATCATAAGCTTTAAATCTATCTTCCTGGGCATGGTGACTCACGCCTGTAATCCCAACGTTTTGGGAGGCTGAGGCGGGAGGAATGCTGAGCCAGGAGTTTGAGACTGGCCTTGGCAGCATAGTGAGCCCCCATCTCTACAAAAAATAATAATAATAAAAAAAACTAGCAGGACATGGTGGTGCATGCCTGTAGTCCCAGCTACTTGGGAGGCTAGGATGGAAGGATTGCTTGAGCCTGGGACAGTGAGGCTGCAGTGAATCAGGATCATGTCACTGTACTCCAGCTCTGGGCAACAGAGAGAGACCCTACCTCAAACAAACAAACAAACAAGCCAAAAATACCCACAAACTATCTAACCCTAAACTCTGTGGATTTACAAGTTTCATTTTAAAAAATTTTAATAAAAGGAAGAGATCAATGGTCAAAAGTTACAGAGTAGTATAGCAGAATGAGAATTAACTAAAAATCACTTCCAGGGACCAGCAGGCTACTATTTGGCAATGGAACAGTTCCGGGTTGGTCCACCCTAAGTGCTAGAGTCTGCCTCTATTCTAGGTCCCTCCTCAATACAGGACAATTTGTTTCATGAAACTACCAAGTTGCTTTGTTACTATATATAAAAATCATTCAGATTTATCACATGTCACCACCCCCTATGAGAAATTACACAACAAACACCGAGCGCTTGCTTCTCAATGCCTCTTTCTAACGTTGTGTCTCTGTTTCTTGTACCATCTCCCCCCACCCACCCTGACACACATTAAATCTAATTAGGGTGTTATCTAGATTTCAATACAAGTTTGACAAGTAGACAAGTAGATGAATAAGAGATTAACACAAAATCAAACTGCCCCATGCATCCTGTCTTCATGGAAATTAGCTTGTGAAGTCAAATGAGTTGGTTTTTCTTTTTCTTTTCTTTCTTTTTCTTTTTTTTTTTTGGAGACAGGGCCCAGGTTGGAGCGCAGTGGTACAATCACAGCTCACTGTAGCCTCGACCTCCTGGGCTCAAGCGATCCTCTTGCCTCAGTCTCCCACATAGCTGGGACCACAGGTGTGTGCCACCATGCCCAGCCAATTTTTGTATTTTTTTATAGAGATGGGGTTTCACCATGTTGCCCAGGCTGGTCTCAAACTCCTGCACTCAAGTGATCTGCCAGCCTCAGCCTCCCAGTGAGTTGGTTTTTCTCTTTGTTCTCACATCATCCCTTTCTTCTTCTTGCATATCCCTAAGTTTAAGCCCCAGGTTATGCCACATCTCCTTGATGAAGTCTTTCTGATCAAGGTCAGGCTTCCCAAAGATAACTTCTTCGTTCTCTCTCACCCTCTTACAGCAAGGCACCAACAGCTCTTCTTAGCAATGTACTGAGTGCCTGGCACTTAGTATTGTTTATTTTATTGTTCCAAGCTCCATCTGGGGGCAAGCGCCCCAACTAAGACATTATTAGCACTCTCTGCATCTAGGAAGGACTTCGTTGGAACTTGTAGATTTGGCTCCTGAAACCACACAAAATAAAACAAAATCCTGAACATGCCTACATAAATATGCACAAAAACACATTCAGTTCCACTGAATGGTTATTTGATGAAATTGAAATTATTTTTCATTCTTCAGGCATGACAATCATTTTGTTTAAATAAAGACTTCTTATCTTTTAAAGGCATATACTAAATATGTACATATGAAATGGCATAATGTTTGGGATTTGCTTCAAAATAACTTGGTACTTGAAGAGAACTAGGTGGCAATGTAAGTAAAATCAGAGGACCAGGAATTTATGCTTTTTGTGGCCCAAGGATGGGTAAATAGAGGTAATTTGTGCTATTTCCTCTATTTTTAATTTGTTTGAAATTTGTATAATAAAATATTAAATACATAAATATATATTTATATCTAAGATATAATTATAATAATATTAAATATTATACGTAAGTACATATATATGCATTCAATTATGGAATAAAGAGTATTTGACCTGGCTGGGCATGGTGGCTCACGCCTGTAATCCCAGCACTTTGGGAGGCCGAGGCAGGTGGATCACGAGGTCAGGAGTTTGAAACCAGCCTGGCCAACATGGTGAAACCCTGTCTCTACTAAAAATACAAAAAATTAGCCAGGCGTGGTGGCTGGCGCCTATAATTCCAGCTACTCGGGAGGCTGAAGCGGTAGAATCGCTTGAACCTGGGAGGTGGAGGTTGCGGTGAGCCGAGATCGCGCCATTGCACTCTAACTGGGGCGACAAGAGTGAAACTCCATCTAAAAACAAACAAACAAAAAAAAGAGTGTTTGACTTTAATGAGTTATTACTTCCTGGCTTAACCCGTTTTACTTTACAGAAAAGACATAAGAAAGTGAAATTACTTGTCTAAGTTCACAATAATGGCTGACTGTGGCAATGCTGGTCCTAGACTTCAGATCTAATCATTTTAAGTGTAGTGGACTCTGAGATAGCTGAGATAGAGGAAGTGGTGGGGGAGAAGTGCTAACTGCTTTATTCTCTCATCTGAAAGCTTTAAGTCTGTTAAAAATAGAACTTGCCTAGTCAAAGTAATACTCTCAGCTATTATTATTCAATTATACCTTGGTGTGAATGAGTGTGACATTCTTTTCTGAGAAATAACCCATTAAAGAACTACAGAGGAGAAAAGAGTAGAGGCTGGAGAAAGTGCAGGACTTGAAAGACAAGGGGTCTAACCATACATTTTATCTACTCAAAATGTAGAGCAGATGCACCAGAAAATATTAACAGTGGCTATCTCTAGGTGTTAGGATAAGAGTTGCTTTTGTTTTGTTTTGTTTTAGATTTTTTAATATTTTCCAAGTTTTCTGCCTAATACACATGTTACTTTTATCGTTCATTCTTTGTTATCTAACACAGATTTTTTTTTTTTTTTTGAGACAGAGTCTTCCTCTTGTTGCCAAGGCTGGAGTGCAGTGGCACAATCTCAGCTCACTGCAACCTCCGCCTCCTGGGTTCAAGCGATCCTCCTGCTGGGATTACAGGTGCCCACCCCCATGCCTGGCTATTTTTTGTATTTTTAGTAGAGATGGGGTTTCGCCATGTTGGCCAGGCTGGTCTGGAACACCTGACCTTATGATCTGCCCACCTTGGCCTCCCAAAGTGCTGGGATTACAGGTGTGAGCCACCGTGCCTAGGTTTTGCCCCAACCTTTTTGGTACCAGGGACCAGTTTCACGGAAGACAATTTTTCCATGGACGGGGTGCAGGGGGATGGTTTCAGAATAATTCAAGTGCATTACAGTTATTGTGCACTTATTTCTATTATTATTACATTGTGATATACAACGAAATAATTATACAACTCACCATAATGTAGAATCAGTAGGAACCTGAGCTTGTTTCCCTGCAACTAGATGGTCCCATCTAGGGGTGAGGGGAGACAGTGACAGGTCATCATGCATTAGATTCTCATAAATAGCAGCAATCTAGATCCCTCACATGCGCAATTCACAATAGGGTTCATGCTACTATGAGAATCTAATGCTGCCTCTGATCTGACAGGAGGTGGAGCTGAGGCAGTAATGCGAGTGATGGGGAGCAGCTGTAAATACAGATGAAGCTTGGCTCGCTTGCCTGCTGCTCAGCTCCTGCTGTGTGGGCTGGTTCCTAACGAGCAAGAGGAAACCTGGAGGACACTTTGGTTTCATCAAGCAACACTTGCCACCAAGAAGGCGTTGAGTGCCAATTCCATACCTGATACCCCCAGGTAGAGGAAGTCTTGGGCCTTGGGGTTTGCAGTCTAGTTTCCTGGTAGTGTCTGTCATGGGGCTGAAGACCAAGATTCGTCTTCAAGCTAGACTTTGCCCGTTTGGATATTTCATATTTTGAGAGGCAAAGAGAGCTTCTGCAATGTTTGAGGCCAAAATTCAAAGCAGAGCCAGGCCCAGGAATCCCATCAAGCAAGGCCTGTTGCCCATTCTGCTAAGATTCAGATCACTTTTGAGAATATAAGTGGCTCCCTGGGCCACTGTCTTAATCTTTCTATACCTTGGTGAGGCTTCTGTTAATGGTAGAATCTAGATGGATAGTTTGGGCCACTTCGTAAATGTGGGTAGTGATTTTATTCAGATTAGATGATTTTGTTCAGATTAGGATGCCAAAAGTCTGGAACAAGGCAAGACCAGAAAGTCTGGTTAGGCAAGAGGCAAATGGTTTAAAACAGAGACCTTCATAATTTGGCAAGCTTTTAAATTACTTGGAGTATGCAAAATACAGTTGCCTGGACCTTACCCGAGACCTATTGGAAAAAACAACAACAACAACAACAGGGCAGGTTCCTTGGATCTGTGCTGGGCTATTCCCCCAGAGAAATCAGGGAAAATTATAGATGTCCATAATTCCAGACAGAATTACAGGTCCTTGAGCTTGGTTTGCTGAGATAACATGTTGCTTCTCTCTCTCTCTCTCTCAATGTCTCTCCATTTTCAAAAGTAGATGTCCCTTTTTTTCTGATCCAATGCTTGATTTCTAGCTGGGCTGAACCAGAAGCGTCACATCTAGTTAGTCTAGGTGTGGATGGAATTTGGTAATCATAAACATTAGAGCTGGAATATTGTAGGTAATTGATGTAACCAAATGAAGAACCAGAGACCCAGGATGAAAAGTTCCTTGCCCAGATCTCCAAACTCACATCCAGGTTTCTCCCGGCCTACCCTCATCTCTTACAAGCCAGCATCCTTTTACAGCAGACTGTGGGCCCCAAAGCACAGCTGTGGACAAAAGCGCGCTGTGCATTCACCCCGAGGTCTCGAGGCCACCAGGGCATTGGTCAGCATTTGTGGTCATGGCACTTCGCATTTGCCTGCTTTGAGGGCTCCCAAAAACCCACTTCCTGGCCGGGCACGGTGGCGCACGCCTATAATCCTAGCACTTTGGGAGGCCAAGGCAGGCAGATCACTTGAGGTCAGAAGTTCAAGACCAGCCTGGCCAACATGGTGAAACCCTATCTCTACCAAAAATGCAAAAATTAGCCAGGCGTGGTGGTGGGTTCCTGTAATCCCAGCTACTCAAGAGGCTGAGGCAGGAGAATCGCCTGATCCCAGGAGGTAGAGGTTGCAGTGAGCCAAGATCACACCACTGCACTCCAGCCTGGGCGAGAGTGAGACTCTGTCTCAAAAAAAAAAAGACAAAACTCACTTCCTTTCACCTTAGCACCCTAATGAGTAACAAGGAAGTGCAGGGATGAGTTCCTTTGCCCCAGCCTCTGCAGCAGTGTGTTTTGGGAGTGCTGGGCTCCCTCATGGTGCAGAGAGGGGACATCATCTTGCAGTGGACGTTCACAGCAGACCACACCCAAGAAGCAAAAATCCAGTCCACGTGGAGTGCACCCTCAGGCTCCAGAGGCCCATGGTCCCCTGTTCCTTGCACCATCAGATAGTCCCATGTGTGGGTCGCTGGCCTTGTTTCTGGTACCTTTCAGGGAGACCAGGCCAAGTGTGAAAATCCACCAGGGCCCTTTGCAAGCCCAAATTGAGGATTTTGTGGCCGCATTAAAATGCCTTTCTCCTTCTTCTGAAAAAGGATTAGATGCAACAAAGTGCTTGAGCCCTCAGTGCCTGTGAAAAGAAGCCCAGTCTCAAGTGTTAAGCTCGGATTCCACGCAGCCTCCGGCAAAGGCCTCCTCAGGAAACGGGCCTGTGTGGCTGCAGCTGCTCAGATTCCAGCGCTAGGGTTGATTTGCACCAGTCGAGGGGTAGGGGTGGGGGTGGACCAGATGTTTTAAGGAGATTATTGCCTGAAAGCAAAGCCAGTTTTCCTGTGTGACACCCACTTCTTGAAGGTGATTTTTTTACATAGTGCCACCAAAATTGGTAGGCGTGGAAACAGGAGTTTACGTCTTCTGAGAGCGTCCAACAGCCTCAGCTTCAGGTGCCTTATCTTATTTAATCATGACCATATTACCTCTGTTCTGGGCTGAATTGTACCCCCAAAATTCTTATGTTGAAGCCCTAATTCCCCGTTACCTAGGATTGTAACCGTAACAGGCGCTATGGTCTTTAAAGGGGCAATTAAGTTAAAATGAGGTCATATGAAGGGACCCTAATCCAATATGATTGGTGTCATTATGAGAAAAAAAATTAGGACACACTCATATGCAGAGGGAGTCCGTGTGACAGCGCAAGAAGGTGGCTGTCTACACCCAAGGTTAGAGGCCTTGGAAGAAAACAGCCCTGCTGACACCTTCGTCTCAGGTTTCTAGCCTCCAGAATTGTGAGAAAATAAAATCTGTTGTTTAAGCCACCCAGTCTGTGGTATTTTGTTATGACAGCTTTAACAAAATCATCCAACCTCCATTTTACAGATGGGTAAACGAAGGCTTAGCCAAGTGAGGTAACTGACCCAATGGTATGTAGTTCTTTTTTTTTTTTTTTTTTTTTTGAGACAGAGTTTCACTCTTGTTGCCCAGGCTGGAGTGCAATTGCACAATCTCAGCTCACCTCAACCTCTGCCTCCTGGGTTCAAGCGATTCCCCTGCCTCAGCCTCCCGAGTAGCTGGGATTACAGGCATGCGCCACCTTGCCTGGCTAATTTTGTATTTATTTTTTTTAGTAGAGACAGGGTTTCTCCATGTTGGTCAGGCTGGTCTAGAACTCCCAACCTCAGGTGATCTGCCTGCCTCGGCCTCCCAAAGTGCTGGGATTATAGGAATGAGCCACTGTGCCTGGCCGGTATGTAGCTCTTGAGTATCACGGGCCCAGGTCTGATTTGTCTGATTCCAAAACTCTTGTGTTTAACCCCCTCATTAACTGCCTGAGGAAGGGAGCCAGGGGACAGAATTCTAACACTCCCTGGGCAAGAGTTAACACCTAGGCTTTATGATGCTTTTAGTAAGGGGGCTATTAGACCAATGTCTCCCACCGTACTGTTGTAATGTGGGCAGGCCTGTCTGGGGGCTTCCACAGCACAATGTTTGACTAGGGATTTGAAATGGATTTGTCACATAAATTGACTGACAAGTGGTTCTCAAACCTGTTTGCAAATTAAAATCTTGGGAGCAGCTAGAAAACAAGAGCCATCTTTTTGGGCCTAGCTAAGAGCTGCTTGGAATGGGCTCCTGAAATCTGCATTTTCGGTAGATTCTCTGGGTGAGTCTAATGCATAGTCAAGTTTGAGAACCAATTTAGGAGAGAAAGCATTCAAAAGGTAAAGCTTCCCGGTGAGGATAATTTTCATATGGGAAGGACCATTTATTTAAAAGACAAATTCACAGGCAGCTCCTCAGTATTTCTGTCCCCTAGGTGACTGACGTGACCTGTAGTATGCAGGGGGACATCAAGAACCCAAGGCAACCTCTGCTGATCTTTAACAGAAGCTTCCTGCAGCTTCAGGTGCCCCCCCATTCCATAGATGAATCCACCACAGCCCCAGTAACGTGATCCATGTCTCCAGCCAACCAGGCAGCAAACAGGTCTTCCTTAAAGGGTCTCACGCTGCAGTTTAATGCCGTCCTTAGTTGAAGAACTTCAGTGGGGATGTAGGACACATTTGCTACAACCCTCACAGTATGTTTTCAGGTGCATTAGCATAATTATTAGGTCATAGGCCCCAGCCTTCCAGGTGAGAGTGGCTTAGGGCCCAGCTTCTTCAGCCCAGACATTGCAGCTGGCTGATTACATACTTAGAATTCAGAAAACTGGCTTGTTTCTTAGGGCACTGACAAAATAAACCCCACAGTGTCAGGGTGAAGGAATTCTGCTCTGTTGAAGTCTTTTAGATTAGAAAGGGCAACATCAGGTTTCAATTATAGCTACAAGGGATATTTCCTCATTGGGAACTCTGTCCTACCTGCCTTATAGGGTTAGACCTCCCCATATTAGTTATCCATTGCTGTGTAATTAAACACCCTAAAACTTATGGGCTTAAGACAACAAAAAACCAGCCGGGTGCAGTGGCTCACACCTGTAATCCCAGCACTTTGGGAGGCCGAGGTGGGTGGATCACAAGGTCAGGAGATCGAGACTATCCTGGCCAACATGGTGAAACCCCGTTTCTACTAAAAATACAAAAATTAGTCAAACATGGTGGCACATCCTTGTAATCCCAGCTATTCAGGAGGCTGAGGCAGGAGAGTTGTCTGAACCCAGGAGGTGGAGGTTGCAGTGAGCAGAGATTAGCCACTGCACTCCAGCCTGGTGACAGAGTGAGACTCTGTCTCAAAACAACAACAACAACAACAAACCTTATTTTATCTCCCAGTTCCATGGGTCATGGATTCAGGAGAAGCTTAGCTGGGTGGTTCTGGCCAGGGTCCCTCTTGAGGTTCCTGTCATGTGTCACCTGGGGCTGTAGTCATCTGAAAGCTAGATTGGGGCTGGAGGGTCTGCTTCCAAGGAGGCACACTCACACACCTGGCAAGTTGGTGCTAATTGTTGGTGGGAAACCTCAATTCCTCCCTCATGGGCTGTTCACAGCCTGCTTGAATGGCCTCACAACATGGCAGCTGGCTTCCCTCTTAGATGGTGATCTGAGAGGGAGCAAGGCAGAAGTCAGAAGTACTTTCTTTCTTTTTTTTTTTTTTTGAGATGGAGTCTCACTCTGTCGCCCAGGCTGGAATGCAGTGCCACAATCTTGGCTCACTGCAACCTCTGCTAATCTGTTTTTATATTTTCAGTTAATCTAATGCTAATTTATTATGATACCACTGGCCCAATTAACAGAATACATTATTCCAATCTGTGGTGAAACCTCCAAGATATGTGTCAAACATATATATAATATGTTTACTGCTACCTTTATGGTTGTGAACAAAATCACTATTTATATTCAAATGTTATTTGCAGAGCCTTTACTATGTTCCAGAATGCTCTTTCATATATTTTCCTATTAAATTTTCAAAATCACCCTATAGGCTGAGTATTTCAATGTTTGATTCATTTCCCTCCATATTTCACCTCTAGAGAGGCTAGACGACTCAATCAAAGTCACATAATGGGAAGAACCAGTTAGTGACAGAGTCCATTTCCACCATTTGAAGCCGCATTTGTGACCCTTCACCAGCTGCCTCCTTGAGCTTGGTGAACACGTGGCCTCGCTGTCTTCTCTGCGTCACTGGGACTATCTTCTGTGATCACTGAAAATGATGGTTGTGAATAATGGTGGCATCAGGAAATTGCGGTGGTGGCCTACTTACTGGGAGCTTACTGTGTGCCAGGCATGGTGCTAAACCCCTGCTTGTGTTGTCCATGCGGTAGGAATTATCACCATTTCACTGATTAACAGACGTAGATGCAAAAGGCTAAGCGATGTGCCCAGGTCACAAACAATTGTTGGGGCTGGAAATGAGGCCTCCTGTGCAACTCACATCCATGCATTTACCTGCCAGCTCCCCTCCCCAGGGCTCTGCTTCTGCAACTCTCAGTTGGCAGGTGGAGACCCTCCCTAAATGATTGATGGCCAGGTTTCCTCTGAAAAGCCTCCTGATATGGTTTGGCTGTGCCCCACCCAAATCTCATCTTAAATTGTAGTTCTCATAATCCCCATCTGTCATGGGATGGACCAGGTGGGAGGTAATTGAATCATGGGGGCTGTAACCCTCATGCTGTTCTCGCAGTAGTGAGTTCTCCCGAGATCTGATGGTTTTATAAGGGGCGTTTCCCCCTTTGCTCAGCACTTCTCCTTGCTGCTGCCATGTGAAGAAGGATGTGTTTGCTTCCCCTTCCGCCACGATTGTAAATTTCCTGAGGCCTCCCCAGCCCTGTGGAACTGTGAGTCAATTAAACATCTTTCCTTTATAAATTACCCAGTCCCAGGTGTTTCTTCATAGCAGCATGAGAACGGACTAATACACTTTCCTTTCCACACTTGCTGCAGTTCCTGAAAACATTACATAATTGTTTTTAACTGTGTCAATTTTGCAATGTTTCTCCTAAGCAGTTATATTGCGTTATTAGGTGATTGGGTGAAAACCCAGTTTGGGGGTCAAAATAATTTTATTTCTCTACTTGATAAATGCTATGTTGTAGCATTAAATAATAATGGTAGTGATTTGTAGGAATCAGGAGCAGCAGCAGCAAAAGTGAAAAAGAATCATAGGAAAGTCTACTTCATTTCATTAAAAATGCTTACAATGGAGAGAAGTTAATTTCACCATAACAATAGTGTATTCATTGTCTGGGGCTGCCATAACAACGTACCATACAGCCATCTCTTGGTTTCTGTGAAGGATTGGTTTCAGGACCCTCACAGGACACCAGAATCAGAGGATGCTCAAGTCCCTGATATAAAATGGCATAGTATTTGCATATAACCTGTGCACATCCTCCCATATATTTTAAATTATCTCTAGATTACTTATAATACCTAACGCAATGTAACTGCTATGCAAATAGTTGTTATACTGTATTTTTAATTTGTATTATTTTTTATGGTTGTATTGTTGTTTTTTATATTCTTTCAAATATATTCAACTTGTGGCTGGTTGGATGCACAGTTGTGGAAACTGCAGATGCCGTGCTACAAATTGGGTGGCCTAACACACAAAACTTATTATCTGAAAACTCTGGAGGCTAGAAGTCTGAAATCAACGTGCTTTCTTTGAGGCCTCTATGAGAGGAGGCTTTCTTATCTCTCCTGCTTTCTTTGAGGGCCTGCTTTCTTTGAGGTCTCTATGGAGGATGCCTTCTCTCTTCCAGTTTCTGGTGGCCTCGGACCTGCTGTGACCTGTGGCTGCATCACTTCAATCTCTGCCTCCATCTTCACACGGCTTTCTCCTTGTGTCTCTGTCTTCTTATAGAGGCACCAGACATGCTGGATTAGGGGCCCACCCTACTCCAGCATGACCTCACCCAGATTACATCTGCAGTGGCTCTATTTCCAAATAAGGTCACATTTGTCTGAGGTCCTGGAAATTAGGACTTGAACGTATCTTTTGGTAGGATACAATTCAACCCATGGCAGGTAGTATTAGGGCTTACCCTTAAATCTAAAAGCTGATGCTCAGGACTTATGCAGCATTTGGTGTTGCTTTGGGATAATTTCTAGGAGTTGGGATACATGGGAGACTTTGGCCTGATCTCATAAACATTCAAGAAGGAAACAAGAAGAAATGAATGGAAACATCCTTTGCTTTGTGTTCCTCTGGGGGCAGATGGGGCAGGTTTGGTTGGTGAGAAATCTGGCATAAATCTTACAAGAAAATGTGCATAAGAAGGAGTCCTGTGGGACATTTTCTTGTGCACATGCACCTGGGAGATTTGATGAGCAGGGAATAGCTCATTTGTATGGATGATTTTCTGGCAACCAGATAGAAGATAGACACACTGTGTCTCCTCTGCAATGTTTAGTTGCTTCTGTCAAAGACACAAAGTGACAGCTATGCTCCTGGATTCTGGAGAGAGATAAACAGGACTTGGTTGCAAATGGCAATTCAAAATGGAGGAAGGCTCTTCCCAGCTGGGCAAGGAGCATCCACTCCACAGCACAGCCTTTGGTAGTCACCTGCATCTACTCCTACCACCGCCACTTTGTTGTCTACACTCCCTAGTGGCAAACACTTGCGCCCTCCTTATCTCAGCAGTGTGATAGCCAGCCTCCAAGATGGCCCCTAGTAATTCTCACTTCCTGGCATTCACATCCTGTATAGTCCCCTCCCATATACACAGAGCTGACCTGTGTAACCAATAGGATATTTAAGGAATAATGGTATGTGACTTCAGAGGCTAGCTCATAAAAGTACTTCTGATGGCCGGGCATGGTGGCTCACGCCTGTAATCCCAGTACTTTGGGAGACAAAGGCGGGTGGATTGCTTAAGCTCAGGAGTTTGAGACCAGCCTGGGCAACATGGTGAAACATCTTTTCTACTAAAACTACAAAAATTAGTTGGGCGTGGTGGCATGCACCTGTGGTCCCAGCTACTCAGGAGGCTGAGGCTTGAGCCCAGGAGGCAGAGGTTGCAGTGAGCTGAGATTGTGCCACTGCACTTTAGCCGGGGTGACAGAGTAAGACCCTGTCTCACACACACACACACACACACACACACACAATTGCAAATGACATCCAAAAATCAAAAAGAACTTTATGAGTGGTAGTTTCATTTTCATTGAGGGGAAAGTGCTTTTAAAGTATGTATACTGGCCGGGTGCAGTGGCTCATGCCTGTAATCCCAGCACTTTGTGAGGGCGAGGTGGGCAGATTACGAGGTCAGGAGTTCAAGACCAGCCTGACCAACTTGGTGAAACCCTGTCTCTACTAAAAATACAAAAAAAATGAGCCGGGCTTGGTGGCACCTGCCTGTAATCCCAGCTACTCAGGAGGCTGAGGCAGAAGAATTGCTTGAACCTGGGAGGTGGAAGTTGCAGTGAGCTGAGATCGCGCCACTGCACTCCAGCCTGGGTGACAGAGTGAGACTTCGTCTCCAAAAAAAAAAAAAGTATGTATACTGAGAGAGAGCACATTAGGTCAATCGATGGTGTGATTTTACCTCCTAGGGAACATAAGGGTACATTTGACCATATCTGGAAATATCTTTAGCTGTGACAAGGTGAGGGGGGTGCTGCTGGCCTCTGTTGAGTGGATGTCAGGGATGCTGTTAAGCATTCTGCAAAGCACGTGGCAGCCCCCACAACAGAGAGTGGTCAGGTCCCAAGTGTCAGTGGTGCCAAGGTTGAGAAACTCTGCTTTAGAGACTAGCCCGACTCTGCCTGTGTACCCAGGGAAGTGGGGTCAGAGTATTTTTCCTTTTTCTCAGAATCGGTGTACGTGAGGTATGGGCAAGGTCAGTGGAACAGGAAAAAGTCAGCGTAAAAGACACGCGGCAGTGAAATTTGAGGTCAGAAAGAATGCTGGAAACAGTGAGCAAGCAAACCAAAATTTGAGCTCAGAATCGCTACCTCTGTTGTCCTTGGAAAGTTGAAGGATATTAAACTCTGAAAATGAGTTACCCAAAAGAATTCCTCCAGCTTTCTAAATAAAGGAATTGCGCCTTTGCTCAGGCACCTTTCCAACCTTAATGAGCTACTGCTGTCTTACTTGAGAACACCAGAGGGCGCTCAAGAGAGGAGGAGGCGACTGGTGACCATCAAGGTATTGTATGTGTCTTCACACCACCCTGGTCCCAAGGGTCAGAAGAAAGAAGACAGATTCAACTGTTTCTCTTTCATCTCAGCCCCTCATTAACCAACCTTGTTTCCTCTCCAATTCTTCTACTCAAAGAGTCTCAGCAAAACTTCCTGACACTGGAGCTAAATAAACCTTTGTCACGGGGAGACCTGCTGGCCAAAAAGGCTGAATCTTGGGTGTCTTTGTATTCTCAGCCCCTTGGTGCTTGAGAGGGAGATTTTGATTTGAAAACAAGCCCTGGAGAGGGATGCTAAGTGATCTCTCAAGGCAAGGCCTATGATTATTGCCTTTGGTAGTGAGTTTAGCGATACAATAATGGAAAGTTTGTTGGACCCCAAATTAGGCTCTAAGAAGTCTCAATTTTGCCGTAACTACCTAATTAATGGGACTCAGATGCTCATCTATAGACTTAGGTGGACTGCATGGTAATTTCCTAGGGCTGTTGCAATGAAGCACTGCAAACTGTGTGGCTTCAGCAACAAAAATATATTGTCTCGGTTCTAGAGGCTGGAAATCCAAGATCAAGACGTCTGCACAATTGGTTCCATCTGAAGTCTCTGTAGTAGAATCTCTTTCATTCCCGTCTCCCAGCTTCTGGTGGTTTGCTGGCAATCTTTGCCATTTCTTCACTTATAGATGCAACATCCCAATCTCTACCTTTATCTTCACATGGCATTCTCCCTGTGTATGTGTCTCTCTGTTCAAATTTCCCCTTTTCATAAGGACACCAGCCATATTGGATTTGTGCCAACCCTGATGACCTCATCTTAAGACCCTGTTTCCAAATAAGGTCACAGTCACAGGTACTGAGGGTTAGGACTTCAACGTCTTTTGCAGGAACACAATTCAACCCATAACAAATGGCTTCTAAAGTCTCTCCTGGTTTCTTGACATTACAGCTGTGGAGTTTTGAGAACAGGACTCCATCCACATAGTGCTAATGATGCATCCAGCCTACACCTCCCCGGAGGAAGGGGTAGTTGTTTCAGCCAGAGAAAACTGATTCCAGCCTGGGCACTGGAAGGTTCAAGTTGACTGATGACAAGTCTTTCCAAGAGGCTGTTATCACTGCTTATTGCCACCCTCAGTGGTTTGGAATCACTTTGTTGCTAGTTGGAGTAAATGGAAAATGTGTTTAACTTAAAAAGTGAAACATACAATGCTATCATATTGCACAAGCAAAAGTGGAGAGGGGCAGGGGGGCAACTACTGTTTCAAGATGATTTAAGAATTTGATCAAATGTCTGGCTGCACAACTGCATGTTTTGAAAGCACCTCACAGATGGGTTCTATAATTGAGAAATGCATTTGTTCTTTGTTTGGTGCGTTTAAATAATGTGATTCAAAGTTTGGAGTTGAATGCCTTTCTGAAATGACTTCCCTCCATCTCCCACACACACGGTAGTATGTTTTCACAGAACGGCGTGCAGTGGGGAAAGGACTGCAGGCTTTTGGAAAGATGTAGTGCACATCCATGAGAAAATATGTCAAAGAATTTGCAAACAGACACAGAAAAGTAATAACCAAAAATCAGCATCTGTGAAGCCTTGCTTTGTGTTTAGAAAAGATAGGCCAGGCATGGTGGCTCACACCTGTAATCCCAGAACCCATGTGTTCCCCATTCCAGAAAAACCCTCAGCACCTTTTTGTATCTAAGTCTTCCAAGAAAGAAAACATCAGGACCAGGCGCTGTGGCTCACACTTGTAATCCCAGCACTTTGGGAGGCCAAGGCAGGTGGATCACTTGAACCCAGGAGTCTGAGACCAGCCTGGGCAACATAGTGAAACCCCGTTTCTACAAAAAATACAAAAATTAGCCGGGCATGGTGGCACGCTCTGTAGTCCCAGCTACTAGGGAGGCTGAGGTGTGTGGATCAGTTGAGGCCAGGCATTCGAGAGCAGTCTGGCCAACATGCTGAAACCCTGGCTCTACTAAAAATGCAAAAATTAGCCAGGCATGGTGGCACATGCCTGTAGTCCCAGCTACTTGGGTGACTGAGAGATGAGAAGTACTTGAACCTCGGAAGTGGAGGCTGCAGTGAGCCAAGATCACACCACTGCATTTCAGCCTGGGCGACAGAGTGAAACTTTGTCTCAAAAAAACAAAAACAATACAGAAAAGAATAGCCACAGAGAATTAAAGACATGGCATATTTTTAAGAGCGAAGCACCACACAGAAAGTGAGAATTCACAGGACTTAATAGGGCGAGGCATTTCAGTGTTCTGAGAACACCGTAGAGCAAACTTCTCCAATAAGTATTCCTTCCTTAGCATTTCTGGAGTCCATAGTACTTGAAAATCTTGATAGAATATTCAGTATCACTAGCTACTAGTGAAAATAAACAACTTACTTTAAAAAGGACGAAGTGAGCATTTCCAAGTATCAGGTGATAAGAGCTTCCTAGCATTCCCTGGAAAGTGGGGCATTTCCCAAAGCCCACTCGCTCTGATCCTGTCCTCTTGGATGGCTTTGGACACCAGGACATCATATGGCTTTTCAACATTCCAGGATTCCTGACTTTGGGGGCAGAATCCTGCCCAGTGTTTTCTTTTCTTTTTAAGATAGGGTCTTGCTCTGTTGCTCAGGCTGGAGTGCAGTGGTGTGATCATGGCTCACTGCAGCCTTGACCTTCCAGGCTCAAGTGATTCTCCCACCTCAGCCTCCCTAGTAGCTGGGACTACAGAGCGTGCCACCATGCCCGGCTAATTTTTGTATTTTTTGTAGAAATGGGGTTTTACTATGTTGCCCAGGCTGGTCTCAAACTCCTGGGCTCAAGTGATCCACCTGCCTTGGCCTCCCAAAGTGCTGGGATTACAAGTGTGAGCCACAGCGCCTGGTCCTGATGTTTTCTTTCTTGGAAGACCTAGATACAAAAAGGTGCTGAGGGTTTTTCTGGAATGGGGAGCACATGGGTTCTGGTTTTCATATACCTTTGTGTGGTCTGAACAGGTTCCTCCAATCATAATATGCAAATATATATGATCCTAATGGGCTCTGCCTAAACCCTTTCCAGCTCCAAGACACAGAGCTTAATTACCACTTGGTTACAGACTCACAGGAGGATACACAGAAAACTGAATGGACACTGCTAACTCTAATAATCTGCAGCAGAGGCTCTTAACCTCCAATAAGCCGTAGAGTCACCTGGAGGGCTCATTAACACACAGACTGCAGGGTCCTGCTCCAGAGTTCCCAAGTCAGATTCAGCAGGTCTGGGGTGGGCCTCAGAATTTGCATGTTTAACAAGATCCCAGGAGATACTGACCCTGCTGGCCAGGGAACCACACTCAGAGACACCCAGGGCTCCAGTAATAAGGAACATAGAGAATGCTCCCTAGGCACCTGGCACCAAGGTTTCACCAGAGTCACCAAGACACACTAAGACTGACTGGCCTGAGCTCTCCTGCCCCTAAAAGCAAGGCTGATGTGCAGGAATGCAGGGAAAGGACTCAATGACAGGCCACTATATCTGGATGACTGAAAAACAGACACCTTCACCCCTGGTCAATCTTAAGCCGGCTCAGCATCTGTTTAGGAGAGTTTAGAAGACTTTAGCAGAGTCAGAGCCCCCAGGAAGGGCCGTGACTCATGTGTCAAACATCATCAGGAGGCTGGGCACCACGGCTCATGCCTGTAATCCCAGCACTTTGGGAGGCCAAGATGGTCAGATTGCTTGAGTTCGGGAGTTCAAGACCATCCGGGGCAACATGGCCAGACCCTGTCTTGACAAAAAATACAAAGATTAGCCAGGCATGGTGGTGCATGCCTGTAATCTCAGCTACTTGGGGGCCAATGCAGGAGGATTGCTTGAGCCCAGGAGGTCGAGGCTGCAGTCAGCTGTGGTTGTACCACTGCACTCCAGCCTGGGCAACACAGCAAGACCTTGTCTTACAACACAACACAACACAACAAAAAACCCACATCATCAGGGAGCAAGACAGGGGTCTCAAGGGTGGTGGGAGGTCAGAATGTCACAGGCCCCATCAGCACATTCATTGCAGGCTGAGCAGTGGGAACATGGAGACTGTGGTCGTCTAACCTCCCTTCCAAAAGGTGTTTTCAAATATTGTTTGAGCAGAAGTCTTTTAAAGATATGAAAAACATTGAGGCAGAGTTTCTCTGGTTGAAGTGAGAAGAGGGTAGGCAAGGGGTCTGGAGGCAGGAGAGGATGGGGAGAAGGATACCTCTGGCATCCCCCTTGCGTGGCCTTTCTTTTGATCTCCTGGTGCACCTGCAGGACCTCCATGGAACCCTGGGATTCCTCAGAACACAGTTGGAAAACCATTGTGTGGACCTCTCCCTTATCCCTCATTCATGCATCCACCAAAGGCTTTCTGAGCTCCTCTGTGGAGGAAACCTCTGAGGTGCTATGAAACACAGATACTCCCAGCACACTTTCTGACTTCCACAGAGTAGAAACTATCAGAAAAGATTAGATCATAGTTTTATTGGAGAATTGCTGGGCAGTGCAACAGAATGAGTAGGCCTGGGGTTATGAATACCATGAATACCTGGGGTTATGAATACCAAGAGCTATTCATGGTTATGGGTGGGTTTACCTAGTCATGGCAGCCTTACCTGAGACCTGGAGACTTAACCAGACAGTGGTAATGTCAGGCTCTGGCTCTGGGGGGAGGTTAGTGTGAGTGTGTGTGTGTGTGTGTGTGTGTGTGTGCACATGTGCACGGTAATGGTAGTTCTTTCAGGCAACTGGACCTCTCTGCACATAGCAGGTGCTCAAGGGATATGGACTTTGACTGCTTCCTTTGCCTACTCATGAGACCACCCTGTTCTATTACAGGAAGGTGGAATAGTCTCGTGGTTTAGAACATGGACTTCGGAGCCACACTGCGCAAGTTCACAACCAGCCTGGGTGAACTTGGGCACGTGACTGAACCTCTCTGTTCTGGTTCCCTGACCCATAAAAATGGGAGTGATGATAGCACTTGCTTCACAGAGTTGTTGAGAAGTTTGAATTAATCAACATCTCTAAAGCACTTAGGAAAGGCCTAGTTGTATGACAAGAACCATCATTTGATATGTGGTTATAAGAGGTTTTTTTATACTTGCACATTTTACTCTCAATAAATATTTGATTTTTATTTTTAGGAGGCAAGACTGGGAAAGCATTAGAAGCTAGCTGTTTGGAGGCCTAAATCCTCTAACTTCTCTAAAAGCTTCTTAAATTTTTAAAATATATCAGCTGGTACCTTCAAGGCCAGATGTGAAAGTTATTGTATGATGGGAGTATCAGCTATCTGGTGTAAGAGCTGAATAGCTCTTGAGAGAAGAAAACAGGGTTGGAATCCAAGACTGACCCCTGATCTCAAGTTTTCTGCTTCCCCCACCTCTTTTTCATAACTCAAGAATTAGTGGAGAAAAGAAAAGCATCCTTCATAAGCTATGATTATTAGAACAGCAAGCCAAGAATAGTGGCCATTTAATGAGCACATACTATGTGCTCTGGGCCATGCTCAGTACTTTACATAGGTTCTATCCTAGGCTGGGTTTCCCAGGAGCCCCAGAGACAAAGTTCATGTGCAAGTCATTTATGAAAGATAAGCTCCCAGGGAAAAGAGGTGAGTAAGTGTGAGTGAAGAAGCAGGACATGGAGACGGAGGAAACCGAGCAAATGTATGATCTCAGGCAAAATCGCTCCGAGGTAACTGTCACCTGATCCTGCAGGGGACAGCAGAGTGTAAATTACACCCCAGAGTTATGCCCAGTAGAAGCAAGGAAGCTGGGCTTTTCTTACTCGCATGCCATCAGTTAGAGGATCAGGCCCACCTTGGGGAAATATAAATTTCCAGGCACTTCCAGCTCCACGTCTTTTAGTAAAGTGGGGCTCCAGTAGACCAAGGGAAGCCACAGGTGCTGGCTGCAGGTATGGGAAGCAAAACGAATCTCAAGGAGAAGTGTGCAAAAAAATGAGAAAAAGGGGTCCAAGGAGATCTCAAAGGAGAAGTGTGACTTGGCTCCAAAGAGAAGATCTGGAAGTCATGATCTTGGCCTCCATCAACTCTCATCAACAAATCGCAGGGGAGGCCATGTGGCCCATGGTTGTGGGTCATCCCTCGAGTAAGATTCAAATCCTCCTGCTCCATTCACTGACTGTGTGAACTTGGTGGTCTCTTTGACCTCATTTTCTGTATCTGTAAAGTTGAGATAATAATAGAACTTGTATCAAAGTGAGTTGTTCTAGCTAGGTGTGGTGGCACACACCTTAGTCCCAGGTACTCAGGAGGCTGAGGTGGGAGGATGGCTTGAGCCCAGGAGTTCAAGTTTGCAGTGAGCCATGATTATGCCACTGCACTCCAGCCTGGGCAACAAAGCAAGATGCTATCTCCAAACAAAAGGGAGAGTTGTTTTGAGAATTAAATAAGTTACAAGATGTAAAGCTCTTGGGGCATCAGCTGGCACATAGTAGTGCTCAATAAATGACAGCTGTCACTGTGTGTATGCAGTGTGGTTACACCAGGAATATGCACAGTGAGACAGGTATTGGTCAGGACACAGTGGGAGCAGGAGCTAGGTAAGCAGAAAGGGGCTGGTGGAATGTCTGGGTCTGGGCAGGAAACAGATTAGAGTCCAGGGAAGTCCAATCCAGGCAGGAAGCCTTGGGCATCAACCAGAGACTGAGCCAGGCAGGCTGAGAGAAGACCCTGGAGACCAGGCAGTTAATAAGAGGCTTTGAGAGCAGGGTTGAAAACCCCAGATCATGGGTAGAGGTTCTTTGCTTTGGGGCTGATTTCATTTTGGGTGCTGGGTCAATTCTATTTCCCTTTTAAAAAAATCTTTATTGAGACATAATTTGCATGCCATAAAATCTACTCATTTAAAATATGCAATTCAATGGGGTTAGTATAGTCACAGAGTTGTGCACCTATCACCACAATCTAAGTTTAGAATATTTTCATCACCCCCCCAAAAACTGCATACCCATTAGCAATCACTACCCATTTCCCCTTCCCACCAGCACCTGGCAACCACTAATCTATTTTCTGTCTCTATAGATTTGCCTGTTCTAGACATCTCATATCAATGGAATCATGTAATATGTGGTCTTTTGTGACTGACTTCTTACACTTAGCATAATGTGTTCAAGGTTTATCCATGTCATAGCATGTATCAGTTCTACATTCCTTTTCATGGCTGAATAATATTTCATTGTATGGATATACCCCTTTTATTTATCCATTTATTATGTGATGGACATTTGGGTTGCTTCCCTTTTTTAGCTATTATGAATAATACCGCTATGAACATCCATGTACTAGTTTTAGTTTGGACATATGTTTTCATTCTTCCTGGATATATACCGAGGAATATGATTACTGGGTCTTAAGGAGCCTTTATTTTTAAGCTTTTGAGGAGCTGCCAAACTGTTTTCTGAAGCAGCTGCCCCATTTTACATTTCCACCAGGAGACTATGAGGGTTTCTATTTCTCCTCATCCTCACCAACACTTGTAATTATCTGTGTTTTTGATTCTAGCCCATCCTGGCAAGTGTGAGGTGGTAACTCATTGTAATTTTGATTTGCGTTTCCCTAAGGGCTAATAATAGTGAACATCTTTTCATGTATTTATTGGCTATGTGTATATCTTCTTTGGAGAATGTCTACTCAAAGGCTTTATCCATTTCTAATTGACTCATTTGTCTTTTTTTAATTGAGTTGTAAGAGTTCTTTATATATTGTGGACATCAGTTCTTTCTCACATTCATGATTTGCCAATATTTTCTCCTATTCTGTGGGTCATCTTTTCACTTTCTTGATGGTGCAGCACAAAAATCTAAGTTGAGGTAGTCCACTTTATCTATTTTGTCCTTGGTTTGTGGCTTTGGTGTCACGTCTAAGAAATCATTGCCTAATCCAAGGTTAAGGATTTTTAAGACTTTTATAGTCTTGGCTCTTACATTTAGCACTCTAGTCCTTTTTGAATTAAATTTTGTGTATGGCGTGATGGAGGGGCTCCAATTTCATTCTTTTGCATGTGGATATCCTTTGTCCCAACACCATTTGTTAATGTCTGTGTCAGAGGTATGTGAACCAGAGCAACTCCATCTTGAATGGGAGCTGGGTAAAATGAGGCTGAGACCCACTGGGCTGCATTCCCAGATGCTTAACACATTCTAAGTCACAGGATGAGATAAGAGGTTGGCATAAGATACAGGTCATAAAGACCTTGCTGATAAAACAGGTTGTAGTAAAGAAGCTGACCCAAACCCACCAAAACCAAGATGGCGACAAAAGTGACCTCTAGTCGTCCTCACTGCTACACTCCCACCAGCGCCATGACAGTTTGCAAATTCCATGGCAATGTTAGGAAGTTACCCTTATGGTCTAAAAAGGGAAGGCATGAATAATCCACCCCTTGTTTATCATATCATCAAGAAATAACCATAAAAATGGGCAACTAGCAGCCCTTGGAGCTGCTCTGTCTATGGAGTAGGCATTCTTTATTCCTTTACTTTCTTAATAAACTTGCTTTCACTTTACTCTATGGATTCACCCTGAATTCTTTCTTGTGTGAGATCCAGGAACTCTCTCTTGGGGTCGGGATCAGAACTTCTTTTGGGTAACATCTGGATGACCTCACAGGGGGTGGCATCAGTGTGCTCCCTGCCACCTCTGCTGGACATTAACAACTAGGACTTACAGAGACTTGAAGCTCCCATTTATTCAGTGGTTTCTACACATTCTCTACACCAGTCCAGGCCTTGGTTTAATTGTATTAGAAAACATAAAATTGAAAGCACAACTCCTAAATTTTCATTTTGCAAAAGAAAATTTGTTAAGCTTAAATAATTCCCCATTTGGCATTTAGTTTCGGGAGCCTCTAGCCTTTGTTATTATTTATTTATTTTTGTCCCGATGCAGCTGAAATATCTCTCCTTCTCTATCTCTGGGGCCTGTTTAACCAGGTAAAGAGTCCACACAAAGCTACAAAAATCAGTTGAAAATAAAAAAAAAAAATTAGTGGAGATTAGTTTTCCTTGTCTATCTGATAAATGTCCCTAGACTTGTTTGAATGGCTTTGCATGAAACAGCAATTAGCATGAAAGGACAGCATGACTGGGTGGTTTGGCTTCCTGAAGAAGCCGCTCTGATCACAAGAGCTTACTTTGTCACCACCCTCCTCTGGGGCAGGGTCAGGCCAGCTTGTCACCTGGGACTGGTGACATCTTCTCACTTGGCTTTTCCAGTGGAGTCTCTAGAAACAAATATTTTAGAACTTTCATCTGGACTAGGCAGGATTAAGTGAGAATCTCTTTAGCATCTGCATTTGTTAGAATTAGGTTCATCTGTCTAAAAGCAAGGCCTCAAATAAAAGTGGCTTGAAAATGACCCAAGTTTATTTCTGTCTCATGTGCCCAGGGCTGGTGGGATGGCTCTGCTCCATAGGTCCTGAGGGGCTGCTCTACCTCCTTAGCACAGCTTCTTATAGCACCAGAGGTCCAGCCATCACGTCTGCATTCCAGTCAGCAGGAAGAAAGGAGAGCAAAGAAGGGAATGTCTCTTCCCTTACAGTATGCTTTCTGGAAGTTGTATACCACTTCTACCTTCAGCCTTTGGCTAGGACTTAGTCTCAAGGACACACTTAGCTGGAAGCAATACTGCAAAATGCAGTGTTGTTACTCCACGTGGACCTGTGCCCGGGTATAAACTGGGGCCTCTATTGCAGAGGAAGCAGAACAGAATTGATATTGGGTTACTGTCTAGACTCTGCCAGAGTCCAAGGGCACTCTGTCCTGAGAGTCAAGGGACCTTTTCCTAATTTCAATTCTGCAAATGATTTGTCAGCCCAGTTGAGGAGCAGGCTAGGACAGCATGCAAAGATGCCGTCTTGCTCAACTTAACCCTTCTTCATTTGTGCATTTTCATTTAATACACTTGGATTTGGTACAGAGAAGGGAACAAGGTTCTAGACACTGAAGGAAATGAAATCCCCACATGGCTCAGAGCGTGGGGATTTTGCTACTTGAAATACAATTTCACCCTCTCCACTTTCAAATGAAGATCCTGGCATTGTTTTCCAGAACAATTGCACCGTCCAGACTCAGGGACCCACAAAAGTGTCAATTCACAGCATGTTGGCTTTTTTTTTTTTTTTTTTTTTTTTTGACTAATTGTAACAAGTGGTTGCTGTGAAACGCAGGCTTCCGAAGGCTGCCCTTCCAGTGACCCATACGCTGACCTGGACAGACCACCTTCTGTCCAAAAGAGGAAAAGTTTTGTTCTTAGATCAGATGAAACCCTGGCTTACCCCTGGTGACCAGCGGGATTAATCAGACACCAGTAAAACAGCTGACAGAAACACTGAACCAACTCACAATAACCAGCACACACATCAGGCAGCATTCCTCTGCGGGGTCTTACCTCATCCCTTTCTTTTGCCCTAAGATGCAATCCCTGCTTCCTGAGGCCGGGTTCTCTGTGCTTCTTAAAGGGAGCCACTTGTAAGCTAAGAAGCTGCCCATTTTTAGGATCAATATGGTATTCCCCCAAGTTGGTTAGAAAACACAATGGCAGGGACAAAATTTGCAGCAGGGGTTTGTAGAGGATTAGGGCTGCTTCGCCAGGATTTATCGCCCCATGCACAACCCAGACTGAAACCCTGGTCGCAGTCCGGGTGGTTTAAAATGGGCCAACAGGCATTGCCTTCAGTTTTAGGCCTTTGAAAAGTAAAATCTTCCCAACGTGCAAAAAGTAACCACTAAAAATGAACCATAATCAGATGCAAAGAAAGAATGAAAGATTGTGAAAGGAAAAAAAATTCTGAAACTGTATTTGGGAGGTTCCTGCAGAAGGAGTCCTTCTGAAAGTATGCAGCAGGCTTCATAGCTAGCCCAACAGTCACGTACGTTTCAGAATGTAACTTTGCAATGCAAGTTGCTTCTTTGCTTTACTACCTGCAGAGAGCCACCTGCTTCATTTAATTGTGCTTTGGGTTCTATTTTATTTTTACTTATCTCATTTTCCAGGGCAAAAAGCAGAAAGCAAATAAAACCACATTTTTGCTACTAATTTAATATGAAATCTATTTTAATTCAGAATGATTTCCCTCCACTTTTATTTTAAAACATGTTTGAGAAGAAAAGCAAGCTTAGAGGATTTCTGGTCCTAAATACAGCGATTTCAAGGATTGTTATCAAAACCCTGAAGGGCAGTGTTAAAGAATGGGATAACCTTGAAATATAGGGCGGCTAAGAAGTGAGAGCAAAATATCACTCACTAGTGACTATTTGCAACCAGAGTTATGCCAGGGAAGGGAGAAAGCAGTGAGAGCCAGCAATATTTGAGACAGAAAGAGATGACAGAGAAAGGTATCTTTAGTGAGGAAAGCATTTAGTGACTTTAAATCAGATGCCAAAGGAATATTCACTGGGGGAAAAATCAATTTTTCTGTGCTGTAAAGGAAGCATTTCAAAGTAAGACAACCTTTATTTCCAAATGCCTTCTGGAGGCCCTCCCCCGAGGACACAACACCAACGCTATTAATCTTGACTTAGTGAATGAACGTATTATACGGATTTCAATCCAGACCTTCAAGTCTTAAAGAGTTCTGAAGAGCCCAGATAAAGCAACCCGTTTTTACTTTGGTGATTCCTCAGGGGTAACTCACTTTAATTCCCCTTTCATCTCTATGGGAGGACTCAGAACTTTAAAAGCAAACAGGTTTCCTATACTAATTCCTGGAGAGAAGGCTTCTGTTGCTTTCTTGCTGCTGCGAGACTGAAGGTGGGTGACCATCTTCATTTGTTACCTTGGAAGATGTGGAGAACCAGAAGTAAGTCTGAAATAATAGGCCAACGGTAGCTGTCTCCTTTCTTCGAGGAAAGTTATTGCCCTTCCAAATGCCAGTTTGTTTTTTGATTTTCCACGGTCCAGCCCCGTATTTAGCACAGAAAGATGCTTTAGAAGCCAGAACACTGGTAATAACCCCAAATATACACAAAGACAAAGCAGAGGGCATGTCTGTTTTGTCCCGTCAGACAAATTATGATCTAAATTTTCTGCCAACACCACTTTGTTTCCCCCTGATTGTTTATGGCAACAGCAGCCTGTTTATTGAGATTCTAAAATGCAATGAAATTTTCTGGGATTGAAAAAAAGAGAATAAGAGAGTCAGAGAGAGAGAAGGCTTATTATCTAGAAGTAAACTGTTTCAAATGGAAACCTGACTCCCATTGTGAAAAAGGGAAAGCACTGAGGAAAATTACTCCATATTATCTAGGCTAAACGAAAAATTTTATGCCTCACTGTGCCACTTGCAAGGGACAGGAGAGGAAAGAAAACACTAGAAACTGCGAGGCAACAAACGACTAAGTCGGGATGCAGAGATAGCAGCCTCGCTAGGTTCAGTCCAACTTGTACAGGAATGGTAACAACCTAAGGCAGAGATTTACCAACAATGATCTGTTACCCAGGGATTACATTAATAAAACAGCCAGGGAGGAAAATGGCTCCAGTTAACTTTTTTTTTTTTTTTTTTTTGGAGATGGCGTCTCGCCCTGTTGCCCAGGCTGGAGTGCAGTGGTGCAGTCTCGGCTCACTGCAACCTCTGACTCCTGGGTCGAAGCAATTCTCCTGCCTCAGCCTCCCGGGTAGCTGGGATTACAGGCACCCGCCACCACACCCGGCTAATTTTAGTATTTTTAGTAGAGGCGGGGTTTCACTATCTTGGCCAGGCTGGTCTGGAACTCCTGACCTCGTGATCCACCCACCTTGGCCTCCCAAAGTGTTGGGATTACAAGGGTGAGCCAACGCACCCAGCCACTACATTTTGACATAAAGTCCGAAGACGGGACACAGGTCAGCACTTTTCATCCTAGAGGGTTATCAAAAAACATCAACTTGTATAAAAACTGGTGTGAAAATCGGGTGATGTTTTAATTGATGTCATATGTTTTGTTCTCTCACGTGTCCAGATCCTGGAATAGGCTGAGAAAAATAGAACCTGGAGCGTAAAAAGAAAAAAGAAACATGTTAGTGGATATAGGACATTTTGCAGCTCTCAATTTGATCTGTTCCACAGTTGTCACATGGGATGAGAAGATTGTAGGAATGGGGAAAAAATTAGAATAACCTTGCATTTCAAGTTATGGAAAAGAAACTTTTAAGCTTTTAACATTTCTGTGAGAACAACATGAACCTGACAGCTAAATCACTGAAATATTGATCACATTACAAATAAAAATTCAAACAAATTCGTTTCAACTGAAAGAGGAAAAACATTGATACTACTCCTCATTGGTATGGTGATATGCAAATGTGTACTCCAATAAAGGAATTTGTCAAATTTTTGGACCACAATTATGCGAGGGAATATCAAAATTATATAATTTGCAACAACACAAGGATGTAGTTTTTGTCTGATTTTGGTAATCTCTGAAAGGCTTATTTTTGATGTGAATTAATTGGATAGTCTAATATGCTCCCTTTCAGCCCACCAAAAATATCTGTGAATTAAATTATGTAAACAGTTTCCTCAAAAGCAGAAGCATTGCTAACTCCCTTCCCCCGCATTAAATAGTTCTATATGAGTTGACAGAAGGAGTTGGCCATGTGACCTTTCGCAATGAACGGGGAGCATAGCCCCCTCTGGCCTGAATCTGAGAGAAGCCCCTTCCCAAAGCCCTTATGAGATGATGTACCAGAAACCAACACATCTGACCAAGAGGTCTCTGAAGTTGCAGCCTTTTGTATTTACACTTTTGAGCTATCTCCATTGTGATGCAAATCTCGATTTTCAATCAAAATTGGCTAGAAAAAAAATCTTTCTCTGGAAACTGTTGTAGGAAGCACGTAAGCCTAAATCTTAAATTTTCTCTGTTCTGACTTCCTATTAAGCCACAAAACAAATGTTATCAAACACATACGCCTTTTGCAAGTACTGATTGAAAACTCAACCGTGTCAACTCGCACTTTTAACTAACTATAGTTTTAGTCTTAAAGGGTGCTGAGTTTATGCGTTATAAATGAACACCCCGCCCCCCCGCTTTTTTTTCTTTCTAATTTGGGTGCTCACGTCAAAAGCATCTAAAGGCATTTTAATTTTTGTCGACTGTCCCAATTCAAGTTTGTTTTAGAAAGTCCTCCCTTCTTAGCTTGGATCCTTTATATAAGTCCAGATGAATAAAATAAAATGAAATGCAAAAGGAAGGCATCATTAATGGCCTGAAGGCGTCCCACTTTTATTTTCTTGTATTTTAAGAGCTGAAGTTGGAAATATGGAATCCTCCCAAGCCGCTCAGAAAGTTTGAAGACATTGAGGGCAGAGACCCAGACTTATGGAAGTCTCCGCCTCAGGCTGAAGGTTTGTGGGCGTCTGTGTGTGCATGCGTCTGTCTTTTACTGTACCCTTCAAGATCGAGTTCTGAAGGAGCATTTCTCCTGCCAAAATACACACACAGCCTGGGATTAAAAGGGCTGAAACCTACCAGCAAGTTCTTAACGCCCTCCCACAATCATTAGACCAAATCCACCATCATTCCAGATTCATTTTTCCCTTATTCATCTGTCCAACTAATTCCTGCCACATTCACCAGGCTTATATCTTAATCTTTTCTGTTACATAGAGAATACATAATGAAAAGCTGCATTTTCTGGGTACATGCACACATTTGGAGCGGATGAACCATATGTGAAGCGACATACAATGCTGAATGCCGGCTGAATGGCGTCCAGCGCTAAAAACACGGCGAGCGCAGGAACAAAAAGCCGGCGAACAAGAGCTAGTGCCAGGCTTGCCTCTGCTGGAACACCAGGGGCTTCGCCGCGAAAACATGGGTATAATTTCACTGTTTTCACTCACACAAGCTGTGGGAAAGGAGTCACCATCTGATGTTTGATTGTGTGGGATATGTTTTTGGCAGTGGCCTTGTATTCCTCATTGACAAAAAAAAAAAGAAAGAAAGAAACAAGAAAAAAGGGGGAGAGATGGAGGGGGGAGGAAAATAAAAAAGAATAGAGCTACATTTGCTGTTTTCAATTTGCAGTCTGGGGGACAGGCACAGCTGACAGTTCTGACCAGTGGCCACCTGAAAATCAGGGCCAGGGCCTGGGGACTGTCCCCTCTGCCTCCATCCCCTGGGCCTCCCTTTATGCCGAGGGACCCAGGAGGGGACTTTTCTCCATCCTCCCCGGTCGGCTGGTTAACTTACGACTGAGCTGTGGGGCTGACGTTTGCCTGATTTAATAAAGCCCTTTTATCCAAGGTAGCGGCTGGGAAGGCAGGGTCCTGACAGCCCAGAGCGGGAAAGGGCCCACGGCTCACAAGCAGGCACTTTCCGGAGCCGGTGAGGAAAAGAGTGAAGCTTCAAAAAAAAACTCCCTGGCAATGCATCTGGGGCTGAAGCCAGGTGGTTTCTCCCGTGGTTTCTGGCTGGAGACTGGCAGAGGTGTTAGGTTTACACCCTGGGTCTCCGCCCCAACCGAAGGTTCTAGAAAGAGATATGCTGCTCCTTGTCTCTGTCACCATCTTTTCCTCACTCAGGAATGCCAGATTTAGCAAAGAAACATACAGGATGCCCAGCTACATTTGGATTTCAGAACAACAAGTACTAAGCCGTGATGTGCTGTTTCCCTAAAAGCCAATTTTCACTGAGTGTCTTGCATGTTATCTGACAATGCTACTCCCACACCACCAGGCTTCCTGGTCCAGCCACCCACCTCCCCTCACCTGTGGCGGGCGGGCAGCAGGGCGGTGATCAACAGCCTCCTCTGCCTGCACCTCAGGGTGTTAAGAGGATAATGAGAGAATAGGTGGGTAGCTGCTTTCCAGAAAGGTCATTAATTAGCCCTGCTGGTTAGCATGTGGTTCCCGTGCCCCAGCTGTGCTAAAGGCCCTCCTCTTAACATCCAGTTCAAACCAGGAGACATGACCAATGAGACTAGAGAGAGTTTGGTGTCATTTCCTCCTGGTGCCCAGAGCCCCTTCTCTGATAGGTTTCACATAATTTTGTTTGGACCCTCTTTTAGAATCAAACCAGGCTGGGTGCAGTGACTCACCCCTATAATCCCAGTACTTTGGGAGGCCAAGACAGGAGGATTGCTTGAGGCCAGCAGTTCAAGACCAGCCTGGGCAACATGGTGAAACCCCATCTCTACAAAAAACTTAAAAATTATCTGGGTGTGATGGTGCATGCCTGTAGTCCCAGCTACTTGGGAGGCTGAAGTGGGAGGACTGCTTGAGCCCAAAAGTTCAAGGTTATAGTGAGCCATGATTGTGCCACTGTACCACTCCAGCATGGGTGACAGAATGAGACCTGTCTCCAAAAACATAATAAATTGAAATAAAACTCCCCAGTTCAACACCTCTTGCTTTTACTAGAGGCAAATGTAGTGTTTAATGGAAGATGTGGGGAGAAAGCCACATCCTTTCTAATCAAGTGCTCCTACTCACAGGGATATTGGATTGCTACCTTTGAGTACAGTGCTTGCTAAGAAGCTGGTAACACCTAGTTGGCCTCCAGGATTTGTCTTGAGGTGGGCACCTTGCCTTGAGTTCCCCATTTGTAGGCCTGTGAAGCATATCTGATTAAAGATAGAGAGAAAGAAAAGGTTTCCCTTTGTGAGTAGCAGGCAGGTAACCAGGACAAATCACATTGGCGGCCAGAGCCAGGGTCTGTGCTGTCATTTATCCTCCAGGTGGGGAGGTGGGATCAGGCACCGGCTTTAAAAGCAAGTGGTGTTCTGCACCAACCGGGTCCAAGCCCTAAAGAGAGGATGTCAAAGGAGCGCTGTTCTTTTGAATATTCCCTTTACTGGAAGACAGTTGTGGCTGCATACATTGGCCGGGACTAGAAGTGTGGTTTTCCCCATGTGGCGGAATTGCTTTCATTTTCAAACATGGGCCGGGGCATAATGGCCGCTTGTAATGATCACATTAGCATCATGGAGCAATATATCTACAATAAATTAAGACTGCTTTGCAATTAGTACCGATGATCACAGCTGCGGAGACAAATGGCATATGTGCTAATTAAATAATTTGTCACTTCACTGTTAAACAAACAATTCAGCCTCTTTATATTACAAACTGCCATCTCCAGAACATCGCCATGGGCCATTAACCCCGTGGAAGGAACAGCTTGCCATGCCCACAATTGGTGGGGAGCGATGTTTGAATGGCAGGATAAAGGTGATGGGGAAAAATCCACTTGGATGACAAGTCCCCTCAGACTTTGAAAATTTTCTTGGAAAATGAGTTCCAGGAGGACAAAACAAACTCTGCCACTCCACTCAGAAAACATTTGGAAGATAGCCCACTCCGGTGTTAAGATTTCTGAGCTCTATTCGACGTGCCCTTATTGAAGTGAACCATCAAATTGGTTGCAACCAGTAAAAACTCCATCATGTCAAATCTCAACTTCATCTGGTGACTTCAGCCAAAGTCCCTCCTCCCCATTTGCAGTACCTTTGTACAGTTTTTCTTTTCTTTCTTTAAGTTTCAGCATTTCCTACCCCAGTGCTAATCCATAAAGCTGAATTGTGAACTAAGGTTTAATGGGAGCCAGCCATTGCTAGCCTATACAATAGCTTTGTGTGAACTAAGAGGACTCAGCCCCGTGCAGGGCACCAGTGTTGGTAAGCAAGGTGCAGGCTGGATTTGCATCCCTGCTCACCACCTTGGTCCAGGGCCGCTGTGCAGTGAACAACCTGTCCAACCACACAGGCAGTTCTGACTCACTTGCCTCTGAAACCAGGAGAGGCTTGGGTAATTTAAAGCCACAGAAAACTAGCAAGCCAGCTGCCATTATTATCCTTTATTCCTTGCTCTTTTATCAGAGTTATTAACTAAAGGAACTTGATTTCTCCTTCTTATTCCTGCCCTCGCTCCCATACAAGAGGCAGAATGGTCAGACAGAGACAGAAAGGCAAGGCAGTGAGGACTTTGTGTCGTTGGCCCTTCAGCAAATCCCTCATCAGGCACTGCCTTTGTAAGGAGCATGCAACACGGGTGGTGGCGAGTAGAAGCCATTTGTGATATAACAGATGTTTGGTGTAAAATACTCAGGCAGTGTTAAGTTCCACCAAAGTCATTCTACTGCAGCAAATTTCTATCGGGCAGGAAATGAGCTAGAAACAAGGTTGAGTGTTCAGTCTTCCTTCCTGCAGGAAGGTGATTCCCTGGATAATTTCACATTAGGCTTTAAGAGCTTTCCTGTGGCATTGTGGGAGTAGAAAAAGAAGCCAGTGTTTTATCTTTATGGAAATCTCACTGTTTGGATACAAAAGTCTGTAATAGAGGCAAGTTCCCTAGCAAATTGGTGCATTACTTACCAAAAAGCCATTCTGTCTCTTTTATAAAGTGAAATCTGAGTTTGTCCCAGAAAGACTGGGGCATGGAGCAGCTTAGCTCACATCACTTAGGATAAAGGTGGGCACACTCTTAAGTGAGACAGAGTCTCACTCTGTCACCCAGGCTGGAGTGCAGTGGTACAATAATGGCTCACTGCAGCTTCAAACTCCTTGGCTCAAGTGATCCTCCCACCTCAGCCTCTGGAGTAGCTGGGACCACAGGCATGCACCAGCATACCCAGCTAATTTTTCATTTTTTTTGGTAGAGACAAGGTCTCACTATGTTGCCCAAGCTGGTCTCAAACTCCTGGGCTCAAGCATTCCTCCCACCTTAGCCTCCCAAAATGTTGGGATTACAGGTTTGAGCCACTGTACCCAGCCTTGCTATTATTATCATAACTGAATTTTATAGCATGGAGTGTCTTTGCCAACACTTGTTAATATTGTCTGTTAGGTGTGTGCAGAGTAGGGGAAGGAGATTGCCATAGAGTAATGTTTCTAAGAGAACTTTTCTGACATGTATTTATACATGAGGAAACGCAGAGAGTGCAGGGTGAGTTTAGAGGCTTGAAAGCATCGCCAGGACATAAGATGTTTTTACTGCAGCTCTACAAGACACATGATTCTCTGGCCTGTTTTGGAAAGGACAGGCTGTTTTCTAGGCAGTCTCCTGCCTTCTGGAACTTCAGGGATTGGATTTCCATGTGTCCAAAGGCTGAGATGCGAGTCAGGAACCACCCAGACCAGCCAACTGTCCTACCAGTGGGCATAGAATCCTTAGGCTGCAAGACAACTGAGATGCCAGCTCATCTAAGCCTCTTATTTCACCAGAAGAAAGAATGGGAGGAGAGAGAGACAACAATGACCCTAAATCATCCTGTTCTTTTCCTTCTCTGGTGGTGGTGGGAGGGGAGGGGCTCCTCCCACCTTCCCTCTATTTTCTGATCTAAGCTGAGGAAATCCAAATGGTATTCTTTTATCCCAGTATCAACTGGGACTCAGAGATTCCCCAAGCCACTTACTTAATTTGTGGTGTAAAATATTTTTGTTATAGAATCGTTCCGCCTCTTAAAGGAGATACGTGGGGAAAGACCTGGCTGGACAGCCTCTTACATAGCCCCAGTGAAAACAATGCAGGAATCTGAAAAGGTCATTAGGAAAATAAAAACTTAAAGTCCTGAAAAGCTTTCTGACAATTGTCCAAGGCCATGCAGTCCTGAGGACACCAGCTACCCGTCACCCACGACCCACGGGCCAACCCAATCAGACCACATCTTGTCTTTCAGGAAAATGCACTGAATTTTGTACCATGCCCCCAAGAGCCTGGATCAAATTAAGAATTTTAATACTCAAAGTCTTTTATATTGTGTCCCTAAAGCATATACAATAAATGTATGCATTGCTCAGGATATATTAAAATGTTTTGCCATACATTTCTAAAATCTTAACAAATATCGTGAACACTTTAAAATACAACTTTTATTTTGATCAAAATGCATTCCATCATTTGAAAATCAAGTAGTAATTGGATAGATTCTAATAAATGAACACAGTTCTCTGCTCAGCTTCTTCTGACATCTTACTTTCATACCCTTGAAACAACACATTTCAACTCTGTAATTTAATTTTTTTCTGGAATTTACTTCCATATTTCTAGATAATATGTTTCTAGATTTCCTGAATTGTATTTTCCAATACCATTATTAAAAGGGTTTTTAAAATTAAGCTATTCTATTTTAATTTTCAATAATTTTGATTCTCTGATACATTTTGATATCCTCCTCTTCTTGTTTCATGAGCTAATCTCTTGCTATTTTTGAAAAGGCCATAGTTTTTAAAAATATGTTTACTCATTGAAACGTTTACTGAGTTGTCTGTTTCTTCTGGGTTCATTTTTGTTTGGTTGGTTTTGTCTTTTATCTTTCTTCTTGGAGCTTACTTCAAATGTGATTTTGGCAGTCAGTTCATAAGAGGGAGGTACCGGGTAGCTAATTCTATATGGGCATGGAGCTTCACTCTAGAGTGATCAGTGGGAAAGCAGTGGTGAAAGCTTACCAGCACAGTATCACCACCTGATACAGCTACATAATTATTATTTTACTGTGTGTCTCCTCCTGGTCTTGTATGTGTAAGTTCCATTAATGCAAAGGTTTGTTCATTTTGTTCACTGCTCCAGTCTCAGTGACTAGAACAGTGTCTGGCACATAATAAATGCTTAAAAAACACTTAGATGAACAAAGAACTGTGGGAGAAAAATGCTATACAGAGCACAAAGTGAGTGGGAGACTAAGAGTGAGGAAAGTTAATTTTGCCTTGGAGCAATGGGGAAGTTTTTTTTCACTGCATTGACTAGGAGCATTCCTGTAATGCCAAGACACTGCCTAGGAGTTTTCCATTCATTCTTTCATTCATGCAGCCAACAACATCCATTGAGCACCTACGATGTGCTCTGAAGCAGTGTGTAGCACAGTGGTGAAGTACATGGGAATTGATTAAGGAACCTGAAGTCTAGCCCTGGCTGTGTGTCTTTGGGCAAGTTATTTACCTCTCTGAGCCTCCGTTCCCTTAATTCTATATGAAGAATTAGCAGAGTGTCTGCTTATAGGGTTGCCTTAAGGATTAAATGAATTGCTGTATGTAAAGAGTTCAAATATTATGCTTGTTTTGTTATTATTGTTTTTAACCAGAGCCTGTGTTAGGCTATGGAGACACTGAGATGGCTAGAAATGATCCTTCCCACTCCCCAACAAGAAGACTTCATAGTCTAGCAGGCTGCCTGTCTCTTTCTTGTACACTATCCCTCGAAATTTTTTTAAAAATACAGAAAGTGCACTGGACGTGGTGGCTCACGCCTGTAATCCTGGCACTTTGGGAGGCTAAGGTGGAAGGATCACCTGAGGTTAAGAGTTCGAGACCAGCCTGGCCAATGTGGTGAAACCCTATCTCTACTAAAAATGCAAAAATTAGCTGGGCATGGGGGTGGGCGCCTGTAATCCCAGCTACTCAGGAGGCTGAGGTAGGAGAATTGCTTGAACCCAGGAGATAGAGGTTGCGGTGAGCCGAGGTCATGCCACTGCACTCCAGCCTGGGCAACAGAGCAAGACTCCATCTCAAAAAATAAAGAAACCTAGAAAGTGCAAAGTATGCCCATAGGCAATCAAAATGATGCTTGAATTTGGGGTGGGGGAAGGAGCAAGATCTCATGTCAAACTGGATGACTATCACCTCGACAGGTGCAGGACTGGCAGAGTTAAAGGAAAATAACAAGTCAACAGCCTCTTCCCCAGGGGCTCAGTAATGTCCCCAGCCTTTGGCTCTGGTGTGCTCTGTGCAAAGGGCTAAAAATAGCAGAGGCATGCTCAGGATTAAGATGGCCTTTCAATCACAAGTCAGGGAAGTAGTGATTTTCCTTAGACAAACCCTATTGCTACTGGTGGGGGTGGGGGTGGGGATGGAGGTCGGGAGACATACGACTTTCTCATACATTTGATTAAAACTTTGGCAAAGTTAAGAATCTTCATAGTCTCTAAATCTCCATTTGCACCCACCCTGACCTTTCTTAAGTATAGTTTCATTGATTTTTTAAGGCTATCTTTGAAGCTAGAATGCTGAATAACTCTAAAACTTACCAAAGAGTCCACTCTTTTGGTTGCCTGTTTGTGTGATAATACATCCTCTTAAAAAACACAGCCCATTTTAATTTGCATCCATCCACACTTCACCTCACCATCTATAGCACCATAAATACATTCATCGAAGAAGGCAGCATAAAAACTAGTAAGCGTGGAGAATGGTGAAGCGTCAGTTACAATTAATAGCTTTGGAAATAAAAGGGATAATATTATGTCTCATTTACAAGTTTTGAATTAAATTTCACAACTTACCATTTGAAATAAATTAATGCCAGAATTGACCTGTTATGAAGTCTGTTTGTAAATAAAATTGGCCCAATTAGTCAGGGGTGGGGAGTGCATCTTAGTCCCAGCTACTCTACTCAGGAGGCTGAAGTGGGAGGATGGCTTGAAGCCAGGAATTGGAGGCTGCAGTGAGCTATGATCATGCCATGGCACTCCAGCCTGGGTGACAGAGGGAGATCCTGTCTCTATAAATAAATAAATAAAATCAGCCTAACTATTTATGTCAGTGTTGTAAATACAGAAACGAAATCCTTAAAATGCCCTAGAAGTGGAGGTTGGGTGGGAGGGAATATCCTCCCCAAACTTGAAATCACATCCATGCCCTGACAGCTCCATTGGGTTGCCAAGCTCCATTCAGTCTCATTTTCCTCTCAACAATGCACATGCGCAAAGGCCTCCTGCCTGGGAAGGCACCGGGCATCTTTTTAAAGAAGTCCAAGGATTTTAGATGAGGTCAGGAGTTGAGCATGGGAGCGAGGTGAAGGGTCAAAAAAGTTAAGCTACTCTGGTGTAACCCACCACAAACTCCCTGTTCCTGCTTTTATTCCTTCCCTAAAACTTTTTCATTTTGGGAGAAGAAAATGTTAACATATCATTATTATTAATAAAAAGCTGTAAAGTGGGCTGCACATGGTGGGCTCATGCCTATAATCCCAGCACTCTGGGAGGCCAAGGCAGGAGGATATCTTGAGCCCAGGAGTTCGAGACCAGCCTGGGCAACATAGTGAGACCTCGTCTCTACAAAAACAAACAAAATTAGCCAGGTGTCCTGGCTCGCACTACTCCAGAGGTTGAGGCGGGAGGATTGCTTGATCCCAGCAGGTCAAGGCTGCATTGAGCTGTGATCACACCACTTCACTACAGCCTAAGCAACAGAGGGAGGACTCTGTCTTCCCCCCCCACAAAAAAAGGAGGAAAATGACAGGGCGGGAGGGGGTGGGGAGGCGGTGAAATCACCCATAATGTCAGAGGCACGTGAACCAGAGCAACTCTATCTTGAATAGGAGCTGGGTAAAATAAGGCTGAGACCTACTGTGCTGCATTCCCAGATGGTTAGGCATTCTTACTTACAGGATGACATAGGAGGTCAGCACAAGATACAGGTCATAAAGACCTTGCTGATAAAACAGTTTGCAGTAAAGGAGCCGGCTAAAACCCACCACAACCAAGATGGTGACGAGAGTGACCTCTGGTCGTCCTCACTGCTACACTCCCACCAGGGCCATGACAGTTTACAAATGCCATGGCAATGTCAGGAAGTTACCCTATATGGTCTAAAAGGAGAGGCATGAATAATCCACCCCTTGTTTATCATATCATCAAGAAATAACCATAAAATGGGCAACCAGCAGCCCTCTGGGCTGCTCTGTCTATGGAGTACCCATTCTTTTATTCCTTCACTTTCCTAAAAAACTTGCTTTCACTTTAGTCTATGGACTCACCCCAAATTCTTTGTTTCAAGAGATCCAAGGGCCCTCTCTTGGGGTCTGGATCAAGACCCCTTTCCTGTAACAATAATGGCACAACCCAAATACAACTACTTTATTGTTTCAGTCATCTCTTTCGATTATGTCTCTAACTGCATTTATATTTACAGTTATAATGTGCATCAAAGTTTGTGATCTACTTTTCTCCTAAACATTGCCCTAGGTTATTAAAGAGTCTTTCGAGTAATTATTTTAATGGGTGCATAATATTTCATTGAGTGGGTGGATCATCATTTAACCGTTTCCCTATTGATGGACAGTGAGATTACTTCCACTTTTTCTCTTATAAATAAATATACTAATAATCTTCAGTATCTTCCATATCTGGAGTTTGGTATCTTTATTCAACTTTTTTCCTTATAAATAAAAGTTGAGCAAAGATTTCAAATTGCAGATACCACAATCAGCTGATGCTCAAGTCTCTCATGTAAGATGACATAGTACTTGCATTTAACCTATACACATACTCCTGTATACTTTAAATCATCTCTAGATTACTTATAATACCTAATACAATGCCTACACTTCACTTTATTCAGATACATATATTCGCATTTACACACACACACACACACACACACACACACATAAACAGTGCTAATGCATATGCCCACCCTGAATTTTCTCCTCATGACTGGTTGTGGCACAACTTTAAACCCAGCAGAGCGCGGAGAGGAAGCTGGAGTTTGTATTTTCAGTTTTGTTCGACTCTGTGAATTAGGAGTCCTGTTTTCCCATCCTAGTCACGAAGTAGTCCTGAATTGTCCTTGAGTAGAAGGGAGAGATTTATGGACTGAATCCTGGTCCAAGTCAGAGAGAAAAGTATTCTTTAGAAAGACATCGTCTGATGATTATTTTGAGAGACTTTCTGGTAATCCCTAGCAAATCTGCATGTTAATAGGAATCATTTACTCAAAGCAGGGGCCCAGGAAAATAGCTTTACATAATAACAGAAGCTTGATTTGATTACTTCAATTTGGTCCTAGCTATTGAATTAAAGGTAAAGCCAAGCTTTTGGAAGTTTTACAGAATGATAAACAAAATGGGAATAGTAAATTAAGACTGACTCTGGATTCAACCTGTACATCTTTATTACTTCTAATGAGCAGGGAGATGTAAACAGGATCGAGGAGTAAAAACCATTGATAATCTTCTTAGCATCCTGGATAATTTATTGGTTTCTTTCTCACATTGAGAGCTCTAAGCCTGCCTAATATTCGTTAAGACTTCTTGGCAGCTCTTTCCTAAAAGAAGCAATTTCTTTTCTTACAGTGCAGTGTAGTTTTGCTCACTTGCTCCCCAAAATACTGATAGACATTTTCAGTTGCACTCAGCCATTTTGAGTCACAGCAGCACTTTAAAAAATCCTAGTAATTTTATACTTACAGAAGAGTCGCAACAGTAGGACAGAGTCCTTGGATACCCCTCAACCAGCCCTCTCTCTTTTAACATCTTACATACCATACAACAAAATTAAGAAATTGTACTAAGCATGAGACTATTAGCTAAAGTGCAGAACTTACTCACATCACCAGTTTTTCCACTAATGTCCTTTTTCTATTCCAAGACCCAATCCAGGACTCCATGTTGCATTTAGTTTTCACATCTTCTTAGCCCCCTCCAATATGTGACAGCTCCTCAGTCTTTCTTTGATTTCAGGGCCTTGCCACTTTTGAAGAGTAATGGTCAGTCATTTTGTAGAATGTCCCTCAATGTGGGCTTGTTTGGTGGGTTCTCACGGTTAGACTAGCGTTATGCATTATTGGAAAGGAAACCACAAAGTGATTGACGTGTCCACCTCAGTGCACCACGCCATCCTCACCACTTGACTAAGGTGATACTCACCAAGATTCTCCATTGTAAACTTTCCGTTTTCCCCTTTGTAATTATTAAATATTTTAGAGGGGGAGGTACTTTGAGACAGTGCAAATAAGTATCCTGTTTCTGCTTAAACATTCACAGCCGTACTTTTTGTCCTCCAAAGTAATAGTTTAACCTTAGCTAAATGTCAACAAACTATCAATGGGGACTTCTGGAGTTGGTGATGGGCACAGGAGCCTCAAAGCCATTCACTTCTTCCCGGAAGCCCAGCATTCCGGGAAAGGACTGGCAGACCTCCTAACTTCCTCCACCAGCTGTCTGACCACTGCACACTGTGGTTGTAACTTGGGATTTCAGAGCCAGGAGCAGGACCCCACTCCTGATCATAGCATGACTTAGCTTCTCCCCAGAATTACAGTCATCTTCCATATGACTTAGGAATAACATGATTGCTGGAAGACAGAAAGATGTGGGCCTAAGTAACAAAATAAACTATGTTCTGTTAAAGATTAAAGTACTTGTGACACTTCTGAAAGCATGGCAAGGCAGACTTCATTTAGGGGGATTATCACAACAGGTCTAGGGACTATTACAATGGGGTTTTATAGTAGGGCAGAGAGATTGGGCTCAACTCTGTATCCGACAAGGAAAAGTGGGAATTTATAGCCAAGGAGTGAGAGGGGGGCCAGTGGATGGTAAATTACCAAGAAGAAACATGAGGGGTAAGCGGGGATTCTGGCTAACTGTCCTAATGGGTTTCTTGCTGAACACAGGCCAGGGTGATCAGATAGCACCTGCAGGATGGTGGAGGATGAGCAACTTCCCCAGATCTGGAAGGTGATCAGATACAGTTAGAGGAAGTAGCTAGGCAGCCATGAGCAGGCCAGGAGGGGGTCCCCCTCCCCACTGGGATGTCATGTGACCATCAGGTACTGGCCAGGCAGTTGTGGTTGTTAAACTGTCTCTCTAAAATAATAATTGGTCACAGCCAATGCCAGGGAAAGACAGCCTCCCAATAGACAGAAAACACCTGAAGCTGGTGATCAGCAGCCTTTTTTTTTTTCTGAGACAGAGTCTCACTCTGCTGCCAAGGCTGGAGTACAGTGGCACGATCTAGGCTCACTGCAACCTCTGCCTCCTGGTTTCAAGCGATTCTCCTGCCTCAGCCTCCCAAGTAGCTCGGGAGGATTACAGGCGTGCACTACCATAACTGGCTAATTTTTGTATTTTTAGTACAGACGTGGTTTCACCATGTTGGCCAGGCTGGTTTCAAACTCCTGACCTCAAGCGATCTGCCCGCCTTGGCCTCCCAAAGTGCTGAGATTACAGGCGTGAGCCACCGCTCCCAGACGATCATCAACTTTTTGATAAGATCTCAGGAGTTTGGCAAATGTGCTCAAGCATGAGCACTAAGAAGAAAAATGGTGGAATTTAACCGGTATATGACCTTCCTCTAGGAACGCTCAACTGGTAATGGCAAAATGCCTCAAATGAGCATGCGCACAACTTCAGTAAACTCACTGTGCGTATGGCCCCTCCCAAGTGCTGGCAGCCCACGACGCATTTGGATGAAGTGACATCGTTCATCTGAGGTAATACCCAAGGTTCATTGTCTCACGCCAGGGGAATCAAGGACACAAACACACAAGAAGTGAGGTTAAGAGCAGAGGTTTAATAAGCGAAAGAAAGAGAAGAGCTCTCTCTGCTGCAGAGAGAGGGTTCCCAAATGGGTTTTCTGCTTCCGCAGTGAAATGCAGTGGGATTTTATAGATGAGCTTGAGGAGGTGGTGTCTGATTTACATAGGGCACGAAAGATTGGTCGGACCACGTGTGTCATTTGCATAAGGCATGAAAAACTGGTTAGGACTTGGTGTGCCATTTGCATAAGACACAAAAAACTGGCCACCCCCACCCTCATCCTTTGTTATGCAGATGGGTTCTCTACCTGGCCGTTCCATGTTGCCTGTTTCTTTACTGGACACGTAGCGACAAAGGAAAGGGAAGATGGGGCGTCCATGTTGAACATACCTGGCCCCTAGGTAGCCCTTTTCTATTGGCAGAGCTGCCGGCATTCACTTGTGCAAGCTTCCAGCTTGCTTATCTATGTCTGCAGCTTGATTTTTCAGGCTGTTCTTTGTTTGAAAGACAATGATTTGGGGCTGCTTTTTGTTAAAAGGGAAATTCTGCCGAGGGCTCTGTTGCCCTTACTATCTGCCTAAATAATTTCTTTCTACCTCCTCTGTCATGGACAGCCTGCTCCAAGGAAGAATCAGGGGAGAAGAAACACAGATCCTGGAATCATGCTAATGCATGAAACCCCAAGTCAAGGGTTGGACGGAGCACTTGGCACTTGGATCTTTTTTTTTTTTTTTTTGAGACGAAGTCTCGCTCTGTCGCCCAGGCTGGAGTGCAGTGGCACAATCTCAGCTCACTGCAAGCTACAGGTGCCCGCCACCATGCCCAGCTAATTTTTTATATTTTTAGTAGAGACGGGGTTTCACTGTCTTAGCCAGGATGGTCTCTATCTCCTGACCTCGTGATCCGCCCGCCTCGGCCTCCCAAAGTGCTGGGATTACAGGTGTGAGCCACCGGGCCCGGCCGGATCTTTTAAGTTGCCCACTTGGCCCTCTTCCAAGTGTACTTTCTTCCTTTTGTTCCTGCTCCAAAACTTTTAAATAAACTCTCACACCTGTTCTAAAAGTTGCCTTGGTCTCTTACTCTGCCTTATGTCGCTTGGCTGAATTCTGTCCTCCAAGGAGGCAAGAACCGAGTTGCTGTAGGCCCATAGGGATTCACTGCTGGTAACAATACCAGGGGTGAACGATTCTAGCTAAAATGACTTAGAAGGATTGTTGCTAAGACTTGGACGATGCAGAGATGAACACAGAACCCCAAAAGTCAGGGCTCAGTTGAGAAGAGAGTTCAGAGGAGCCTGACTAGAATTTGGTTGAGGAGACAGTCTGTCAGTTCAGAAGACGATGAGGGTCTGCTGTTCTAGGCCATCACAGACGTCATCTGCAGACGCCCTTTACAGCACTGTGTCTGTTTCCAGGAATTTATGTTGTGAAATGGAACTGAAACTCAGAAAAATAATGGTTGGAGATTTTCACCACCAAATGTTTCTCCTCTTGTTTGTTGTTCTTTAAAAAATAAGTATATTTTCAGTTCATTAGACTTGAAATGATGGATGAGGAAAATTAAACCAAATGTGAAAAATGGGGGACTCAGTCCCCAAAGGAATGTCCAGCTAGTGGCCAGTCCTGGGAAGCTCCTTGTGTCTGAGATCTATATAAAGAGAGAAGGAAATAAGCAAAAATGCCTCCCCTGCATCCAACTTCATTTTTGTTTCTATTTTGTGACAATAAAATTATCTTTCTGAGGATTCTACAAAAGGAGAGTATAGTATCCTTGTTTAACCTCAGAAGCGATTCCCTCAGGTCTGTTTACACAAACATAGCCTTATTTATTAGGTGTACCCAGCTAACATCTGATGACAAGCTAGAGGAGGAAGAAAGGGATGGATCCAATCTAGAGATATTAACAGATATTTGTATAGAAGGTGGCAATTTATTGATCATTTATACATCATCTTTCTAAAGCCTCTTTACTCACTCTTTCTCTCTGATATCTGCTTTTCACTTGTACTAGGCCACCCATACCACATATCATGTATCAATTTCTTTACTCAGAAAGAAAACATGCACAACAGAAGGTGGGTCAGGCTGGTGGTACAGAACAAGTTTTGCTTGGTGATTTTCATCGCTTGCAAAGATCTGAGTTATGTGGTCCAGTCAGGACCCCCAACCAATGCATCCATGGGGATTTAAGTAAATATTAAACATAAGTGTGTTCTGTTCATGCTCAAATCTCACAGTTTACCTAAGGCCTTGACTTACGGCACAATAAATGTTGCTGAATTTGAGGAAATAAAGGTATAGTTTGTCTTCTGAAAATGTAACAAGGTAGGCCTTGGTGCTACAAGAAGGGATAATTGATAATGACAGACAGGAGTGTAAAATCGAGAAAAAGAAAATTATTCCATAAAACAAAAGTCGGGGATATTCACATAGGAGCAAATATGTTTAGAATTCTAATGAAAAGTCACCAGGAAAAGTTGAATTTGTGTTTATAAGACTCTGATTAAGAAATCAGGGACATGTATAAACTTTAAAAAGTATTCTTTACCTAAAATTGTTCATTTTAAAACAAACTTTGGTATCATATGAAATAAACGTATTTAGAAATATAATCAAATACTAAAACGTATTTAGACCCTTTTGCTTTATTACACCAGATAATAGTATTCTTCTGGGATTCCTGAAAAGTCCAAATATTCACCCTGACCAAACGGGAGTGGGCTGCCCTATTTAGTGGAACACATTTTTGTAAGTTTTCTTCTGTAGGTGGGCTAGTTGGGAGTGCACTGTTAGAAGCTCCCTCTTCTGTAGATGGGCTAGTTGGGAGTGCACTGTTAGAAGCTCCCAGGCTGGGCGAGGTGGCTCATGCCTGTAATCCCAGCACTTTGGGAAGCTGAGGTGCGTGGATCACCAGGAGTTTGAGACCAGCCTGACCAACATGGTGAAACTCCGTCTCTACTGAAAATACAAAAATTAGCTGGGCGTGGTGGCAGGTGCCTGTAATCCCAGCTACTCAGGGAGCTGAGGCAGGAGAATTGCTTGAACCCGGGAGGCAGAGGTTGCAGTGAGCTGAGATCGCGCCATTGCACTCCAGTCTGGGCAACAAGAGCAAAACTCCGTCTCAAAAAAAAAAAAAAAAAAAAAAAAACAGCTCCCAGTAGCATCTTCCCGCCTCCCTCTCCCCCCTGCATATATCTGGGCCCCGACTTTGAGGGCATTCACACAAACAGCTCCATAGCAGCTGGTGGGCTGGGCCCAATCAGCCAGTGTGGGGCAAACGGAATGCACGATTGATGCAGAACCTTGGAGAATGGGCCCTGAATCCAGGAGCCAAATGGTTCCCTGCACAGAGCGGAAAGGATTAGGGTGGGCAACCAGTTTGGGAGCAAGAAGCAGTATCCCACCAACATGCAAAGCCTTTTCTTTCTCTACACAACCCCACCATTGTCTATGACATAATGCTGTTCAGTGGCCTCCACTGCAACATACAAGGCCCAGTCCTGTCTTCTGGGAACAACTCAGATATGAATTTTGAAAGCAGTGGGTGTCCTTCACACACAGACTCTAAACAGATTCTCCATTCTACATGCAGAGGAAGAAATCGAGAATAATATTTTGCTTTCTTTAAAAAATTTGGTGGCTGGTTCTTCTTGCTCTCCAAGAAAGCTTGTTTGGGAATATTAAAAAAACGAAGACGTACAGCTCCTCTCCTGGGTGAAAAGCACACAGTCCAAAGAGTCGTATTTGTCAGGCTCACAGGATGGGCGGGAGAGGAGGTGGGACTCGTGGGCGGTGGCTTTTCACCCTCTGTACCTGGGTTTATGGCCCTTCAGTATTTAGGGGAGCTATTTTTACAGGTAGCTTGCTCCTATTTTATTCTGATTGGAGTCTCTTTATTAAAAGAATTGTTTAATTTGAAATGAGTAACCCAAGTTACTCGGCAAGATATAAAGATTAAGAAAAGATAACGAGATGAATAAATGAGGTAGTGGAATTGCTTGATAACTGGAGTAGCGCCTTAGAAGCTCTCTCCTGAGTTAGAACTATTCTTTGTTGTTAAATGAAAGTTAAAATATGCCATTTTCAATGTAAATACATTTTTTCCCAGATTCCTACTATCCTATATTACAATTGTTTTCATTTCTTCATCATAAGAAATCATCACTTTGGAGTTTTATTTATGTATGTCCTGTTTTCACATCGTTTTGACGGTTCTGTAGATATGCTATGTTTTTCCCCACAGCCCTAATTATATATCATCTTTATCATTTTTAGTAAATAGATAATATCCTGTTACACCAATGTTCCATAATTTGTTATCTGTTGCCCTTTGCTAAGACTTTGGTTATTTTCAGCTTTTCACTCCCATAAATAACACTGCTATAAATATATCAATGCATACACCATTTCTTCTTTTAAATTACTTTCTTGAAATAAATTCCAAAGAATGAGATTACGGGGTCAAAGAGTACTAACATTTTTATGGCCTTTGACCCACATTGATTGCCAAATGCCCTCAAAAGGCATTGTACCAGTTTTCAAAGAATGATATATCTGCTTTCCCCACAGTCTCATCAGGCATTGAGTTACAGGGTTTTCCTGTATTTTTATTTCTTCAGTCTCAGTGGGTTGAGATTAAACTATATGCCCATTGGAGCATTATTATAAGTAGCTATACAATTCATTGATTACTTAATAATGCTTAGGATACAACAGAAAGGAAAATGAAGCAGAAAAAAAACAAGCCAAATTAAATACTTTCTCAGTTGTGTTAAATGCCTTTGTATATTGAATATCTGTGAGCACGCTAAGCTTCAACACTGAGAACAAAGAAATCAGTTCTGAAACAACTAGAATAACATCAGCACACCAGAGTCAGATAACTTAGTTTTCATTTCATAAATACATTCACACACTCACAAAGCTCTAAACTTTGCTAGAAGAGTGAGCCTAAGAGAAACGAATGCTTACTTGTGTTATCAATGCCTAAAGCACTGATTTTGAGCAGCAAAGATTTGACTCTCTTTGACCTCTTGCAAAGACGTCCAATTATTTCACAGTTGTTCTTCTGCTTTTCCTCTATGTCTCAAGCTATCTTGAATAGGGAAAGAGTGAAAAAAGGAGTAAAAGTAAAATAACAGGGACAAGAGTCTCTCGTTCCTTTTGTGAATTTTGCCTTCAGCTTTGTTCTGTTTTCTGGAAAATACTATGCAAACATGGAAATGGGTAAGTTGTCTGTCAATGCACTTTACAGATGGCATGGATAAATGAAGAAAGCCCTGAATATCTAATTCTTTGTGACCAGCTCTGTTCAAATACAGTTCCTTCAACATTTCATATAAATGATGCCTTAGGATTTCTGTAACACACTGGTTTGCACAGGGTAGACATACTGTGAGAATCTATGGGATGGATGGTTGAGTCAAATGTGGCACGTTCATAGACCACTTGGAGTATACAATCGAAGATCCAAAGAAAACTATCAGTGTCATGGAAACCTTGTTCTTTGGGAAGTAAATCCGCTCCAACTGAATGGGCATCCCTTCCTTTCTCAGCCCCACCACATCAGGAAGAGTGTACTTGCTGTTTATAGCTATGAGTGCCTGGAAAACAAGAACAGGTAGATTTGTATGTTAAGGCCTCATATTGATATTGGAAAAGTACAAACCAGGAAGTGCAAATGTTAGCTTGGATCTGCTCCTACCTCCCATCACCACCACCCACAAAGAAGAGAAGAAAAAGAGCCAGAAAATGCACCCAGAGCCATCAGAAAAGTAAGGGAGGGATATTTTTATTTAGCATCAAACCCGAAGAGAGGGCGGCAGGTGCGGTGGTGCATACCTGTAATCTCAGCACTTTGAGAGGCTGAAGAGGATGGATTGCTTGAGCCAATGGGGTTCAAGACGAGTCTGGGCAACAAAGTGAGACTCTATCTCTATTTCTCTAAAAAAAAAAAAAAAAAAAAATTAGCCAGGCATGCTGGTGTATGCCTGTAGTCCCAGCTCCTCGGGAGGCTGGGAGGTGGGAGAATCACTTGAGCCCGGGAAGTCGAGGCTGCAGTAAGCCATGGTCTCGCCACTGCACTCCCGCCTGGGTGACAGAGTGAGACTCTGTCTCAAAAAACAAAACAAAACAAAAACCACCCTGAAGCAGGTATCCTTTGAGTTCCTGTGACTGAACTGTTTCATTGCTGACTTGTTTGTGACTGTGAGACACCTCAGTCTTGCTTGCTGCTGGACTGTGCCATTGATGGTGACCCCCATGGGGGCAGGCTGGGGTCAAGCTGGAGTCCTTCAGCCCTTCTGGGGAGCCGCTTCTTTCTAGCCAAACCAGGGGGTTAGTGGAAGGGTGGAAAGGTCAAGTAACTAAGAAGGGTGAACTAGAGAAAGACATGGCAATTTGCCAGAGTGGCCCCTTCATTTAGAGTGAGGAATTGTGTGAGTGAGGGGCCTGCAGGCTGGTAAACAGCTTGTCCATCTCCAGAGAGGACCCACCAGTGTCAATGGCCGATTGAGAACAGGGCACCTCGCTGATAGTCACAGAGACGAGCAAGGCTGGAATTTCAAGTGGAATTTCTCCAAACTGTGTTGGAACACTCATGAATCTGACTTGCACATCAGGCTGGGAAGTCATCTAGCCCCAAAGCTATGTCCTTGGGGAAGGGGAAGGCTGAAGGCTGAAAGAGAGAAACTTCCCACTCATCACCATATCCCCAATATCCAGTCTCTTCCTATCTCCCTCTCCAACAAAATCAGCTGCTCCTTCCCTAGCCTTGAAGAGCACCCTGTACATACTTCTCTGGTGCACTCAGCCCATTGTATACTAACGTGTTTCCATGCTATCTTCCCAGCTGGGGCATGAGTTCATCAGTATATTCCAGCATATCTGGGTTCACATTCCAACTCCTGTCTCCTAATAGCTATGTGACTTGAACAAACCACTTCTCTGAGACCTTTGTTTCCTTGTCCATAATATGCTAATAAAAGAGTCTACCTGATTGGATTGCTGGGTGGATCATATGAGCTTCTACAAAATGCTCAGGTTTATCCTCATCATTCACTGGGCAATTTCTAGCCCAGAGCACAGCACCCTAATAGATATGCTCGGTAAAAGACATTCCAGCTAACGAATGGTTCTCGAGCACTGTGGGTAAGCATGGGGTTATGGCTGGACAGAGTCACTGGGCACTTGGGGGATGAGGAATTTCTTTTCTGGACCTTGGAAAGCACCACTGAAACCATTTTGGTTATAGCAGGTTACTTCTGTCCGTACTGACACTTCATCCCGAATCTCCTTCCTGCCTCACGCCAAAGCAGGACATGGAAGTATAAACCTTCTTCATGTAAGCCAGCTAACCTTGGGATTTTACATAGTGCAGCTCATCTGTTCTCTTTTTTCCCCCTTTTTTTTTTTTTTTTTTTTTTTTAGATGGAGTCTCACTCTGTTGCCCAGGCTGGAGTGCAGTGGCGCTATCTCAACTCACTGCAACCTCTGCCTTCCAGGTTCAAGCAATTCTCCTGCCTCAGCCTCCTGAGTAGCTGGGACTACAGGCACCTGTCACCACACCCAGTTAATTTTTGTATTTTTAGTAGAGACGGGGTTTCACCATGTTGACCAGGTTGGTCTCGAACTCCTGAACTCAAGCAATCTGCCTGCCTCGGCCTCCCAAAGTGCTGGGATTACAGGTGTGGGCCACTGCACCTGGCCCTGTTCTCTTTTTTTCTCGACGCATATCTATTGAGTCTCATGTTGTGCTAGGCATTCTGATTGCTGCTATGGGTGCTTATGTGGGAACACAATCCAGTCTATGTTCTGTAGCCCTGGGACCCCAGTAAGGGCTGTGCAGTGTGGAAGGTTAGGAAGACCCTAATGAGGCCCAGGGATTTCTCCCTGGAGAGCATCAGGGAAGGCTCCATGGGGGACAGGCACTGTCAAGGTGATCAGCACCCAGACCTGCAGACATTGAATTGACCACATGAGCCACGTGGGCAGAGGCAGCTTGATTGTGACAGGAATAAAACTTAAACTTAAGGATGCTCATTTGCACACTGTCTTCCAAGGCTTGGGAAGGGCCCCACCAACTGTTCACATGGTCATATGTTTTTGTAAAATTTGTATCTGTTAGATGTCTTAACCCCAGTGCAGTAAGATGCTGTCTCAGCACTTTGCAGCCTGACTTCCTTCCTCTCTCTCCTACTTCCCTGTGTCTGTGGGTGTTGGAATGGCCGAGAGCATGTTTGGGATGTGGCTAAGTGGAACTGGATCGGGAGGCGGGTTTAGGTGAGCGGGATGGATTTGCGTGCTTTGCTGTCGCTTCTCCATGGTTGAATTATTGCTGGTCACCCAGGCATAGAAACAGCTTCCAGGAGTACACCTGTTGCCCACTGAGTGGAGTTCCTAGAATGGTGACAAGGAGTTGCAGGGTCAGAAATCACATCCTTTGGTGTCCAGCATCAGAAACAGGTGGGTGGTACAGGATAAACAAGGTTTAAAATGTGTAAGGTGAGAAGCCAGTCTGTGGAAAAGTATTGCAGAGGTGTGTCCAGATGCTAATTAAAGAAACATTTGCATGCACACACACACACACATACACACACACACGGTATTTCTGGATTCTGTGATGTTTGATATTTTTTGGCTTTTAACTTTTGTAGTTTGTTGTAATTTCTTTTCTCATTTTAAGTGAATATTTTTGTTTGTGCCTAATTTTCTATTCATACTTTGACAATCTTTTTCTTAAATGTAGAAGCTGGACTTGCCCAGTTTATGGCTATCACTCATCCCAAAGTGCTGTCTTGTAGACACATTCCTGGGCTCCTGGGACCCTGGCTCTGACACCACCAGAGTCCCTCTTCCCAGGAGGCAGCAGCTGCTCCGTTCCTTGCAGGCGCTGGAGTCCAAGAGCACCAAGGGGTACCTGCAGGCCGGCGCCTGTCCAGGGGCCTTCCTTCCTGGCCACATGGCTGCCTTTGGCCACCAGCTGCCTGTGTGCAGTCTCTCTCCTGAGAATCTGTGTGGCCATTCATCACAGGCCTCCTCTTGGAAAGGCAAAGAAGGTTGCATTATACGAGGTAAAGCTTATCATTTGCATCTGCCAAGATCCATGCATTTCCCCTCCCTCCCTGCCCCGCAGCCCCCAGCAACTTCCCTCCCCCCTTCTTTTTCCCTCTCTTGTGGGTTTTCAATAGTGTGTGCTTTCTTCTTTTTCCCCTTCTTTCTGGTCAAGACAGGGTTGTCTCTCTGGGTGGAAAAAGGCAGTGTGTTCGTGGAGTGCAGCTGCATTTCAAAGGTACTTTGTTGGCGAGTTATGAATTTGCCTTTGCTACTGTGGGGAAACAGGCAGATTCTTTGCCTCCCACCCTCCCCAAATTGAAATTGATGTTATTTCTCTGCCAGTGGTACCCAAGGAAATGTTTTGTTCCATTTCCTCCCCTTTCAGGCTGAGCCCTATTTATGTTGGGAGCTGGGGCCCTGCCACTGAGAATCATTGTCATTACCACCAGCGTCTGAGGCTGGCCAAATTCAGCAGCTGTGGTTTCATGCCTACCCTCACCAAGGTTTATTCCCTTGACAACATGTTCTTGTTTGGACCAACTTTCTTAGCCTTTCTCTCGTTGTTCCCCCCCACAACCCTACCCCCGCCCTTCCTGAAATCACCCTTACAGTTGCATGGAGCTTAAAATTAAAAAGGAAAAAGTGCAGGTGTGTGTGCATTCGTGCGTCTGTGTGCATATGTGTGTGCGTGTGTGCATATGTGTGTGCGTGAGCGTGCATGAATGTGTATGTGTGTGCACGCGTGTGTGTGCGCGTATGGGTGTGTGCGTGTGTGTGCATGTGTGCGTGTGTGTGAGTGTGTGTGTGTGTATATGGGTGTGTGCGTGGTGTGCATGTGTGCGTGTGTGTGAGTGTATGTGTGTGTATGGGTGTGTGTGTGTGTGTGCATGTGTGCGAGTGTATGTGTGTATGGGTGTGTGCGTGTGTGTGCGTGTGTGTGTGCGTGCGTATGTGTGTGTGTGTGTGTTGGAGGCAATGGGCAGGGGATTGGAGCTGGAAAGGAGATAAAGGCCCTGGGAGTTAGAACAAGGATACAGGGAGGCCAGTGAACGGGGTGAAGGGTGGGAAGTTTCCCCCTAAGTAACGGGATCAAATTAATTATTATTTTGGTGGCCGCCTGTCTTCCCCACCCCAAGCCAGGCAAGACTCACCCTCGGCCCTGCCCGCCCAAGCATTTCAAATGGAATACCTAGGTGGCCCAGGGGGACCCCTGACCCCTATATCCTGTTCCTTTCTGCCTGCTTTGCTACTTTTCTCCTTGATAAAAGGAGAGAGTGAGAGATAATTAACAAAAAACATGGCCCCAGGACAATGAAACAACTGGCCTTGGCCGGCCAGAAATGCATCCTGGTTTTCTAGGTGAACTTTCTCCCATCAATCTTTCCTTTAACCTCTCTGTTAGTGGAAGCAATAGCAACACCCCTCCCCTCCCCTGAGCAAATGCTTTCTTTTGACTGGAAACAAAACAGGGGCTCGGCGAAGGCTGAGGTGAAATCTGGGTGGCATGGGCGCCGCACAATGGGGCCGCTGTTCCCCGGCCCGGGCTTGTGTTTTACAACAGGGGAGGGGCGGGCGTGAATGGTCTGATGATTGGAACAATCCCCCCGATTCAGGCCTACAAACGCATCTTCTGTTCCACACCGAGGGGACAGAAAGGAGAAAAGTGACAAAGAACGCGGGGCGGGGAGAATTAAAAGAAAATGCGCTCGACTAAAAAATCTCTCATATCCTGCATATTCCAGAAACCGGCTTTATGGAGAGAGGCTTCAGGAGGCCTCAGCCATATCTGAATGGCTTTCTCTGGCCTCTGATTTATTGATGAAGCTGAAGCGACTTGCTGGAGAAAGGCCTGGAGGCTTCTTTGTCTCCGAGATGAAGTACAATAGGCCACAGGGCGGAGATCTCTTGTGATGCTCTCGGGTCCTGCTTTTCTCTTGCCCTCTGCTCCCTGCAAATACCAGCAGCCGTGACAAACGATTGGTGGTGTGCCCGGGAGAGCCGGTGACAAGACTGGGCCACTTGAGGTCTCCTTAAGAGGGTATTATGGTCAGGGCGACGTTTGTGCTGTGAAGATGGCACACTCCATTTTGTTAATGGCTCTCATCGGCCCAGATAATCGCCCCCCTGCCTGCCTGTCAGGGGCGCAGCCGGCCGATTCCTGGCGCCCTCGGAGAAAGTACCCTTTCCGTGGCGACCAAGATGGAGACATTGTGTTCACCTCCTTGAGCAGAGGGGAAGGTGACCACCAGGGCAGCCTGCCTTGTCCATTACCCTGAAAACAAAAACATACAGCGCCTTCTCGGCTTGGGACCCCCACCGATAAATTATGGCCAGGCTGTGGAGCACAGCCCAGGAGAGACTGGGTGCTGGAGAGCTCCTCCCCCAAACCCCACGAGCGATCAAGAGGCCTCTGGGTCCGGGAAAGGGCTGCCGGGGTAGCTGGCATCCTGAGTAGATGGGAGCCTAGAGCATCCCAGAGGGTCTCTGCTGTGTTTTCAGGGAGAGTCCAGAGCCAGACCCTCTTGCCTCACAAATTTGCCAGGAGATTTCACCCAGGTCCTCTGTGGCTTCATACCCACCTCTTCCTGCACTTTTCTGTCTGCCAGCCTCCAGCCTTCGACACCATCAGAGAGAAAAAAGAAAAGAAGAGAAATGAAAAGGATGGAGGGAGGGAGGGAAGGAAGGGGAGATAGATAAAGAAGGGAAGAAGGAGGGAGGAAGAAGAGGAGAGGGAGCTGGGGGAAGAAAATAAGTTAAAAAAGAAAGAGGAAGAGAGGAAGAAAGAATGGAGGAGAGAGAAAGGGAAGGAAGGAAGGAGAGAGAAAGAGAAAGAAAGGAAGGAAGGAAAAAGAAAGGAAAGAAGAAAGAACGAGAAAGAAAAGAGAGAAAAGGAGAGAAAGAGGGAAGGAAGGAAAGAAAAAGAGAGGAGGAAAAAGGAAGGAAGGAAGGAAGGAAAAGAAGGAGGAAAGGAAGCGAGGAAGGAAAGAAGGAAGAAAACCACCATGATTCATAGCTAAGAATGAGGGAGGGGTGAGGGTGATTTTACTAAAAACGAGTTTCCCATTCTTGATTTAAAGTCTGAAGAAGCTCACTTTATATATAACATGTATAATACACCTCACTGCAGCTGGCTCCCAGCCAGGAAGGACATCTCCTTATACATGTCAGGCACCTTGTAACTTGGCGTATCAAGTTATTTACCAAAATTAATGTTCCAAGAAATAAATATCTTTGCCACTCCTTTAAAGCCACAAGTTTTCAAAAATATCCATCATACTTCCTCAAATGCGTCGCACACATCCTCAATTCTAAACAGAAGATACCAAATTGAATTACACTTTTTTTTAATTGACTCAGGCTCAAATAAAATAGAATGTGCAAAAGTGCTCTGTAAACCCTAAAGCACAATGCACCCGCAGGCTATTCTTCTTCCTCTCAATGACTTGCCCTCCTGCCTCGCGACCCTGAGGATGATGGTCTGGGAGGTTTGGTGCCTGCTTTTATAGCTTTTCTGTGTCCTTCAGCTGTCACTTTAGCTTGTGGGGGCACCTTGCCTTCATTCTACTCTGCTGTTTCTATTGGCTTGTGAAGGCTGTTAACAAGATGTAACAAGAATAAGTGTCAAAACTCTGGCTTTGTGATCCTGGGCAAATTATTTAATTTCTGTGTGCCTATAAATGGAAATGGAAATAATACTTACTCCAGGATATTATTGAGAAGGTTAAACGAAATAATACACATCAAGCGCCCAATGGGGATTGCAGTGTAGTAAATATACAATAAATATGAGTTATTATTAAGATGGTAACTTAGTATCATTAGGACCAAAATATTCTTCCTGTGACGGGCATGAATTTCAATGATTGTATTTGGTACAATAGGAAGATCTTTAATTTTTGTTTGCTTCTTTCCAGTTTCTTGGCTTGATCCTGTATCATAAGGTGGCTAGATAGTGCACTTCTGGAAACTGAAGTGTCATGGTATTATGAAGCCAGTTCAGAAGGGAGCAGAGATTTGACCAAGAAAACAAGTTCTGGGCCTAGGCCACGCAGAGAGTGGACTAACTTTATCGGTTGAGAAGATTTTCTGAAGTGCCCAAACCCCAGATCTGTAGCCCTTGTGTGGTCCATCTCCCCTCATCCTCATGTCTGCATTTCACTGGGAAGTAAGAATCACAATAATGACACAATAGCTGTCACTCTTGAAACACCTACCACGCAACACGCTTGATGCTCAGAGCTTTATTTACATGCTGTTTTTTTGTAGCTCCACCAGTGAGTTTCTTTCTGAAAGTCCGTAAGCTGCTGGAGTCTCATTCATTTTCCCATAAGGGGCTGACTCCCAGGGAGGTAAATCATGTGCCTGGACTCACCTGGCTGGCTAAAAGGGTCCCTATTGCCTAACTCCCAATTCGCTGCTTTTGCTACTGCCCTGTGTCACATTCTTCTTGGTCCAGCCTCCTGGATTCACTGTGAGTCTCACCAGAGGCACATCATTTCTGCATCTTGGCGAAGGAAAGGCCTGCAGACGTGGGGAAGGCCTAGGGTCAGACCCGCCTCTGTTGGAAAACCCCAAGGATAACCCTTAGATGAGGAGAGGACAGGGGACCAAGCAACTCTCATGCTTCCCCAAGTTACAGTTTATTTTTCCATTGGCTGCATAATTATGTTTTATTGATAATACATGATTGGTGTCAATGAATCTCCACTTCTAGAAAGAACCACTGTTGAAACTTCATCCTGTATATTTTTATCAAAATACACACACGTATGAGTGAGATCATAAACTTGAAAACATTTGTTTGTCTGTTTTTTCATGAGCAGGAGAGTGCGGTGTTTAAGAATATGGGGTTTGGAGTATTTCCCTTCTCTCCCCTTCCCTCCCCTTCCCTCCCCTCCCCTCCCCACAGGCATGCTGAGGAACAAATGCGTTAATATCTGTATGTATTTACAACAGCATCTGGCACATGAATAGTATTAGACAAGTGAAGTTTTGTGGTCACAAATAAAACAAAATATGATTTTATATATCAATACATACAACTTTATGTATTAATACAAAAAGATCAACCTTTGCTTTCTCAAAGACTTACTATATTCCATTCTATCATTATTTATTGAATTAATTTTCTAATGATGGACATTTAGCTTTTTCCAACTTTTGGTATCGTAAACAATGATGCAACAAACATCCTTATGTATATTATTAGTAATATAGACATTTCATCATACATAAATACATATATACATATCTTAACATGCATCCTTATGTATGTTATTAATAATATGCATATTTTAATGTCTGTCTTATTATTTCCTTTGAATAAATTCCTAAGAAATAGAGTTACTGGATTAAAAGATGATGTAACTAGTCTGTGCTCCAGAAAGGTTAGATGAAATGGTATTTCCACCAAACCCTCACCAATGCATCTCATTATCATTTTTGTCATCTTTGGCAGTCTGAGAAGAAAAATAAAAGAGGGGTCTCATTTTGATTTGCATACAGTTGATTAAAAGCAAGACTGAGCATCTTTTCACGTGTTTTGTTCACATCCTCTGTCCATTATTCTACCGAGGTCATTATTAAAATTATTATCACCTTGTCTGTCCCGTATGTTGCAAGTATTTGTGCCAGTTTGTAGTTTGTCTTTTAACCTCGTTTCTGGCTCCTTGTGCCATATAAAGCAAGGATGGAAGGAGCAACTTGGAGAAAGCACCATTTCAGCAGAGACAGGGAAGCCAAGTCTTTTTTATATTTATTTATTAATTTTTAAATTTTTATTTATTTGTTTTTGTAGAGATGGGGGTCTCATTATATTGCCCAGGATGGTCTTGAACTCCTGGCCTCAAGCAATCTTCCCTCCTCAGCCTCCTAAAGTGCTGGGATTACAGGTGTCTTAATTCATGGCTGGGGTCCACCAGGATCCCTAGCATAGGGGCATACAGGGAGGGGTGTCATTCCAAGCAAACAGACAACCAGGTTGGATCCAAAGGCCTATAAAATTCCTAAAGCCATCAACTTCCTTCTGTCAATGAAAGTGAGATGAAATTTATCACCTGAGTCCTACACAAGGATATAGGTCCCTCCTGTTCCCCTTCCTATTTTATCACCTGAGTCCTATACAAAGATATAGGTCCCATCTGTTTCTCCTCTCCTTTCCTCCCCTCTCCTCCCCCTCCCCTGCCTTCTCCTCCCCTCCCCTCCCCTCCCAGCATGAAGGCAGCTGCAACAGTATGTCTGGTGTCCAGGATACAGGGTATTGGGGACAGGGTATAGAGGTAGGGGGCAGAGAAAGCAACTCTTTGGAGGCTGGTTACAGTAAACAAGCAAGTTACTTGAGTCAGCAAATAGGCAAATATACCAAGGCTGGTGAGAGGCAGGTTGCTCACTGTCAGAGAATGGATTTACAAAGATGTTAGGAAGAAGGCTGGAAAGAACCCCAAAGTGTTGAATTAGAATTAGAACTATTATAAAATAATAACTTAAAATATATATTTGAGTATTTTGTGTGTGTATATAAAACAGACATACAACATACATACATATAGCAATTCCTATATCTGTATATATGTATATATAACACACATACATACAGATAGATCTAGAAATTGTTATAGATGGGTACATGTATCTGTAAATGGACACTTACACTTTCACATATGTACTTGCTTTGTCCCTGAGACAAAGACTCCTCAGTAACAATGAACCAGCTAAGCACTCAGATCTTGGTTTCTAAATACCCACACCAAAAGCAGAAAAAGCTCTATAGAGAATGAGTGATTCAGGGTTGGAGAGAATGACTGATATGGGTGTCTTAGTCCATTTGCATTACTATAAAGGAATACTTGGGGCTGGGTAATTTATAAAGAAAATAGCTCCATTTGGCTCAAGGTTGTGCAGGCCGTACAAGAAGCATGGTGCCAGCATCTGTTTCTAGTGGGGACTTCAGGGAGCTTCTACTCATGGTGGAAGGCAAAGGGAGCAGACATCACATGGTAAGAGGAAAGAGGAGGAGACACTAGATCTTTATAGCAGATTCACAGAAACTAAGAGTGAGAACTCACTCTACCCCATGACAGTGGCACCAAGCCATTCCTGAGGGACACGCCCCCAGGACCCAAATACCTCCCACAGGGCCTCACCACCAACACAGGGGATCAAAGTTCAGCATGAGACTCACCAAGGCCAAACAAACCATATTCAAAGCATAGCAACAGGGTACATATAAAACGAGCCTGGAGCACATAATTGTGCTACAAAGTAATGAAAAGCTCAAAGAATGATACAGATATGCCCACGGGATGCAGAAGCCAGCTTGAACAAGCTCCCACCGGCCACAGCTAGGATAACTTGGGAATCAAAATAAATAATCATAATATCAGGTTATAATACATTGAATAAAATAAGAGTCCAAGCGTCTATACTGATATAAATGAATGAATAAATAAATGGGGAAGAAAAAATTTTTTTTGCTAATAGTAGAATGCCTGTTAACAATAATTGTTGCCTTTTTTTTTTTTTTTTTTTTTTTTTTTTTTTTTTTTAAGTACAGACAGGGTTTTGCCGTGTTGGCCAGGCTGGTCTTGAACTCCTGACCACAAGTGATCCTCCCGGCCTCCCAAAGTGCTGGGATCACAGGCATGAGCCACCGTGCCTGGCCCAATTTCTGTTGTTTTAAGTGACATAGTTTGTAGTACTTTGTTACAGTAGCCCTAGGAAATGAATCCAACATTTTTCTAAAAATATACAAATGGCCAGTAAGCACTTGAAGATGCCCAGCATCATCAGCCATCAGGGTGAATCGAATCAAAGCCACAGTCAGCGAGCACTCGCACCCCCGTGAGTGCTAGACCCAAACAGGCAGGGAATAACTAGCGCCAGTGAGAATGTGAAGCAATTGGAACCCTCATACATTGCTGGTGGGAATGAAACATGGTGCAGCCACCCCGGGGAACAGTCTGACAGCTCCTCAAATGGCTAAACATAGAGTCACCATATGACCCAGCAATTCTGCTCCTAGGTATATACCAAAGAGGAATGAACATATGTATCCACACAAGAACTTGTGCATGAATGTTCATAGCAGCATTATTCACAGCAGTCAGAAAACAAAAGCAATCCAAATGTCCATCAACTGATGAATGGATAAATAAAATTGGTATGCCCATACAATGGGATGTTATTTGGCAATAAATGAACTAGTAATATGAACTCATAAATAAACTATGACGTGGATGAACCTTGAAAACATCATGCTAAGTGAAAGAAGCCACTCACAAAGGATCACACGTTGTATGATTCCATGTATATGAAATGTCCAGAACAGGCAAATGAGTAGAGATAGAAAGTAGGTTAGTACCTAGGGCTGTAGAGGTTGAAGATACTGGGGGTGACAGATAAGGGGTGTGGGGTTTCTTTGGGAAGCAGTAAAAATGTTCTAAGATTCTAGTGATGGAGGCATGACTCTGTGAATATACAAAAATACTACTGAGTTGTATATTCAAATGGCTGAATTACATGGTATGTGAATTATATCTCAATAAAGCTGTTTAAAATGTAGATGGAATTACGAACATTGATCATCACCATTTGGCAATCATCATAGCTGTGATTAATTGGGGAGGAAGTAGAATAAGATAATGGTATAATCTCATACTGTCTTCCCACAAAATGTGAATTACATGTATGTACAAAGGAGAAAATGATGCCTTCACAGTAGAGAAAGCTGGTAGATGTAACTTGGCCGGGTCATCAAGGGTCACAATGCGAGGAGAGGTGGGCGCCAGGAGCCTCCTGCTGTGACACGCGGAGGGAGGACAGCGTCCTTCCTGGGGTCTCCAGACAAGGAATGATGGCCTGAGTCTGGTCACCAGGAATCACTGGCCAGACCCAGGTTAAGGGTTGCCCTATAGAATAAAAGGCCTGTACTCCTCAAAACTGATCAGGACATGAGACGCGGGGCAAGACAGGCTGAAAGAGACTCATGAAACCTGAAGACTTCACGTAGTACAGGCCCCTGGATGGGATTCTGGACCAGCGAGGAACAAGAGACGTTGTGGGGATAGTTGGCAAAATTTGAGTGGGGTGTGCGGGGTGGAGGATGAGGTTGTATCACTGATGATGTCCTACATAGGAAAGCTGTATGGTGGTGTGCAGAAAAGAATTCTTGCTTGGGGAAGGCACACACTGGAGAATTTAGGACTGTTGGGTGTATGGCTTGCTTTCACATCATTCAGAAAAAGACTAATGGCTGTGTGTGTGTGTGTGTGTGTGTGTGTGTGTGTGTGTGTGTGTACCTGTGGAGAAAATAAGACTGACAGGATAAAGGAGGTAAAATGCTAACAGCCAAGAACTGTGCATGAAATAGATGCACATCCTCTTTATCCTCTTTATACTGTTCTTGCAACTTTTCTGTATGTTGGAATTAACACCAAATAATTAGTTTAAAAGGGCTATTGGGTCATAGAATGAACTACCCCACCACCACTGTATACCTAGAAAGATTGTTTAAATGAATTTTTCTGCATCACCTCTACAAAAAATCATTACAGATGTGTGTGAGAGACAGAAGAAAAAGGACAGAAAAAAAAAAGAGCAGCAGTGACAATGAAAAAAGGAGGTCTGCTTTTAAACACTCTAACAACACAATATTTATACAAAAAGAATGTTGGGGCCTTGAGAATAAGAACAGAGACCCTCAAGCTCCCAGATACTCCTCAGGTGTCACCTAAAGCTGTTTTCACAAGTTGCACTGCACACTCACTTCATGGTTAGAGATGAGACACAGGCACAGACTCCCTTCACCCCAAATGAAGGAAGCGTCATGGTCCCAACATCCATAGGCTCACCACTCATTCCAGCCCCTGCTTGGAATCTGTAGAGTTCTTAGGCTGCGGGGCTGTGATTTTCATAAAGTGGTTGAGTTTGCAGCACTGACAAGACATAAGTTTGGTTTTAAGTCCTCTCCACCAAAGTCATATGATGGGGTGGAACCTTCCCAGAACAGATGGACCCTCGGAAGAACCTCCTGGGCTGAGAAAGTGGTTTGGCAGGAAAATAGAACGGGTAATTCCAGGCCTGAGGGTGCAGTACAGAGCAGGGAAAAGAAGAGGTGCTACAAGAGTCAAGCAAAGACATAGGCCTGCTGAGGAGGCTGGGGAGGGTGGTGAACTACAAGGGAATAGGGGAAGTAGACTCTGAAGTCTCCAAGAGTAAAGGCATGGTTTTGGGGATACAGCCAGTGTCGGCAAAGTATAGGCACTGGAAAGCCTTCTCAGGGCAACATGCAAGAGAGAAGGTGGGACTGTAAAGAAAGGGGCCTGGCAGAGAAGTCAGAGTCAGTAAAGCACACACCAGAGGATCCTGGGTGTATTAGTTCATTATCATGCTGCTATAAAGGACTGCTTGAGACTGGATAATTTGTGAAGGAAAGAGGTTTAATTGACTCACAGTTCTGCATAGCTGGGAGACCTCAGGAAACTTACAATTATGGCGGAAGGGGAAGCAAACATAGCAAACATGTCCTTCACATGATGGCAGGAAGGAGAAGTGCCGAGCAAAAGGGGGAAAAGCCCCTTATAAAACCATCAGATCTCATCAGAACTCACTATTATGAGAACAGGATGAGGGTAACCACCCAGTGATTCAATTAATTCCCACCAGGTCTGTCTCACAACACGTGGGGATTAAGGGAACTACAAGATGATATTTGGGTGGGGACACAGCTAAACCATATCACTGGGTTTCTAAATGAGCCGCCAAATGTAATTCTCAGAGTCTTCACTTCAAAGACAAGGTCATTAAGACGTGCTTTTGGCACCTCATTCCTGCTTCTGGTGCATGACACACAATTGGTTTTTTGCTCTTTTTACTCATTTCTCCTCATCAAAATCTCCCTATCTTAGCTCAGGCTGCTATAACAAAGTATAATAGACCGACGACTTATAAACAAGAGATATTTATTTCTCACAGTTCTGGAGGCTGGTAGCCTGACATCAGGGTGCCAGCATGATCGAGTTATGGGAAGGACCCTCTTCCGAGTTGCAGACCATTAACTTCTTGCTGTATCCTCACGTAGTGGAAAGTGAGTGAGAGAGCTCCTGGGGTCCCTTTTAAAAGTGCACTAATCCCATTCACGAGGGCTCCACCCTTATGACCTCATCACCTCCTAAAGGCCCCACCTCCTAATATCATCCCATTGGGCATTAGATTTCAACATATGGATTTTTGGGGTACACAAGCATTCAGTCTATATCACTCCTCCCATTTTTAATAATAATATTGGAGACATTGATTCACTGTCTCCTGACATCCATTCCTGCGAATGTGACATCTGTTCTCAGTTTAAGTTTTATTTGTATTTGTCTTCTTTCTAAAATCTCATAAGACTGTTCTATCTTTGCATTTCATTACATTATGACTAAGTGAAGGTTTGTTTGTCATGGTGCAGCATTGATTGTATACATGGTAGCAGGGAACTTACTTTAATTCTGTGCCTTTCTTTAATTATAAAAGTTCTCACCTGAGTTTTCCACGTATCTCCATCTGAAACACTTATGAGGTGTAAGTTGGAGCCTCTCAACCAGTTTTCTAAGTCGCTTAACTGCTCCTGCATATTTCGTATTCTCTTTATCTCTCTGAGATGCATTCTGGGTGAATTCTTGAGCATCGTTAACTATTCCCTTCTCAGCTGCATCAAGTATGGAGCTTGATATTATGTCTTCAGTCTTGTATTTCAATAACCATATTTTTCATTCCAAGGATTTTTATTTTGTTCATGTTCACCTGTACTTCTTCCATTTCTGCCACTGTTTGTTTCCTAATTTCTCATCCTTCATTTCTGGGAGGACCTCAACCACATTTATTAGAAAGTCATTTTCCTATTTTGCTGTTATTTTCATTTCTCTAGGAATTCATTCTCCAGGTGGTTGATTTTTTAAAAACTTGCTGCTCTTTCTTAACATTTGCTTCCTTCATTCCTTTTGAAATCTTAGTTTGCAGCGTCATCTTAAAGGGGAGTCCCCTTTCCTTGCTTTCTGTGATACCCCCTGCTGCCATTACACACATCTCCTCATGTTCCCCAGACCAGAACCAGAGGTTACATGGCAGCTGGGGCTATGAGGATATGGAGGTTCCTGCTGGTAGCTTGGCCTAGGGCACAGCTGTGAGGCCCCTCTGCCTCCTCCCACCTCCCCGGGTGCACAGTTACCCAGCGGCTATAGTCCCAGATGGTGTTGGTAGCGTTCTTCAGTCTCCAGCATTCTAAAGTCTCAGTCTTTAGTTTCAAGCCTGTCTCTGGTCACCTGCCACACCTGGGACACCTATAGTCCTTCTTATCCCACAGGAGCTGAGGTTGTAACTGCCTTTCCTGTATCCAGACCCAGAGGCCAGCACACCTGTGGATTCAGCCTCACCTCCATGTTGAGTTTCTCTTGTTTCTTGCCCAAGGACATGCTACTTACCCAATTTTGATATCAACTATACATTTTAAGTATCATTCCTTAAGTTTTTTTCCTGTCCTATCACTTCCATATATCGGAATGAAATGGAGTTGAAGGGCCCTCAGTGCATGAAATTACGATGCTATAATTCTGGGACTTGCCATTCACTTTCACCTTGAATTTCTTTATCTCTAACTTTAATTGTCTTGTACTTGCTTTGTTGTTTTAAACCATCTTAAATCCTTCCAATAACTAGGAATGGGATACATACTGTGTTAGTCCCCTATAGCTGCAATAATGAAGTACAAGAAACTAGGTGGCTTATCTCATCCCACAGTTCTGGAGGCCAGAGTCTGAGATTGAGGTGTCAGCAGGGCCACACTTCCTCTGAAACTGGCACTGAAACTTCCTCTGAAACAAGCACCTGAATGCTTCCAGGTGGACTGGTTAATCATCTCTGCTTGAGGAAAAGGAGACACAGGCCCCCAGGGGAGTGATCTTCCTAAGGTGACACAGCAAGTCAATTACAAAATGGAGATGGGGTAACATTAGGTGAAACGAGTAAAATTATCAGGTGAAAAAAGTCTACCAACTGGGCACCGTGGCTCACGCCTGTAATCCCAGCACTTTAGGAAGCCGAGGCAGGTGGCTCACTTGAGCCCAGGCATTCGAGACCAGCCTGGGCAACATGGCAAGACCCTGTCTCTACAAAAAATACAAAAATTCACCAGCCATGGAGATGTGCGCCTGTAGTCCCAGCTACTCGGGAGACTGAGGTGGGAGGATCACTTGAGCCCAGGAGGTCAAGGCTGCAGTGAGCCAAGATTGTGTCACTGCACTCCAGCCTGGGTAACAGAGCGAGACCCTGTCTCAAAGAAAAAAAAAAAAGGTCTATCACTTGTGCAAAGGGGGCCCATTTTGCTTAAACAATGGGGAGAAGTTAGCTCAATTTTATACAAACATATTTAATTACTTAAGGCAACCCATCTATGTATCTATATCTATAAATATATAGGTAGAAGTTTCATGCATATGATATAGTATGATATATGTCTATATCCAGCTACCTATCTGTACATATATTTAGCTAGACAGTATGACAAATGTCAAACCTAACATGAATCCACAGCTATTCAAAAGAGCAGCCTTGTTTAAAATATGGGAGAAATAAAACCACCCACAAAGTTTAATTAGTGAATTATCTTACCAGCCTGGCTTCTCTAGCAAGGAGTAAGTTCAAAATCCCTAACTATTTCCCTGCAATCCTTCATTGCTCACCCGGTGGGGCAGAAGGCAGATCTTGTCAAAGACAGCCATGAACACATTACATGATTCACCGGGAGACTCTTCCAGCACCTTGACCTGCAAATTTCCAAAGGAGCTGTTCTGCTGTCAGATCTCACCTAGAGGATGCCCCAGGGGGCAGGGCACAGCACCACATCTTTGCTCTCTGGGGTTCACTTGTCCAGGGCTTGGAGCCTGCAGGGAAAGAGGCTGCGTATCCGGCAAACCCATGTCTCCCAAACTAGCATTTCAATACCCCAGCCCTGCATGTCTGCCTCATGACAAAGCTATTCTATGAGCTTATATCTCTCAGGGCACGATTTGGATTTTCAGTTTTAGAGCCCTGAGTGATGGGTTGTCTCAGTTGGTCCTCAAATCTCTTTCCTGTGTGTGTTTTTTGTTGTTGTTGTTGTTGTTGTTGTGGTTGCTGTTATTTTTTGTTTGTTTATTTTTGGTTTTGTAGCTCTAGGAAACCTCTGTGATTCTACTCCGTCAAAAAGAATCTACAAAGCCTGCTCCCTTCGGTTGGGTAAAATCCAAGGACCTGTTGGTACCTGATCCATTTTGAGAAACACAAGCCCCGGGGAGACATTTGCCCAGCTGTGGGGAGCCGCTCTTTGGAGCAGTTCACTGTTTATAGGATGGTGAGGAGAGAGGAAGGGGACAGGGTGAAGTCTTAACTCATGCTCACATCCAGACAGACTTTTTTAATCGCAAGTAGCATCCATTCAGTTTCTCTAATCAGCTTCAAAGACCTCGTAAGGCTCCCATTACCATTGTGTGGCTGGTAATTCTGTGTCACAACTAATTACTGCCTAATAGCTGTCATGGATGCAGAGTCTCCAGTTTAAAAGCCAAGTCGATTTCTTCCTGCATTCAGACCTCGTCTGCCCCTGAGTGGTGCAGATTACATGAGGTAATACGGCAGTTATTTCTACCTGCTGCAGTTCATCAGCTCCATCTCCAGCTGAGGTAGCTGCCCCTCCCCCTTGGACAAAGATTATTTGTCATTAAAATACTCAGGCTCGCTCACACTCTGTTTTTTCAATCTGGATGTTGCCTACACTTTGAGAAAGGTTTTTGAAGAAAGATTAGCAGGATTAGGAAAGGTTCACATATGTTCAGCCTCACTCTTGGTATTCAAGACATCACAACCCTGCACCACCCAGGAAGCACAAGAAAATGGAGCATAGGCAGAGGCCGGGAGGGGCTGGGGGGTGAGGGGGAAGCTGTGTGGCTCCCCCACCAATAATACAAAGCTGGAGTCAAATGCAAATTTGGGAGTGTTTTACGCTGGGGAATTCCCAGGCAGTTTCCTAGAATTTTTTAAATTAATTTTTCTATTTCCATAGGTTATTGGGGAACAGGTGGTGTTTGGTTACATGAGTAAGTTCTTTAGCGGTGATTTGTGAGATTTTGGTGCACCTGTTACCCGATTTGTGATATTTTATCCCTCACCCCCTTCCCGCCCTTTCCCCTTGAGTCCCCAAAGTCCATTGTGTCATTCTTATGCCTTTGCATCCTCACAGCTTAGTTCCCACTTATGAGTGAGAACATACGATGTTTGGTTTTTCCATTCCTAAGTTATTTTACTTAGAATAAGAGTCTCCAATCGCATCCAGGTCGCTGCGAAGGCCATTAATTCATTTCTTTTTATGCCTGACTAGTTTTCCATCATATATATCACAGTTTCTTTATCCAGTCATTGATTGGTGGGCATTTGGGTTGGTTCCATGATTTTGCAATTGTGAATTGTGCAGCTATAAACATGCATGTGCAAGTATCTTTTTTTGTATAATGACTTCTTTTTCTCTGGGTAGATATCCAGTAGTGGGCTTACTGGGTCAAATCGTAGATCTCCTTTTAGTTCTTTAAGGAACCGCCACACTGTTTTCCATAGTAGTTGTACTAGTTTACATTCCCACCAGCAGTGTAGAAGTGTTCCCTTTTCACTGCATCCATGCCAACATCTATTATTTTTTGTTTTTTTGATTATGGCCATTCTTGCAGGAGTAAGGTGGTATTGCATTGTGGTTTTGATTTGCATTTCCCTGATCATTACGGATGTTGAGCATTTTTTCATATGTTTGTTGGCCATTTGTATATCTTCTAAGAATTGTCTATTCATGTCTTTAGCTCACTTTTTGATGGGATTATTTGTTTGTTTGTTTCTTGACAATGTGTTTGAGTTGGTTGTAGATTCTGGATATTAGTCCTTTGTCAGAGGTATAGATTGTGAAGATTTTCTCCCACTCTCTGGGTTGTCTGTTTACTCTGCTGACTGTTTCTTTTGCTGTGCAAAAGCTCTTTAGTTTAATTAAATCCCAGCTATTTATTTTTGTTTTATTGCATTTTCTTTGGGGTTCTTGGTCATGAAATCCTTGCCTAAGCCAATGTCTAGAAGGGTTTTTCCAATGTTATCTTCCAGAATTTTTAGTTTCAGGTCTTAGATTTAAGTCCGTGATCCATCTTGAGTTGATTTTTGTATAAGGTGAGAGAGGGAACTTTTGTTTTTAGCACTGTTTTCTTTTCTCTTCCTGTGTGATTATTTGTCTCCTTTTGAGAGCCTGGCCAGCAAAGGAGAAGGGAGGTGTCAGAGGCAGTACTCAACAACTTGGCCTTGAGGCAGATTCTAAGAGCTATGCCCAACCCGACAGCTGACCCTTAGCATTCCTTCTGTCTACTTTTTCTTGCCTTAGTCACCTTCTCAAGGGCACCAAATGAAGGAAGGGTCATGGCTCCCAGGACCTGTGAGAAAAACCTGTTCCCAAGTTGGAATATTTCATTGAGTTAAACTTCTAACCAATCTGCACTGATCATTGGGTGTCTTAGTCCATTTGGGCTGCTCTAACAAAATATCTTAGACTAGGTAATTTCTAAATAATAGAAATTTATTTCTCACAGTTCTGGAGGCTGGAAAGTTTAAGATCAAGATGCCAGCAGATTTTGTGTTTGGTGAAGCCTCCATCTCTGCCCCACAGAGGGCACCTGTTGCTGTGTCCTCAGACAGTAGAAGGGCAAAAAGGAACTAACAGACTCCCTCAACCACTTTTATAAGAACACTAATCCCATCCATGAAGGTGGAGCCCTCATGACATAAACCACCTCTTAAAGGCCCCATCTCTTAATACTATGGCAGTGGGGATTAGGTTTCAACATGAATTTAAGGAGGGAGGCAAACAGTCAAACTGTAGCACTGAGTACCAAGAAGAATTAAAAAGGGGAAAAGAAATGGCTAGGTAGTCTTAGAATCTTCCCAAATCTCCCTGTAAAATAGAAAGAGCAACTAGAATAGCAAAGCCCAAAGAGCCATGGACAGTATCCACAACAGAGCTGGCAGTGAGGTAATCCTCCCAGACACCAAATACTAACAGGTCTGGGCAAAGCATTTACAGTTCAAGAACTGCATGGTGGCAGCATTAGTGCCGGAAGAAGACATGTGATAAAAACTGTGGTTCTGAAGATACTGAGAGCTTGGGAATCACACAGTCACCCACAGGTATTCACCAGAGGGCATAGCAAGACCATCTGAGTATAGCAACCAAAACCAGGAGAGCTATCTGAAAACCCAATACATGGCTAAGTGCAAGAGGACTGTGATACAATAAGGTCTGATGGTGTCGGGGTGATTTGAGCTCCATATGCTCTCAAAGTGAACAGAGTCTCTTCCAATACAAAGCCCTGCACTGATGAGTATCTGGGCAGATCAATAGAGGCAAGGAAAAAAGATCCAGATAAATGGGATGGGGGTGGGCAGAGCAGAAGAGGCGGCTCTCAAAACCTTTGGAGATTTTTGTTTTATTTCCTTGCGAAAGGAACAGGAGAGGGAGCTCTAGGGCCTTTGAACTAGAAAGGTTGCCCCAGCATACCCTTCACTCCTAAAAGTATAGGAAAATTCATTTCATTTAGAAAATAAACAACAGAAAAGCATTGTGGTAAAAACTTATAAAAAGTTAAGAAGTAAAAAAAGAAAAGAAAGAGCAGAATAAGATTCCTACAAACGATGAAAGCATGTCTGAAAGGAATGCCCACAAAACATTTCAAATATTATGAAACAAGTTAAAGAAAATTAGAAAATGATAGAAGCTATGAAAGAACAACATACCTCAGAATTAGAAAAAAAGCTCAGAAATAAGGTGACTGGATAAAAAAAGTTTGAAAAGAAGGATGGCACAGTTTAGAAAATAACTAGAAATATAAAAAGGAAGGTCTGGAGAAAGACGCTGATGTAAGAAATCGTAGAAATACAAAGGACGGAAGAGCATGTTAAATGACACTGTGGGACGCAATGAATTCCAGACTGTGGAAAATTCTAAGTCAAATGGCTCCATTGTTTCAACAACAAAAATGGAGGGGTTAAAAAGAAAGAAAGAAGAGGAAATGTATAAAGAAAAGAAATTTATAAGTCATTTCAAGCAAAAGCAAAGTAGGAATCTTATTTCAGTTCTGGTTCAAACAATCAATTTTTTAAAATATAAAGCAATCAGGAAAATATAAACATGACAATATTTAATAATATTAAGGGATTAATATTTTTAAGTATAATAAAAATATTGTGATTTTTTAAAATAATGATTATCTATTAGAGATGCATACTGAAATGTTTATAAATAACAGTACTTAATGTCTGGGCTCACTACAAATTATCCAGGAACAGTGGGAATAGAGGCAGATACAGAAGAACAAGATAATCCTGTATTGATATATATCGAAGCTGGTTGATGAGTACTTGATTGTTCTTTGTATTACACTCTCTACTTTTGACTGTCTGAATATTACTGTAATTCAAAGCTTAATGAACAAACAAATAATAAGGGAAGTCTTAGAGCTTGGCATCCACCAGGAAGGAATACCTTATGCTTCTTTCCTGAGAGGGCTGTGTTACCTGGAGAGGGTTTCAATAGATGCAGACATAACTTGTAACCCATCCCCTTCAGCCCTTCTTCCCATTCAAGTGTTCCAGTGTATTTGTCCCTAAACTGAATTAGATGTGTTACTCCGTCACTTGCTAGAATATAAGATCTATGAAGGCAAGAATTTGTCAATTGTGTTACCATTGTATCCCCAGGACCCAGAATAGTGCCTGGCACATAATAGGCCTTCTGTAAATATATGCTGTTTAATTGAGTGAATCGTCATGACTGATCCCAGGACATAATCCCAGGCTGTAACTACCACTGTGTGTCTTTTCTTGGAGAGAGGAGGGAGAATTCTTTACTTTGTAATGACCTAAGCTTGGGTTAGCTGCAGAAGTGGCCTCTAAAATGTGAGATAAACAATGTCTGACCTTGTAGCAATGGAGAACTTCAGGCAGCTGCTGAGCTGCTGAAGGTGCCACAGAGTGTGAAAGGACTGAGCAATGTGACTAATGATTGCTTCCCTTTGCAAGGCATCCAGTATCCAGTATTCAGCCAATAAGCCTTACTTTAGATGTAGTGTTAAATATGTTGGTAATTGATGGGAATAAATAAATGTAAATTTTATATATTATTTATTTACATATGTGATATTACAAAATATATATTTGGCCTTCCTCCCTGTTTCCTGGCATACGACACTTAACATCCTTGGACTCTTCAAAGTGGTGTGTCTTGTTTGTAGGGAAAAGAAAGAGAGATAAGACTTACTGTGTCTATGTAGAAAAGGAAGACATAAGAAATTCCACCTTGATCTGTACCAAGAAAATTGTTTTGCCTTGAGATGCTGTTAATCTGTAACTTTAGCCCCAACCCTGTGCTCACAGAAACATGTGCTGTATGGAATCAAGGTTTAAGGGATCTAGGGCTGTGCAGGATGTGCCTTGTTAACAATATGTTTACAGGCAGTATGCTTGGTAAAAGTCATCACCATTCTCCATTCTCGATTAACCAGGGGCACAATGCACTGTGGAAAGCCGCAGGGACCTCTGCCCAAGAAAGCCTGGGTATTGTCCAAGGCTTCCCCCCAACTGAGACAGCCTGAGATATGGCCTCGTGGGAAGGGAAAGACCTGACCGTCCCCCAGCCCGACACCCATAAAGGGTCTGTGCTGAGGAGGATTAGTAAAAGAGGAAGGCCTCCATCTCCTGCATGTCCCTGGGAACGGAATGTCTCGGTGTAAAACCCAATCATACATTTGTTCTATTCTGAGATAGAAGAAAACCGACCTGTGGCTGGAGGCGAGATATGCTGGCGGCAATGCTGCTCTGTTTCTCTTTGCTACACTGAGATGTTTGGGTGGAGAGAAGCATAAATCTGGCCTACGTGCACATCCAGGCATAGTACCTTCCCTTGAACTTATTTATGACACAGATTCTTTTGCTCACATGTTTTCCTGCTGACCTTCTCCCCACTATCACCCTGTTTTCCTGCCACATTCCCCTTGCCGAGATAGTGAAAACAGTAATCAATAAATACTGAGAGAACTCAGAGACCAGTGCCGGTGCGGGTCCTCCGTATGCTGAGTGCTGGTCCCCTGGGCCCACTGTTCTTTCTCTATACTTTGTCTCTGTGTCTTATTTCTTTTCTCAGTCTCCCATCCCACCGACGAGAAATACCCACAGGTGTGGAGGGGCTGGCCCCCTTCTTTGTTGAAGTCAACTCTGGTGGCTGGGGGCCTGTAGGTAGCTTCAGGAAGGTGGCTGCTCACTAAAAAGATCAATGCAGGATTAGAGTTGGGACTTTCAGCCCAAGCTCCAACCCCTGAGGAGGAGAGAAGGGTTGAAGGTTAAGTTGATTACCAATGGCCAGCGATTTATCCAATCATGCCTACATACTGAATCTTCCATAAAAACCCCCAAAGGAATGAGTTTGGAGAGCTTCCCGATAGCTGAACAGGTTGCAGTTCCTCAAGGGTGGTGCACCTGGGGAGGGCATGAAAGTACCATGTCCCTTCACCCATACTGTCATGGTTTGGCTGTGTCCCCACCCAACTCTCATCTTGTAACAAGGCCTAATCCTTCAATAAGAGAAATCACTGGTTGATTGTCTCCCACAATTCCCACGTGTCATGGAAGGGACCCAGTGGGAGGTAATTGAATCATGGGGATGAATCTTTCCTATGTTGTTCTGGTGATAGGGAGTAAGTCTCACGAGATTTGATGGTTTTATAAAGAGGAGTTCCCCCTGCACAAGTTCTCTTTCATTGCCTGCTGCCATCCACGTAAGCCGTGACTTGCTCCTCCTTGCCTTCTGCCATGATTGTGAGGCCTTCCCAGCCATGTGGAACTGCGAGTCCATTAAACCTCTTTCCTTTATAAATTACCCAGCCTTGGGTATGTCTTTATTAGCAATGTGAGAACAGACTAATACACATGCTTTGTCCTGTGCATCTCTTCATCTGTATCCTTTGTAATTCTTTTTTAATGTCCTTCATAATAAACCAGTAAAGTAAGTGTTTCCCTGAGTTCTGCGAGCCACTGTAGCAAATTAATCAAATTCAAGGAAGGGTTTTGGGAACCCCCAATTTACAGCCAATTGTCAGAGGCACAAGTAAACAACTTGAGGCTTAGAATTGATGTTGGAAGTGGGGAGCAGTCATGTGGGGCTGAGTGATCAACCTGTAGGATCTGATACTATTTCCAGGTAGATAGTATCAGAATTGAACTGAGTTCCCGGATGACACTCAGCTGATATCTGCAACAGAATTGATTGCTTGCTTCATGTGTGGGGAGATACTCCCACATATTTGGTTACAGAGCCTTCTGTGTTGATTGTTGTGGTGTGAGACCAGAAGAAAAACAGTTTATTTTTCTCTACAGAACATCATTATTTGGTTGGTTGGTTTGCTTCTTCAATGAGGATACTTAAAAACTAAGCGTAGCTCTTGCACCATTTTAGTTGAGAAACAGTATGTTACAATGGAAAATGTAAAATTTTTCAAAATAGACAGACGTTAGTTCAAATCCTGGCCCTGAAAGTTAGCTGTTAATGTTGTAGAATGCTTATTAATCATTTTGTGCTCCAATTTTCTTAACAATAAAATAGGACTATTAATATTCTCTACAGACTAATATCCCTCCTGAATATAGACATAAAAATTTAAATTCAATAATATGTAGAAAAGATAATACATCATAACCAAGTGGGGATTATGCCAGGAATGCAAGGTTGGTTTAAATTTTGAAAAGAAATAGATGTAATTCATCATATTAACAGATTAGAAAGGAAAAACCGTATGATCATCTTAATAAATGTAAAAAGGGCACTTGACAGAATGCAACATGCATTCCCGATAGAAACTCACAAACCCTAGGAATGGAAGGGACATTGCTCAATCTGATAAAGGAAATTTATTAATAAAACCCACAGTTTATATCATATTTAATAATGAAGAATGAATACTTTCTCCCTAAGATTGGAAATCAAGCAAGAATATCTGTTTTCACCACTCCTAATCAATATCGTGGTAAAGATTCTACCCATGGGGAAAAGGCAAGGAAAAGAAAAGACATTCATATAGGAAAGGAAGAAATAAATACATCCTTTTGTGACTGGCTTATTCCTTATTTCTCATTGATAAAGAAAATCCTAAAGAATCTATTAAAAAAGACTATTAGACCTAACAAGTGAACTTAGCAAGGTTGCAGGATACAAGGTCAATATACAATACGATAAAAATCAATTGTATTTCTATATACAACAAATAGTTGGAAATTAATACCTTCTATGATATCATAAAATGTTTAGGTATAAATCTGATGAAAGATGTGGAGGGTCTATACGCTGAAAACTATAAAACGCTTCTGAGAGAAACTAAAGAAGCCCTAAATAAATGGAGAAGTATACCGTATTTATGGATCAGGAGACTCAGGATCGTTAAGATGTAAGTTCTCCCCAAATTGATCTATAGATTCCACAAAATCCCAGCAGTTTTTAAAAATAAAAATTGACAAGCTGATTTTCTCTCTCTCTCTCTCTCTCTCACACACACACACACACACACACCGCACACCACACACCACACACACACATTCCCCTTTTCTATCCATCTATTGAGCCATATGCACAAAAAAAGACCTGGACTGTTCTATAGCAAATATTAACTCCGGTTATGCTGATGGTAGGATTTCAGATAATTCGCTGTTTTCCTCTTACATTTTTCTCTGTTGCTCAGATTTTGTAAATGAATATTTCTGATGTTAATAAATAATAAATCACTATTCTAAGAAATGCTCCTCTCACAGTTTGCCTGCTTTATCTTTGCCATAAATAATTGCTAATCAATCTTGAAAGGACAGATAAGTAAATACTGAATTGAAGAGTCTCAAAGGGAATCCTGCATAATATACTCTCATAGTACTGTACAGGAGTCATTTTAGCCTTAATCTCTTTCCTTACATGGAGTAATTTGGGATAGAATCAACCAGTGATTTCTCTTATTGAAGGATTAGGCCACGTTGTTAAGAAACTGGCCATCTAGACAATGAAAACGAAGTAAGTATTCTCTTGTCAATTCCTAGGTAAGTGATTTCTGGTCATTTGAGAGTAAAAAGTGCTCATCAATAGTTTTGTCACTTTATTTAAGCTGCCTTAAGAGTTAGGATTATGTTTGACCCAGAAAACCTTACCTGTGTGGTCGAGACCTCTAAGAGGGTTATTGTCCTCACATAGCAAGTAAGCACAAGGTAAGCAGTGTAGGGCTAGAGTGGTTGCTTGACCAGCCATGTCCACTGGGACTCGGACTGGTTTGCTCTTCCTACTCTGCCAATCTTAACTTGAGGCTTTCCTCCTCTTAGTTGTAAAATGGCTGCTGCTGCTCTGTGTATGATGCCCATATTACAGGCAAGAAGAGAGAAAAGAACCACAAGGCCTTTCCTCTCAATCTTTCGTGTTTTTGTGGAATAGATGCTACTCTTTGGATTTCTGCCAACATTACATTGGCTAGAATGGGTCACGTGGCCACCCTTAACTGCAAGGGAGTCTGGGAAGTTGGATATTTTAATATGGCCACAATGGCACCACAGAAAAAAAATAAGGTCTTTGTTAGAAAGGAAGAAAAAGGAATGGGATTTGGGTAGGCAATCAAGAGGTCGGCTACACTGTCTAAAATGTTGCCTGTATTTTATTTTTAGTTTAAAAGTACAAACAAAAATGCCCGGAAAGAGATGTTTGATGTGCGTTCTTGGAAGAATGGCATGAGGAGTGCCACACTGAAGTTAGAGCATAAGGCCATTTCCTATCAGTCCTTGGGCAAAATCTGAGCTTTATTTCCTTTACTTGATATGGGATTAATAATACATAACCAGTGTAAAACTCACATAATTATAAATTCCACTGGATACAGGAAGAGTATTATTGTTGAATATTCCTAAAGCTTCCCATGAGTCATGGAATAAAAAGTGAGATGACTAAAACTTAATTGGGCTTGTTTGGTTGGTTTGTTTTTTTTTTAATAAATTGGTTTTGTTTCTCAGCTCATTTCATAGACAATTTGAGGCAGCCAACAATGCCAATACCTATAGTAAAAAATAAGTGTAGATTTTTAAGTGAAGTTAAAGAGTAAGAATCAATGTGAGCTAAAATAAGAATATAAGAATTTTTAGTCTAAGCTTTCTGGCCACCGAAGTATAAAGGGAATATAGAACAATTTACATAATAGTCATTACCAGAGGAAAACATATCTCACCAGTAGATGCAAGTTTTCTTTATTGTAAAACAAATGTTTACATACTTGAAATCCTGTCTTTCAAAGGTAATCCTGGCATTTAGTTCAGTGCCTGATGAAAAGAATGCCCTGGGTAAATATTTATTGGATGGATAGATCCAAGATCTCTCTTCTAGCTACTTTGAAATATATGACTATTGTCACCCTACTCTGCTATTGAACATTAGAATTTATACCTTCTATCTAACTACATGTTTTTACCCATTGTCCAACCCATGCATAGCTGGATAGGTGGAAATGGAATAAAACTCTGCTACATACATTATCTGATTTCTCCTTATTAAAAATTACCATTTTTTGGAGAACAGGGACAGCTTTCTATTGAATGCTATAAACTCTCTCTCCAGAAAAATGAATATATACACAGAAGTCTGCATATCATATAAAGGGGCTGAGAGATTCCCTGAAACTCATCCACAGATCACCTTGGGGGCTAATAGGTTTCAGCTGAGCAACAGTTTTTCATCAGCACTGCAGGAGACAGTATAATGTAGCAAATAAAATACCATCCGAGGCATCGGACAGACTTGTCTGAATCCACTTGCTGGCTGGGTGGAAAAAGAAAAGTTATATAACCTTTCTGACCTTCAGTTTTCACAACTGTAAAATGTAGATAAAATGCCTACCTCATAGACTTGTTGGGAAAATTAAATGGCATAGTATATTTCTAGCACTTAGCATAGCACTTGGTACATACAAAGCCCTCAATAAATTAATCCCAAAAAATAACTCCCATTTACTGAGTACTTCTATAGGGCAGCACCTTGATGTCATTCCATCTTTATCTCAGCCCTGCAAATTTGATCATCACATCATTACTCCAGTTTTATAGATGAAGCTGAATCACAGAGGTTCCGAAATTTGCCGAAGCTCACACAGCCAGAAAATTACAGAAACAGAAGATGAGCCCAGGTCTTTCAGTACCAAGAATGCTAATATCAGGTTCTGTCTGTTTTTCCAGCAATTTTCCCCCACTTGTCTTCTGGTAGCTCGTATCTATAACTCCACAAAGGACAGAGAAGAAGAGAAGCACCACACAGGCCGGAAAAATTTAATACCTACTGCCAGACCTCTAGTCACTGGTCTGGACTTATGGCCAAGGAGTGGCTGACACCTTGAGATACACATCTTATATCCTCATCTGTCATTGGTTTAGTGGGGAGGCTCTTAGTCTGGCTAAACACAGGGAAAGCTGCAGCTACCTCTCCCATCAAAATAATTTGAAATCTCTTTTTTTTTTCTTTTGAGAAAGTCTCACTCTGTTGCCCAGGCTTGAGCGCAGTGGCACAATCTCAGCTCACTGCAACCTCCGCCTCCTGGGTTCAAGTGATTCTCCTGCCTCAGCCTCCTGAGTAGCTGGGATTACAGATGTGCGCAACCATGCCTGGCTAATTTTTGTATTTTTAGTAGAGATGGGGTTTCACTATGTTGGTAAGGCTGGTCTCGAACTCCTGACCTCGTGATCTGCCTCCCTCGGCCTCCCAAAGTGCCTGGATTACAGGCATGAGCCACCGTGCCCAGCCAATAATTTGAATTCTTTATGCCAGGTTAGCAACCCATATGTCACAATGTAATTGGCAACTGTATCTTATAGCCTACCTAACATCCATTCCCCCTTCTAGTTGCCTGCATCTCATTTTCCTTTAACTATACTACCTTCCCAGGTGCTGCCCACGTGCATCTGAAAAAGTGAGCTCTACCTTGTACTCCTGAATGGGCCCTGATTGGTGAATCCAATCAGCACATCCCATCCAACTGGCCACAGTGACTGGCTCAATGAAAAATAACCTGAATCCAGCCAATGGAAGGTTAGGAGAGGTTTACCGGGAACTTAACAGGAATAAAAGTGCTTGCTCTTCTCATAAAACTGTCAGGAGCGCTGGGCACAGTGGCTTACACCTGTAATCCCAGCACTTTGGGAGGTTGAGGGAGGAGGATTGCTTGAGCCCAGGAATTGGAGGCTGCAGTGAGCTATGATTGTGCCACTGCACTCCAGCCGGCGTGACAGAGTGAGACCCTTAATAAATAAATACATAAATACACAAAATTTCTATTACAGTACTTTTAAATTACAGCACATAGTGTATGTGTATCTATTACAGCAGTTACTGTATTTGTTCTTCTGACAATGTCCCTAAGTAGACTACTGTCTACATCTATTGTCTTAACCATTTTTCTAGGCTCAGGGCCTAACACTAGTAGCATTTAACAGCTAGTGAAGAGACGGATGAACACATCCACATCCCTGCCAACACTTGGTAGTTTCCGGGGTTTTTATTATAGTGGCCATCCTGCTGGGTATGGGATGATATCTCATTGTAGGTTTGATTTACATGTCTCTGATGATTAGTCACGTGGGGCATCTTTTCAGACACTTGTTGGCCATTCATATATCATCTTTGGAGAAATGTCTATTCAAGTCCTCTGTCCACTTTAAAATCACATATCCTTTATTTTTTTAAACCCATCTGAGTTAGGTTTTTTTTTCCTCGTTACTAAGAGATTCCAAATTGTCATGTTCTGATGTTTTCCATGGCAAGTAATAGAACCTCCCACTGAGGAGTCTAACTTTTAGTTGTGATTTTTCAGGCCTGGCTGTGGGAAACTACAAGGCTGTACCTGGCAGGCCTTATGGGGAGGCTCCCACTCCACACCAGACCTGGCACAGCCAGGGCACTGGCATTCCCAGGAGGGAGTTGCGGTCAAGGTCTCAGGCCCCTGGCCCGCCATGCTCTTACATGCACCTGTGTTCCCAGCCCTGCACCTTCATTCCCAGGTCTCTGCGTCCAAGGTCTTCTTCAGGCACCTCTGCCAAGGCCTCCTTATGGGGGAATGATAGAGTTTGGCTGTGTCCCCACCCAAATCTCCTCTTGAATTGTAGCCCCACAATTCCCATAGTTGTGGGAGGGACCAGGTGGAGGTAATTAAATCATGAAGATGGGTCTTTCCTTTGCTGTTCTCATGATAGTGAATAAGTCTCATGAGATCCGATGGTTTTATAAAGAGGAGTTTCCCTGCACAGTTTCTCTTCTCTTGTCTGCTGCCATGTGAGATGTACCTTTTACCTTCCACCATGATTGTGAGGCCTCCCCAGCCACGTGGAACTGTGATTACACTAAACCTCTTTCCTTCATAAATTGCCCAGTCTGGGGTATGTTTTTATCAGCAGTGTGAAAACAGACTAATACAGGGAAGGAGGGAGAAACCTTGAAGATGCTTCCCTGTGACTCTGGCTCAGCACTCAGTGCTTTTTCCCACTGAGCCCTTCTCCCTTACCCCTTATCCCCAAGGTCCATACAACTCCCGGAGCCATTTGTTTGGATCTCTGTCAACAGTGAGGTGACCACATCTGCATGAATTCACTGACCCTCCACAGGTTCCTGTTCCATGGGGGAAAATGGACAGAGGAGTTGGCACTTCCTCTGGTTTTAGCCTCTTGCTTGTACCATTGCTGTAAGTGATTACAGGCTTAACCCTCATTTTGGGCTTGTTGCTTTAACTGGCTACTCAGACACCTGACAGCTCAGGTCTCTCTCCCAGTTCAGTGGAGCCCCTGACGCCATTCAGCCGACTTAAACAACAAGAGGAGTCACCGGACATGAAGTCCCTAGGCAGGGTGGACTCCAGGCATGGTACGTTAGTGCTGGGTTCTCTTTCTCCAAGGTTCTCTGTGGAGTCACCCCACTCTGTGAACTGGCTTAATGCTCAGGGAGTTAGCAAGATGACTGGCACAGTCCTAGACCCAGAGACATCCAGCAAAAGACCTGGGGCTGTCTCCTGCTCTTGGCTCTTTTTAAGAGCCAGGAAACCTTCTTCAGTGGTCCCTGGAGGTTTCCCCATGAGCGTGGTCCATAACTTCACCACATAAATCACATTAACACACAAGAGAAATGGGATGCAGAGTTTACCCAGCAGGGCCTCAAGTCACCACCATCCCTAAGGGATGAACACCTGAACATAGCTGAGGCTCAATTAACAAGAATGACAGAGGGAGTGGATTTTGGGTAACCGAACAGCACCAACTGCTATGGCCCAAATGTTTGTGTCTCCCTATAAAATTGTATGTTGAAATGCTAATCCGCAAGGATAGTATTAAGAAATGGGGCCTTTGGGAAGTGTTTAGACCATGAGGGCAGGGCCCTCCTGAATGGGATTAGTGCCCTTATAAGAAGGGCCTGAGGGAGCTTGGTTGCTCCTTCCATCATGTGAGGATGCAGGAAGAAGGAACTTTTTGTGAAGAATGGGCCCTCACCAGATACTGAATATGCCAGCACTTTGAGGTTGGACTTCCCATGCTCCAGAACTGTGAGAACTAAAGTCCCGCTCTGTTGTCCAGGCTGCACTCCAGCCTGGCGCAATCTCAGTTCATGGCAACCTCTGCCTCCCAGGCTCAAGTGATCCTCCCACCTCAGCCTCCCAAGTAGCTGGGATTACAGACACACCACCAAGCCCGGCTAATTTTTGTATTTTTTTTTTTTTTAATTGTAATTATTATTATTATTATTATTATACTTTAGGTTTTATGGTACATGTGCCCAATGTGCAGTTAGTTACATATGTATACATGTGCCATGCTGGTGCACTGCACCCACCAACTCGTCATCTAGCATTAGGTATATCTCCCAATGTTATCCCTCCCCCCTCCCCCCAACCCACAACAGTCCCCGAAGTGTGATGTTCCCCTTCCTGTGTCCATGTGTTCTCATTGTTCAATTCCCACCTATGAGTGAGAATATGCGGTGTTTGGTTTTTTGTTCTTGCGATAGTTTACTGAGAATGATGATTTCCAATTTCATCCATGTCCCTACAAAGGACATGAACTCATCATTTCTTATGGCTGCATAGTATTCCATGGTGTAGATGTGCCACATTTTCTTAATCCAGTCTATCATTGTTGGACATTTGGGTTGGTTCCAAGTCTTTGCTATTGTGAATAATGCCGCAATAAACATACGTGTGCATGTGTCTTTATAGCAGCATGATTTATAGTCCTTTGGGTATATGTAGAGACAAGGTTTCACCATGTTGGCCTGGCTGGTCTCGAACTCCTGACCTCAAGTGACCTCAACCTCCCAAAGTGCTGGGATTTTGGAGTGAGCCACCATGCTCTGCCAGTCCTAGCTCCTTAATTGGGAGGGGGCGGGAGCAATCACCCCTCCCCAACCCTCAGTGCATTTGGGTCCAGTGAGGCTGCACTTCTAGCCACCCATCCTAGGGGTTGATGTGCAGTCTGGGCCTGGCCAACCAGGTCCTCGTGACTGGTCTGGAACAAACACGTGTCCTCCCCTGGGCCAGAAGGAGCCAACCCTGGCACTCTTTGGAAGAGAAAATTCTCTTTCTGCTGAGAGGCCTGGGCTGGTGGGGTGGGAGCCTTGTGCTGCTGACAGAAGAGAAGCAGCATCGAGGAAAGCAGAGACAAGTCAGAGTCAGGCTCCCAGCAACAGCTAGTGGGCATCCAGGGCTAGCCAAGCCCAATTTGCCCACCAGCCCCTCCTTTTCCTTAAGCTGCTTCAGCTGGGCATCTGTCATTTACAAGAGAAGAAATTCTTTTTAATTTATACAAGAAAATTTTATTGGGCACCAATTATGTGTCAGGAACTAGAAATACAGCAATTATCATGATGGGTGCAGCCTCTGCATCCACAGAACTTATGGTTGTCTACTAGGAATTCTGATTAAGGCACGCACTTTGTACATGCCAGGGGTTGAGTTTGAAAATGCATCATGTTTTGTATTATTCAGAATTTCTTTAACCTCCAGGAAGACAGGGGCCACAAAGCCTGTTTTGCCTGCCCCAGCAGCTAGCTCAGTACATGGCTAAGTAGGTACTACACAAATATTTTTAAGTCAACAAATGGACTACCCTAAGGGATAAGTCTTCTTTTGCTTATGAGGAAATTGAGGTGCCTAGGTGGTATGTGAATCCAGGGCTTTTAGACCCCAAACCCATGCTCCAAAATTTCATGTGATACTGTCTCATAGTCGTGTTTGCTGCATAGTTAAGGCATCGTCCTGTAGTCAGTTCACAATGTGTAAGTCCAGTACCCTGAGCTCACTAAGGGCACCATCGTGGTTGGGCCAAAATGATTGCTGATGATAAGCCAGCTGCGATAGTAGGTGGGACCTACCATCACTGTTAGGTGGGACCAGGCACTGGGACTCTGCAGGGCCATCGCCCGGGATCTTTCAGTCCACTTTGTGCATTTGTCTGAGCCAGACAGACCTGCACTTGACTCCTGTACCTACTAGCTATGCTACCTTGGGCAACTTTTTTTTTTTTTTTTAACAATCTTGTGCCTTGGTTTCTTCATCTGTAAAATGCAGATGATACTACTACCCACCTTAAAGTCACGTTCATTTTTTCACTCAAGAAGCATTTCTTGAGTTCCTACCATGTCCCGGTTATGACTGGAAGATGAGAAGGCAAGGAGGATGAGTATTTGCAAAGTGTGCAAGTCCTTTAGGTGGGTTCTGTACATTTGAGTTTGAGAACCACTGTGTCTGAGGCTCTAGTAGGAGGGTGCAGTGAGGTTACCCAGGCAATTTCAGGGGTCAGGGCAATGGTGTGCTGGGAAATGTTCGACAACTGGCTCTCCAAGGGAAAAACGTCCTGCCAGTTTCCATGGTGGAGATGCCCCTATCCTGGCCAATTTCAAGTTGCTGAATGTGGAGTTGGGAAAAGATACTCTCCACTGGTTCTCCAAGACAGAGCCAGCCTCCTCCAGCACCAAGTGGTCCTAGGGAACTCTGAGAAGTGGGTGGCACTTTTATTGCTGGAGAGTAAAGCAAAGATTCCTTCAAGAGAGTGATAAATGAGGAAGAGCGTAGCCCCCAGAACAGCAATTAACTTGAGGCTTTACCAAGAGGTTCTGCTTAACTTGGTGCAGACTGAGGTGCTGGGACAGCTGGAAGATGCAAACTGGATGCTCCATGGAGGCTGTTTGGCTCGGGCCTCAGTTTCTCTAGTTGGGTCATCTCTACATGGCTGCTTTACCGGAATCTTGAGAAAGAAGTCATTGTTTTTGTTTTAAGCCACTAAGTCTTGCTGTAGTTTATCCCACAGCAAGACATAACTACGGTAAGGGAGTTTCCCCCGGAACTTAGATTGTCACATCTAAGTTGTGTGCTTGTGCAAGATCAGGATAGTCATCTACTATGTCCCAATGCTTCGACCTGTTTGCAAGACCATACTATTTTCAGAAAGAGTGGCTTATTCTCAAGCACATGGCTATGATATTGCTTCCTAGAAAACAAAAAAAGAACTGCAGTTTTTTCTAGCAACTTGCCAAATAATTGTGCAAAATTGAAAGATAGTAAATTTCTATATGTGTTTGTGTTCACACATACTTACCACCAAGCCTAAAATAAATGAAATCAGATAATAAATTTCTCCAATTTATCATAATCATACATCATGGCCCAGGTTGTATATTGGACCATCCAGTTATTTCAGAAGAGTGAGTTGGAATGTATGGACGGCATATGTTGGTGCTCAGAAGAAAGACATAAGTACTATTTTCAGGTGGCCTGGTTCCCTATCCTTATAATGACTAAGATATTTAGAATCCCGAACTGTTTATGTGACATTTCAATAAGCAATGCAGAGATTTGACAACATTTCCATATTCCTCTTTTAAAGTCTGAATGCCTCTGCCTTAATCCAAGCTCCTTGGCATTTATTACTGTTTGTTACACTAACAAGTAAGATTATGAGAATTCTAATGAAGGCTTCCAGTGAAAAACTCCATGATTAAAATGCCATAATAACAGTTGCATGCATTTATGTGCCTGATTACCATAATCTATTTAGCACAAGTAAACATACAAACAGAAGGAGAAAAGCAAGCCCACTGACACTTCAGCTAAAGGAGAATTTGAAATGTGGAGGAGACAATGTAAATATGTAAATGTCTTTGTGTATTCTTTTTATCTCTCTCCTTTCTCATCCTTGCCTTTTTTTTTTTTCTGTTTGCTAATGAGAAGACTATGTCATCCCATGTGGTCTCTGCTTTACCAGGCTGAGGTGCATTTGGGGCCATCTGCTGGGCCAGCATCCTAAACAATGCCACCCAGAAAGCACTGGATATATTTGCAGCCACCTTTGACATCCCAGAATAGAAAAAATGGTATCTCAAAGACTACAATCTTTGATGTGTTCACTCTGAACACTTAGTTCAGCTGTTACCCCATTAATGCAAGGCCTGGTTGAGCCTGGCCACGCGGTACCCTGTCCTTCCCCCACCACCTCCCTCCCCCCACAAACACCACATTGTCAACAAATTAAAAGCAATCATGCCAGGTTTCTAAATTAGTCTCTCTCTGTATCTCTGCTGGCTTCATTATTTTTAGTTCTTAATAAAATGTCAGGCAGGAGACTGACTGGCATCTTCCACTTGGTATGAGATTTTAAATAACTTTTTAAAATGTGGAACTGAATACTGGAATTTTAAAGTAGGATAATGGTGACAATTTCATTTGGGAAGTAACTTAAAGAAATTGCTGGAATCCCAAACATTTTGTAGTAAGGAGACAGCATAGGCATGTTCTTTTTTCAAAGAAGGAAATAATTTCTTTAAACAGAAGCAGGCAGGTAGCTGATCTAGCCTCAATGAGGAGAGATGGACTGAGGAAATGTACGTGAAACAAGCATGGGAGAGTTTATAGAGTATTAGAGAAATACTAAGCCTAGTAGTTTAATACAACTGAGGCCTAAAGTTAGCCATGTTAGCTCTTGTTTATTAATTTTTTTATTTTCCAAAAACAATCTTGAGGCATGTAAAAAAAAATCCTGAAATATCCATATATAGGGAGCCCTTAGAGTGAAATTCGTTGAGCTTTTACTATGTCCCAGGCACTGTTCTACATGCTTTCCCCATATTATCAAATTTTGACACTCATAATAAATTGTGAGGAAGACGCTGTTATAGATGAGGAAACCGAGACATAGACGTTAAGTAGCTCACTCAGAATGGCATTAGTTTAATAAGTGAGGAAATCAGAATTCTAACTCAGGCAACCTCAATCCAGAGCCTGCACTCTTAAACAGAAAGCTAATTTTCAATTTTGTATTCTCCAGAGTTTAAGGATCGTAAGTCTTCATGGAAAACTATATATCCTAAGAGAAACGATACAGCACGGTGCCTGATACATAGTAATCCTGCAAGATATGCTGGCATTAATATGATAACAAAAATCACATTATTCACATCATTAGGAGAGACTATTTTTTCCAGTCCCACACATTTCTAACCTACATTGGTGTGCATTTTTCCAATTAAAATATTTTTAAAGAAAGGAGGCCAGGGGGGTACACAAAAGTAAGAACGCGTATTGCTAAACGCAAAACAGCCCATTGTTTGACCATCCAGCTCTGCACTTACCTGCCCGTATGCTGGCTTCTGGAAGCAGCATGCTAAGCACCATGTGTACCAAATAATCACAGGGGTAGGTTAAAGAGACAGCCTTCCCCCTAATTTGACCAATTTAGCATTTGGGGAGTAGTCTGTCTGTGCCCATCTTGGGAATTTTTAAACAATGGGTTGAAAGAGAAATTAGGGGAGGCAGACAATATTTCAGAATCAACCTAATAAATGTAAACAGCTGCGATGCGATCATCGGCACAATACATGATGGTTCCTTCCTCCAAGAAAATAAATGTGCACCTCCCCGGGGGTCTGTCCTCTGCCACCCTCCTCTACTCACAGTATGCTTTCCGCTTGCACTGATGTGCCCTTGTGCCTCCCTCCAGCCCTTAGCTTGAAGCCCTGGACTAGATCAACCAGAGAATGGGCATCCCTACTGAGTGCCCCTCCTGCGTCTCCCCTTCAACTCGTCCAAACAGCAACTCTTCCTCGTGGATTCTCCATCACAGTTGATGAGATGGGGCACCCTCATCCGTCCAGCCGCTCAGGCTTAGAAAACTAACAAAATCCTCCACTACTCTGCACCCTCACTTGTCCACACGGAGCCATTCATCAAAGTTTGCCAATTTCACCTCCTAAAAATGTCTTCCATCCCTCCCCTCTTCTCCATGTGTCTGCCACTGCCCAAGGTTGGGGTCTGCATTCATCTGCTAGGGCTGCCATGACAAAGTAGCACAGACTGGGTGGCTTAAACAGCAGAAATGTATTGTCTCACAATTCTGGAGGCTGGAAGTCTGAGATGAAGGTGTCAGCAGGGTTGGTTTCTTCTGAGGCCTCTCTACTTGGCTTGTGGATGGCCGTCTTCTCCATGTGTCTTCACGTGGTCTCCCGTCTGTGTGTCTGTGTCCTAATCTCTTCCTCTTATAAGGACACCAGTCATATTAAATTAAGGGCCCACCCCAATGACCTCATCTTAATTTAATTACATCTTTAAAGACCTTATGTCCAAATACAGTCACATTCTTAGGTACTAGGGGTTAGGACTTAAACATACCAATTTGGGTCAGGGAAACACAGCTCAATCCATAACAGGGTCCTTGTCATCTCTCACCTTGACTACCATGAAACCTTGTATTTACTAAGCTTTCTACAATGATCAGATCCTGTATTTTCCATATTTCCTACCAAGGACCATGTATGACTTCTATTACCAGAAAAATACTCATCAATGAAATATTTTGAAGAAAATGGTGGTGTTCTCCTTCCAATTCAGAGACATCTCCTTGGCCACTGTCTGTTCTGCTTTAAGCTTCTCCTTTGTCGTGTTTCTCCATGTTCCATCCCCTGGCCTCAAATCTGGGTTCTCCTCTTCTGTTTCCTTTTCTCAGGCTGGTGAGTCAGCTGGACAGTCATCTGAGTCTGGAGTTGGGGCCAACTTCTTTGGCATCACATTCCAGACAACAGAAACACTGATGAGCACAGGGCATCTGAATAGGGCCGTGAGTCATTGTTTGTAGTTTGTCAGGTGATATGGTTTGGATATTTGCTCCCATCAAACCTCATGTTGCAATTTGATCCTCAATGTTGGAGGTGGAGCCTGATGGGAGGTGCTCAGATCATGGCTCATGGGGGCAGATCCCTCATTGAATGTCTTGGTACCATCTTCTTGGTAATGAATGAGTTCTCACTCTATTGGTTCCTATGATAACCAATTGTTTAAAAAGAGCTTGGACCTCTCTCCTCCTCTCTCTTCTTCCTTCCTCTCTGGCTGTGTGATGCCTGCTCTCCTTCACCTTTTGCTGTGATTGGAAGCTTCCTGAGGCCCTCACCGGAAGCAGATGCTGGCACCACACTTCTTGGACAGCTTGCAGAACCATGAGCCAAATAAACCTCTTTCCTTCATAAATGACCCAGCCTCAGGTCTTTCTTTATAGCAACACAAATTAAGACATCAGGAAAGAGTGGGAACTATTTTGAAATTGAAACATGGACGTATGTTCTTCAATGCACACTGTGGGTTTCATGGAATTTTATCCTAATTCGGCAACACTTTTGTCCACTTCCTATTCTGGGGAGGTAATGGGGCCATGGAGCCCTCTCTGTGTCCATCCATATTTCAGCCCTCCAGGAGGCTTTGCCAGGCAAGTTATACCTCACTCTGGATAAGCCTCTGGACATCAAGAGACATCAATGGTGCCAAAGCACCATACTAGGTTTCAACAGAGGCAGCATGCATGGCCCTTCAGAGAATGAAGGCTGGATCCTGGTCCCTGACATAGAGACCCTAAAGCACTCTCTCATCTCACCGTTCGGAATATGTGGATCACCCCTTTGGAGAGTTCTGGCCCTCAGGAAACTTATACCTACCATCTAAAGTTCTACATTTCTACCCTGACTCCCACCCTCCATAAAACCAGGGAGATGGAGCCCCAGCTGCACTGTCTCAGTCAGGGTCCCAGCAAGAAATAGCACACCCAAGTTAGGATACTTGGAAAGGGGCTAATTTACAAAGGGACTCATTACCACAATGGAGCCAGCACGTAGAGAAGCCACAAGAGATACTACAGGGGTCAGGAGCTAGCAGAGCCGGAGCTAGCAGAGCCAGATCTGTCCCCAAAGAACAATGGGAGGGAGAATTTTCCAGAACCCAGAGGAAAGAGTTGTGCAGAAAAGGCCGCCTTGGAAGTAACCATGACCTAGTACTGGGGACATAGCTAAGCTATAGCAGACATCACAGGGAGGAAGCCAAGGAGACAAATGCCTCAGTCTCCTCCCCGCACCATGTTGACTGAGCCCAGCTGGAGGAATCCAGGAGCACAGCGTGGGGTGGAGGTGGAGGAGAGTGAACCTGCCAGAGAGGTGAGGCTGAAGGCACTTGCCTCTCCATCATCACTGAGTCTGCTGCGCTGTCTCGCCTCCAACTGGTGGCTGAGTCTTTACTCTGGAGGTGCTTCCTAGCATTGCCATAACAAACTGCTGCTAACTTCGTAGTTTAAAACAATGGGTATTTATTCTCTCATAGCTCTGGAGGCCAGAAGTTCAAAAGCAAGGTGTTAGCCGGAGCGCATTTCCTCTGAAGGCTTTAATGGAGAATCCTTCCTCGCTTCTTCCAGACTCCGGTGGCCTCAGGCATTCCTCGGCCTGCTGCTGCCTCAGGCATTCCTCTTCCATCACCTCCATCTCTGCCCCCATCTGGCCTTCTCCTGGCTGCATCTTCTCCTCTTCTCTCTGTCTCAAATCTCCCTCTGCCTTTCTCTTATAAAGACACTTGTCATTGGATTTAGGACCTGCCTGATAATCCAGGATGATCTCATCTCAAGATCCTTAACTTAATGACATCTGCAAAGACCCATTGTCCAAACAAGGGCACATTCACAAGTTCTGGGGATCTGCACATATTTTTTTAGGGGGTGCACCATTCAACCCAGGACAAGGGGCAAGCCTCTTAATCCTTGGAAAACAGTCCTGGAAGGAAGCCCCACACTATCAGAAGACCTGCTGGCTCCTGCTCAAATCCATGCCCTGGACCTCCAAGGGCTCTGCACCGCCCACACCCCACCCCCACTCCCCCAAAAGGAGACTCAGGTGGCAGGTCCTGCCTGAATCATTGTCAGTATAAGGGGCCTAGGGCCATTTATGGGCCATGTCAGCCCCTAGGAGAAGATCTGTCCAGTGCTGAAAGTAGGGTGTTAAAGTCTCCAGCAATTATCATACTGGGGTCTATCTCTCTCTCTCTATCTCTAATAATATTTATTTTATATCCCTGGTTGCTCCAGTGTTGGGTGCATATATATTTACAATTGTTATATCCTCTTGCTAAACTGACCCCTTTACGTTATGCTACCTGCCAACCCATGCCACCCACTTCACATCAGCTGTCTGCTAGGAGCTCTGCCTGCGCTGTCCCTCGCTGAGACATGTTAACCTCGGCTGCCAGCCCTAGGCCCAAGACCCAATAACTATGCTGGAGGTGATGATGACCTCCCAGATCTTTTCCAGGAACATCCCCCACTGCTTCAGGGCATTCACAGCTAAAGGTATACTTGGTCAGAGCAGCTAAAGGTATACTTCCAAAGTGAATCAATAGCAGTAGGAAAATGTAGTTCCTAGCATTTAAGATAGTGGTTCCTAGGCATGACAGAGATTGCTGGGGTTTTACCCCAATATTCATTCTCCTCTATTTTTACCATTCTATTTCCTAATGCGCTCCAACTGGTGGCACCTGGCCATGCATCTAAAGACTACACTTCCCAGCCTTACTTGGCTTTAGGTGTCGCCATGCGACTAAGTGCTGGCCAATGGGATGTGAGCAGAAGTGATACATGCAGCCTCTGGGCCCTACCTTAAGAGAAGGTGGTGTGCCCTCTACTTCCCCCTCTTCCCACTGTTGACTGGAATGCATACATGAGGGTGGGAGTCACAGCAGCCATCAGCACAAGAGAGGAAAGGCAACACAGGATGGATGCCAATGCAACAAGATAAAAAGACACTGTGGAGCCACTGTCTCAGCTGAGGGATGCTCCATACAGGCTGTTACATGACAGAGAGATGTTGGCACAGTTGTTATGCTGACACGAGGGTACGTGGTTAAGTGATCTATCAATAAAAATACTTCCAGTGGAGCCTGCTAAGGGAGTTGGCGGGTGTTGGGGGAAACCAAGCCAGAGAGGAAGCCAAGAAAGACTGAAATCTCAGGCAAAAGTCCTGCTAGATAGACTGGGCTTCTGCCTGAACCCACAAGGGATCTCTAGAGTGAAAATTATACCTTGGCCCAGAGCTACAAAACCTTGCACCATCATTGCATTCAGCTCTCTCCATAGTCAGCAAAGTATCCCCAGGAGTCCACGCACAGCCCTGTGAAGATGAGTTGAAAATGTTGGCCATTGAGAAAGAAAGCACACCAAAGCCCAAAGGCATGCACGGAAAGGGTTAAAAGGGACTGGAGCAGATGTGTCTGGACAGATGTCTTTGTTACACTCAAAAGCATAAAACAGAAAGAGTGAAGAGGCAACCAGGACCTACAACATCTGCTACGTGAGTTGGCCTAGGGTGAATCCTGATCACCACCCCCACTTCCTGCCTGGCATCACGAGTGACCAGAACACGCTCACTCACCCTTCCCTTACAGCATCCTCTACAGTGAGGGATAGCCTCCTAATATTGCAATATTGTGTGACCCTGGAGTTTTGTTATGATTCTTCCCAGAGTAGTATTCAGGATTCAAACTCAGTTGATATAACAAAGACATCTGCAGCAGAGAGTTACCCCTCCAGATATCCAAAAGTCCCCACTCAGAATTCAAAAGTCTGTTACCTTTGGTTAGTATTTGGTTTCAGTGCATTATAAAAACCAACATGATGGCTTTAACAAAGCAGACGGGTTTGTTCTCTCATCTAAGAGACAAAAGCATTGGTCCCCAGCAGGTCTGGCACCCATAGTATCAGCGACCCAGGTTCCTTCTCTTTTCATGCTCTTTCATATATGGACCCACAGCCAACTTATGATCCTTGATGGCTCCTCCAGCCTCCACCATCACGGAGGTTGGGGTTCTGCCTAGCTGGGAGATGAGAATGGAATGAGAAGAACATGCTGTCTCTGGAAGGATACCTCTGGAAGTTGCCCATGCCACTTCTGTTTACTTCCTACTGGCCAGAACTTGGTCACAAAAGAGGCTGGGAAATGTAAGGAGGCTGGGATATGTAGTTTTTATTCCAGGTGGCCACATGCCGAACCAAAAGCCTATTTCTACACAGAAAGTGGAAAAGATTTGGAGGAACGATCAGCGATGTTTGCCACGCCGCCATATGACCACGAAACCCTTGTGTTAATCACATGCATTCTAACCACCTCTCAGGGCTGTGGAGGGAATCAAAGAAATTGTAATAATTATGATCACAATTACTTTGCACATAAAGTTTGAGAGCAGAGATGCTGCAGGACTTCAGCACCTATGACAGTTCATGGCACAGGAAAGGAGCTCAATAAACATCAATTGAATTATTTACTTAAAACATAAATATTCCTCAGCAGATATAATGCATTGACGCACCTGGGCTGCTTTACCCAACTCCTTGGAAAAGTCGCTGGTAAATCTTTGGAAGGATTGGAAATGGTCCCAGATGTTGAAATCATTTGTAATTTGTAGCATTGATGTTTTGAGGAGGGAAGTGACACTTTATTATTCTCCCCTGTAGCGCCACAGTGGTCAGTCTCGTCACCTACTCTGACATCCAAATTAGAAATCGTCTTTTCCCTGGACTCAGGAAAATAAAAGTTGAGCATTTAAATTAGCCATCAGTCAGGCAGTCTTTCTTATACATTGCAACATAAATGGGGACAACAACAGTTAAGTGACAATTTGGTAACATCTACCAAAATTACAATGCACAGATTATGTGGCCCAGTAATGCTAATTCCAGGGATTTATCTTTATGATCTACTATGCATTTACACATGTGCAAGTGAAAATTTGCCAGGTATTTCATACGAGCATTGTTTGTAATACTAAAAAGCTGGAAACATTCTAAATGTCTTCTGACAGGCCACTAGCTGTCAATAATAAACCTACAATGTGTTGGGATTCCAGCTAGCTGGGAGATGAGAATGGAATGAAAGGGACATGCTCTCTCTCTCGAAGGATGCCAAGAATGAAGAGAGAAGGAGCCTAGGTCCCTGACACTATGGGTACCAGACCTGCTGGGAACAAATGCTCTGGTCTCTTAGATGAGAGAACAAACCCTTCTGCTTTGTTAAACATATGTTTATTATTGACAGCAAGTGGCCCGTCGAAAGACATTATGGCATGCCCATATTACAAAAGGATGGAAATATTTTTAAGGAAGAAGCTTTTAATAGGCAGCTACAAAGCCATCTCCAAGACACTAACCAGATAAAAGCAAGATGGAGAACAGTGTGCATAGTATGTTACCATTTGTATACAAAGGGGAACAGAGTGTATATGTTTACATTGCTTCTATTTGCATAGAATACCTCTGGAAGGATAGACAAAAGAGTAACTGAGCAAGAGAACTGGGTGGCTGGGGGAACAAGTGCAGTAAACAAACTTTGCATTATATGTTTTTGAATTTTGAACTATGTAAATATATCACATATTCAAAAATAATCAAACAAAAAATAATAGCGCATTAGCTTCATCTAGTGGTCTTATATATATTCTTTAAAATATGTCTGTCTAGAGCCTTCTGATTGATTGCCCTACAAATAGGAGAGAAGAAATACTACTGTTTTTGCAATTACAGTAGAAAAAAGTGGACCCATCTGTACATTTCAGGCAGTGTCTAAAAGTACCAGATTCTGGGGCCAGCTTAGAGAAGTTTATTCAGTGCAGGAAGCACCTTGCTCTCCCATCATCTGGAGCACAGACTGTCCTAGCTTCTCTGTGACTGAGGCAAGAAAAAAAAAAGCACCGTAAAGAGCCAGGTAGCTTTTTCTGAGGTTGGGGGGTGGGGCAGTGGGGAGGTCCTAATTTTGATTGGGCAAATAATTTTTCCTGCACCTGTGACCAATCTGGTGAGGATGTTTGAGAAACAATTGTTTTTTTGGAGACAGTCTCACTCTGTCACCCAGGCTAGAGTGAAGTGGCATGACCTCGGCTCACTGCAACTTCTGCCTCTTGGGTTCAAGCGATTCTCCTGCTCCAGCCTCCTGAGTAGCTGAGATTATAGGCTCCCATCACCATGCCCGGCTAATTTTTGTATTTTTAGTAGAGACAGGGTTTCACCATGTTGGCCAGGCTGGTCTTGAACTCCTGACCTCAGGTGATTCGCCTGCCTCAGGCTCCCAAAGTGCTGGGATTACAGGCGTGAGCCACCGCACTCTGCCCCGAGGAAAAAATGTATTCTAAATATGGGCTGCAGGTATGTGTGTGTGTGTTTGTAGGTTTAGAAAGAGAGTATTCTCTATTCAGTGGAGAGAGCAAGGTACAGAAACAACAGTGGACAGAGTATGCTACCATTTGTGTGAAAAAAAAAAAAGAGAAAGAGAGATCTTTAAATATACTTTGTACTTGCAAAGAATATTTATAGAATACACAAGAAACTGTAACAATAGTTGCCTCTGGGGGTCTGGGGGAAGGAGATCAGTTGTACCAGGGAGACTTACTTTTAATCAAATACCCTGTATACTATTGGAGTTTTACTTCAGGTATGTGCTACACAGCACCTATTCAAAACATGTTTTAAAGAGAAGGGAATTTCAGTTTATGTGATGTCCTTCCATCCCCTCCTTCTTTCCTTCCTCCCTTCCTTCTTTCCTTCCTTCCTTCCTTCCTCCCTTCCTTCCTTCCACTCTCCCTCCATCCCTCAACCCCCCTTTTCTATTTCTTTCTTAGTGCAAACTGTAAACACCGCCTAAACAGAATGGCCTCTTTGCTTAGACAAATGCCTTCGATTCAACCTAGAAGCAGATGACCTTTTGTTGTTGTTGTTGTTGTTGGAAGTGGGGAAAGAAAAAAGAAATCAATGTCTAAAACTCCCACATTTTGCAAAGTCACAGAACCCAAGTTCTGCCTGGTCACAATTGCAGTCATGGAATGTGTTGCTCCCACCTTAAAGTCATTCTTCCTGGAGCCAACGAAGTCACCTAAAGACCAGTGGGCTCAGCTTTCCACACACACCTGCCTCTTCTTTAAGCAAAGTAGGAACCAGTTCTTCCCTCTGTATCTGCAGGAAAATACTCTGCAAAGGAGAGCAAGCTCTGGGCGCAGAGCCCCAAAGGGCCCAGGAGGAGAGCACACCTTCCGTGTCTTGTCAGGAGGGGGCCCTGACCCCAGGGTCTTCCCAGCACAACCATCCACACAGTGGAAACAGATTTCAGGGGTTTCAGCTCTGGCCAGTTTTTCAGGGCTGAACAAGCCCTGGGCAAAGGAGAGGAAGGGGCAAAGGAGAGGAAGGTCCAAAAGGGATTGAATGGTGCAGCCCTACACTGTTAAAGGGGATTGGGTGGATCTTGTTTTTATATGAGAAGACATCTAAGAGGTGCTGAGAAATGAAATAAAGCAGGTTACAAAGTTTGTATACTACCAGGCTGGAAGGGCATTCATCAAAATCTTGACAGTGGTTTGCTGGGAGGGGCAGAGGTGTTGAAATGGTAATGGTGACGTTTGCATTCTGTATCATTTCAAAGTTTTGGTTTGTTTTTGTTTGTTTGTTTATAATGCACATGCATCTTTTTAACAGCATGCTTATTAAATGTTATTTAACAGGTGGTCAAGGGGTTTGAAGGCACGACTATTCATACGATTTGGGAGAGGTTGCTGAATCTCCAGGAGATACCCTTGTGAGCTTCAGACTGGGGTCTGTGTCTGGGACTGGAAGACCCCAGGACATTGAAGAGAGGAGCAAAGCCTAGCATGAGCCCCAGAAGACGCCACTGTGCTGGTGCACCACCTGGGGACTTTGGCTTGTGTGGATTCTGTTTCAGTAGATCTGGGTGGGATCGAGATCTTTTATTTCTAACGAACACCCATGTCCCAGGACCTCACTGGAAAGAGGCGGGCGGGAGCGGGGAGCCTTCCTGAGGCTCCTGGTTCTCAAGAGCCGGGTGTAAGGAAGGAAAATCAAGGATAGAATTTAGATGTATGTATTGGAGGGGAATATTGGAGGAAGGGGAAGCAGGGGAGCACGCCCAGCCTCCTCTCCTGTCTTTCCCGCCCCCTTGTCTATCCGGCACAAACTGCGGGCCACTGGCCCCTCACACCTGGGAGTTTGCGGCGCTGGCCTGCAGCCCGGGGCCCACGTGGCGGAAGCTTTCCCGGGCGCGCGCTGCGCAGCTCCGCGGGGCCAGGGAGACACCGCTCGGGAGTCCTCCGCTCGGCTGCAGAATCTTTATCAGCTGCACTTTACGGCAGCCCCGGGCTAGGACGCCAGGCGGCGGAGGGCCCTAGCCAGGTGCGCCGCCGCACCATGGATCACCGCGCCTCGTCCCGCAGTCCCGCCATGGCCTGGGGAGGCCCGAAGCCCGGGGACAGTGGCCTGCCCATCTCCGGCTCCGCGGACCCCCGGCTCAGGCGGGAGGGCAGGCGGGTCCCTGCAGGCCCCCAGGGAGCCCGGGAGCCTCTCTCTGGCGTCATTCAGTCCCGGGGCAACCTGAAGCGCGGAAGATATTGGAGAGGGGGCGTCTTGGGGGGGGGGGGGCTGGCGTCATTACTGATGGCTAGCAGGGAGGAGGGAACGGGTTGTCACCTCGGCCTCACAAGGCCGGCAGTGAGCAGCCCAGGGCCTCTTCAGGCATTTTTGAAACTGGATTAACTAGGGGGGAAATTGTAGCACTGAAGTCACCGTGACTGTCTTTTGCGCTGTGTGGAAACTCCGGTAAAACTCTTTGGGCAACAGTCTTACCACCAGCTCTTCAAAGTGTGCAGCCCTTCTGGTCCTGTCCCTGTTCTGGGCCCCAGGAATGCAAAGCAGGTCCAGGCACTGTGAAGACCCTGGCGGTGGAGGAAGAGGCTCCCTGGCTGTGGAGGAAGCCAGACCCTTACAACACAATGACGAGAACCACACATGCGTAGGGGAGCTCTGGGTGCTACAGGGGCTCAAGGAGGGGTGGAGGGGCCTTCCCAGGCCAACCCCTGAACGGCTTGGACAAGATGCTCAGATGGACTGGAGGAAGGGCGTGTGGGATGGGGGAGCTGGGGGCGGGGGGAGGAGGGTGGGGGGAAGGATGGGGAAAGCGCTGGCCCACCCAGCGTGGGGGGGTAGAGGAAAAGCCCTCAGGGGCCAGGTTGGGACCCCGTAGGCCGGGTTAGAGGGCTTGGACTTGATCCTGACAGGCGACGGGGAGACATATTGCTACTTATTATGTGCACAGTGGCCAGATCTCTAAAGAAAACACCATCACCCACCCCCACCCCCACCCCCCGTATAGTAAACCAGGTGGTCCGCCCAGTGCTCCCAGGGAGGTGATGGGAAATCCCACTCCCTACCCTGAGGCGAGGGGTTCCATGCCCTCCACGTGTGCAACTACTCCGGGCCCAGAGAAACACCAGGCCCCAAGCGTAACCCCCCGCCCAGTCGGGGTTTCCCAGTTCACATTATAACCGAACGGTCTTGCCAGCCAGCCAGCCAGAGACATCTCTGACCGGTTTACCCTGATCCTCTGCTCTCAGGATTAATCACAACTTGTCGAAGGGGGTGGCTTCCAGTGGGGTGGACCACTCTGTCAATGCCAGTGTATGTCTAGCATCTCCTGGGGTGGGGGTGTGGGGAAGGGAGGTGTAGGATGAGGCCCTAGAAGCCTCAGGCAATTGTGATCCGGTGGGCTGGATACTGAAGCCCACCCCTGCCTTGACCTCAATTTTCAGTATCTTCATCTGTAAAATGGGAACAACCTGCCTTCCTCCTAGCCCTAAAGGGACTGCTGTGAAGATTGGCTGAGATAGCTGTTTGCAAGCTGAGCTCAATGAAAGTTCATTGTGTCCCCCTCAGTCCTATCCCAATATCGTCCCACTGCAAAGGTGGGGGGCAGCTTAACTTCAAGGGCACTTCAAGGATAGCCAGGTGGCTGTCAGGCCAGCTTTCCAGGATGGGAGCAGGATCTTGACAGAAGGGTTGACTGGGAGGGGTAGTTGCTGGTTTGGGCTTTGTTAGGTTGCATTTTTGTTTGTTGTCCTTTCATTTCCCTGGGGCAGTACCCCTTCCTGCAAGCTCCAGGCCTTCCTCTGGAATGCTCCTAGAGCCCAGCCTCTAGGAGGTGCCTGAGCTTAAGCCAGGCCATCTAAGGGGATCCTGGATTCACACAGCCTCACAGTCACTCAGATTGTTAGCAGAAGACAAAAATTGCAAGGGGAGGGCGTCATTTGATTCTTACACACCCTCCAAATCCAGCAGACACCTTGGAAGCCACAGGTAGCTTCTAGAAACTCATTTTATGGATGAGAACCTGAGGTGGAGAAAGGACAACTGGAGATCTCTAAGTCTCTGAGCCCACACTCCCTACCTCCCCGCACCTCCAGGCCCTCTGCTGGCAGGATCTTGGGCAAAGGCCCACAGCTCTCTGAGAGTCAGTTTCCCCGTCTGTAAAATGGGAGTCATACCTTCCTCCTATGGCCAGTGAGAGACTAAATTAAATTATGTCTGTCAAGACACCTGAAGCTCCTGGCACAATTTAAGTTGCCTTCAAGTGGTTACAGTTGTCATTAGGTGGAAGTCAACACCCCAATCATTGTAAAGGTGCCCGTATACCCCAAGATCCACATTATAGACCTCACAGTTTATTATATACAGCGAATAAACACATAACACATCTTTGCCCACATTTACATGTATTTTATGGACCATGTTTCACATCAGTCCGCATGCACATCTGCACGTGTGTGCATTTGGAAGTATTTAGCAAGCACCTGCCAAGTGCCAGGGCCCGTCCTCCGCACCCGGCGTGAACTGTCCTGGATCAGTTCCGGAAGCCGCGGTTCTCACCAGCCGTGCTGACCCTGAACGACTCCTGGAGCTGTTTTGTGAGAAAGACACGCCATTTGTTTGCAGAGTTCTGACTTCTGAGGGGTCATGTAGCACACGTTTGGTAGCCAAACGCTGTCATTCACGACCAGGAGCGATGGCTGCAATGCCTTTTTCTTTGCTTTACTTTCCGGTGCCGGGAGCCTTGCCTCCCGCCGCCACCCCTGGTCAGCTCTGCGCAAGAACGTCGTTCTGTTTGGCAGCCAGGCCGAGACGCAGCCTGAATGTGAGCAGGAACTCGGAGAAGGGAAGGGGGAGAATCAGAAAGAAGGCCCGGGAGGGACCCAGGAAGCAGTGGGAGGTCTGCGCCCTGGAGCTCCGCGAGAGCCCGCCGGTTTGGCACGGGCTCCTCCTGGGCCGCCCAGCGGTCCAACAAAGGCCGGCCCCGACACGCACCCGGTCTTTTGTGGGAGAGAAACACAAAGAAGAGGCAAAAACACGGAGGAGGCCAACAGCACCAGGACGCGGGGGCCAACCAGGAACTCCCGGAGCCGGGGCCCATTAGCCTCTGCAAGTGAGCACTCCATTCCCCAGGAAGGGGCCCCAGCTGCGCGCGCCGGTGGGAATCGCAGTGCCTGGGACCCGCCCAGGTCGTCAACCCCCGGCGCCGGGCGCAGGACCCGGACAAGTGCTGGGGACGCCTCCAGGACGCACCAGGGCAAGCTTGGGCACCGGGATCTAATTTCTAGTTCTTCCTGGGACGGGGTGGGGAGGCATAGGAGACACAGCGAGAGGTACTCAGCATCCGATTGGCACCAGGGCTAAGGGAGCCCAGGGGCGACACAGACCTCCCAAGCTACTCTGGCGAAGGGAGGATGTTGAGGGAAGCCTGCACTTCTTCACCCTGAGGTGAAGAAGGGGCCAGCAGCAGCACAGAGCTTCGGACTTTGCCTTCCAGGCTCTAGAGTCGCGCCGTGCCAAGACTGGCCCCTCGACTTTCACCCCTGACTCCCAACTCCAGCCACTGGACCGAGCGTGCAAAGAACCTCAGACCGCTTGCTCTCACCGCCGCAAGTCGGTCGCAGGACAGACACCAGTGGGCAGCAACAAAAAAAGAAACCGGGTTCCGGCACACGTGCCGGCGGCTGGACTAACCTCAGCGGCTGCAACCAAGGCGCGGGCACGTTGCGCCTGCTGGTGTTTATTAGCTACACTGGCAGACGCACAACTCCACGCCCCGACTGGTGGCCCCACAGCGCGCACCTCCACACATGTCCTTGCTGCTGTTGGCGGGGTAGGCCCGAAGGAGGCATCTCCAAATGCCCGAGCCCTTTCTCATCCCCACCCCCCCCCCACCCCCCCCCGCTCCCTGCGTCGTCCGAGTGACAGATTCTACTAACTGAACGGTTATGGGTCATCCTTGTAACCGTTGGACGACATAACACCACGCTTCAGTTCTTCATGTTTTAAATACATATTTAACGGATGACTGCAGAGCCAGCTGGGAAACACGCGGATTGAAAAATAATGCTCCAGAAGGCAAGAGACTGGGGCGACGGCGAGAGCCGGCTGGGCTTCTAGCGTAGACCGCAGAGGGAGACATATCTCAGAACTAGGGGCAATAACGTGGGTTTCTCTTTGTATTTGTTTATTTTGTAACTTTGCTACTTGAAGACCAATTATTTACTATGCTAATTTGTTTGCTTGTTTTTAAAACCGTACTTGCACAGTAAAAGTTCCCCAACAACGGAAGTAACCCGACGTTCCTCACACTCCCTAGGAGACTGTGTGCTTGTGTGCCCGCGCGCGTGCGCTCACAGTGTCGAGTGCTAGCATCCGAGATCTGCAGAAACAAATTTCTGAATTCGAAATGTATGGGTGTGAGAAATTCAGCTTGGGGAACAGATTAGGGACTGGGGGAGACAGGTGGCTGCCTGTGGTATAAGGAACCGCCAACGCCAGCATCTGTAGTCCAAGCAGGGCTGCCCTGTAAAGGCTTAGCAATTTTTTCTGTAGGCTTGCTGCAGACGGTCTCTGGGTTTTCCCATCTGTAAAATGGGTGAATGCATCCGTACCTCAGCTACCTCAGTGAGGTGCTTCTCCAGTTCGGGCTTAATTCCTCATGGTCAAGAGTTTTCAGGTTTCAGAGCCAGCCTGCAATCGGTAAAACATGTCCCAACGCGGTCGCGAGTGTTTCGATCTCGCTGTCTGGCCCACAGCGTGGAGAAGCCTTGCCCAGGCCTGAAACTTCTCTTTGCAGTTCCAGAAAGCAGGCGACTGGGACGGAAAGCTCTTTGCTAACCTTTTACAGCGGAGCCCTGCTTGGGCTACAGATGCCAGCGTTGCCCCTGCCCCAAGGCGTGTGGCGATCACAAAGACGACACTGAAAATACTATCATCCGGCTCCCCTGCTAATAAATAGAAGGGTGTTTAACTACAGGCACGACTCTGCCCTTGTGCTGGCGCGGTTACCGTGCGGAAATAACTCGTCCCTGTACCCACAGCATCCTCAACCCAAAGGAGAGTTGTGAATTCTTTCAAAACACTCTTCTGGAGTCCGTCCCCTCCCTCCTTGTCCGCCCTCTGCCCCTCAAGGCCCTGCCCCCAGCTGGGGGCGCTACCGGCTGCCCGCGGAGCTGCAGCCACAGCCACCTCCTAGACGCGCAAGGAGAGCACCAAGAAAGTGGGGAATTTGTGCCTGGGCATCGTTTACATTTGGGGCGCCAAATGCCCACGTGTTGATGAAACCAGTGAGATGGGAACAGGAGGCGGGAAACCAGAGAGAGGAAGAGCTAGGGAGGAGACCCCAGCCCCGGATCCTGGGTCGGCAGGGTTTTCCGCGCGCATCCCAAAAGGTGCGGCTGCGTGGGGCATCAGGTTAGTTTGTTAGACTCTGCAGAGTTTCCAAACCATCCCATCCCCCAACCTGACTCTATGGTGGCCGTATTTTTTACAGAAATTTGACCACGTTCCCTTTCTCCCTCGGTCCCAAGCGCGCTCAGCCCCCTCTCCATCCCCCTTGAGCCCGCCCTTCTCCTCCCCCTCGCCTCCTCGGGTCCCTCCTCCGGTCCCTCCCCAAGAATCTCCCGGCCACGGGCTCCCATTGGTTGTGCGCAGGGAGGAGGCGTGTGCCCGGCCTGGCGAGTTTCATTGAGCGGAATTAGCCCGGATGACATCAGCTTCCCAGCCCCCCGGCGGGCCCAGCTCATTGGCGAGGCAGCCCCTCCAGGACACGAACATTGTTCCCCGCCCCCGCCCCGGCCACCGCTGCCGCCGTCGCCGCTGCCGCCGGGCTATAAAAACCGGCCGAGCCCCTAAAGGTGCGGATGCTTATTATAGACCGACGCGACACCAGCGCCCGGTGCCAGGTTCTCCGCTGAGGCTTTTCGGAGCGAGCTCCTCAAATCGCATCCACAGTAAGTGTCCCCGCCCCCCAGCAGCCCCAGCCTAGATCCCAGGGACAGACTCTGCTCAACTCGGCCGTGACCCAGAATGCTCCGATACAGGGGGTCTGGATCCCTCCTGTGCGGGCCATTTCTCCAGAGCGACTTTGCTGTTCTGTCCTCCCCACACTCACCGCTGCATCTCCCTCACCAAAAGCGAGAAGTCGGAGCGACAACAGCCTTTCTGCCCAAGCCCTAGTCAGCTGGTGAGCTCCCCGTGGTCTCCAGATGCAGCAGATGGACTCTGGGCCCCGCGCCGGCTCTGGGTGCATGTGCGTGTGCGTGTGTTTGCTGCGTGGTGTCGATGGAGATAAGGTGGATCCGTTTGAGGAACCAAATCATTAGTTCTCTATTTAGATCTCCACTCTCCCCAAAGAAAGGCCCTCACTTCCCACTCGTTTATTCCAGCCCGGGAGGCTCAGTTTTCCCACTCCTAACTAACTGAAAGCCCGAAGCCTCTAGAATGCCACCCGCACCCCGAGGGTCACCAACGCTCCCTGAAATAACCTGTTGCATGAGAGCAGAGGGGAGATAGAGAGAGCTTAATTATAGTTACCTGCGTGCAGCTAAAAGGAGGGCCAGAGATAGTAGCGAGGGGGACGAGGAGCCACGGGCCACCTGTGCCGGGACCCCGCGCTGTGATACTGCGGCGCAGGCGGGATCAGCTTTTCTCTCTCTCTCTCTCTCTCTCTCTCTCTCTCTCTCTCTCTCTCTCTCTCTCATTCTCTCATTCTCTCTCTTTTCTCCTCCTCTCCTGGAAGTTTTCGGGTCCGAGGGAAGGAGGACCCTGCGAAAGCTGCGACGACTATCCTCCCCCGGGGCCATGGACTCGGACGCCAGCCTGGTGTCCAGCCGCCCGTCGTCGCCAGAGCCCGATGACCTTTTTCTGCCGGCCCGGAGTAAGGGCAGCAGCGGCAGCGCCTTCACTGGGGGCACCGTGTCCTCGTCCACCCCGAGCGACTGCCCGCCGGAGCTGAGCGCCGAGCTGCGCGGCGCTATGGGCTCTGCGGGCGCGCATCCTGGGGACAAGCTAGGAGGCAGTGGCTTCAAGTCATCGTCGTCCAGCACCTCGTCGTCCACGTCGTCGGCGGCTGCGTCGTCCACCAAGAAGGACAAGAAGCAAATGACAGAGCCGGAGCTGCAGCAGCTGCGTCTGAAGATCAACAGCCGCGAGCGCAAGCGCATGCACGACCTCAACATCGCCATGGACGGCCTGCGCGAGGTCATGCCGTACGCGCACGGCCCTTCGGTGCGCAAGCTTTCCAAGATCGCCACGCTGCTGCTGGCGCGCAACTACATCCTCATGCTCACCAACTCGCTGGAGGAGATGAAGCGACTGGTGAGCGAAATCTACGGGGGCCACCACGCTGGCTTCCACCCGTCGGCCTGCGGCGGCCTGGCGCACTCCGCGCCCCTGCCCGCCGCCACCGCGCATCCGGCAGCAGCAGCGCACGCCGCACATCATCCAGCGGTGCACCACCCCATCCTGCCGCCCGCCGCCGCAGCGGCTGCTGCCGCCGCTGCAGCCGCGGCGGTGTCCAGCGCCTCTCTGCCCGGATCCGGGCTGCCGTCGGTCGGCTCCATCCGTCCACCGCACGGCCTACTCAAGTCTCCGTCTGCTGCCGCGGCCGCCCCGCTGGGGGGCGGGGGCGGTGGCAGTGGGGCGAGCGGGGGCTTCCAGCACTGGGGCGGCATGCCCTGCCCTTGCAGCATGTGCCAGGTGCCGCCGCCGCACCACCACGTATCGGCCATGGGCGCCGGCAGCCTGCCGCGCCTCACCTCCGACGCCAAGTGAGCCGACCGGCGCCGGCGCGTTCTGGCGACAGGGGAGCCCGGGGCCGCGGGGAAGCGAGGACTGGCCTGCGCCGGGCTCGGGAGCTCTGTCGCGAGGAGGGGCGCAGGACCATGGACTGGGGGTGGGGCATGGTGAGGACTCCAGCATCTGCGAACCCAAGCAATGGGGGCGCCCACAGAGCAGTGGGGAGTGAGGGGATGTTCGCTCCGGGACCTGATCGAGCGCTCTCTGGCTTTAACCTGCGCTGGTCCAGTAGACATCGTTTTATGAAACGGTACCGCTGCGTGCATTCCTCACTAGAACTCATCCGACCCCCGACCCCCACCTCCGGGAAAAGATTCTAAAAACTTGTTTCCCTGAGAGCGTGGCCTGACTTCCAGACTCGGCCTGGGCAGCACTTCGTGGGGGAGGGGGTGTTATGGGAGGGGGACACATTGGGGACTTGCTCCTCTTCCTCCTTTCTTGGCCGGTGGGAGACTCCGGGTAGCCGCACTGCAGAAGCAACAGCCCGACCGCGCCCTCGAGGGTCGTCCCTGGCCCAAGGCCAGGGGCCACAGGTTAGTTGGAAGCCGGCGTTCGGTATCTGAAGCGCTTATGGTCATATCCAATCTCAATATCTGGGTCAATCCACACCCTCTTAGAGCTGTGGCCGTTCCTCCCTGTCTCTCGTTGATTTGGGAGAATATGGTTTTCTAATAAATCTGTGGATGTTCCTTCTTCAACAGTATGAGCAAGTTTATAGACATTCAGAGTAGAACCACTTGTGGATTGGAATAACCCAAAACTGCTGATTTCAGGGGCGGGTGCATTTTAGTTATTATTTTAAAATAGAAACTACCCCACCGACTCATCTTTCCTTCTCTAAGCACAAAGTGATTTGGTTATGTTGGTACCTGAGAACGTAACAGAATTAAAAGGCAGTTTGCTGTGAAAACAGTTTGGGTTATTTGGGGGTTCTGTTGGCTTTTTAAAATTTTCTTTTTTGGATGTGTAAATATATCAAGGATGAGGTAAGTGCGCAATGCTAAGCTGTTTGCTCACGTGACTGCCAGCCCCACCGGAGTCTAAGCCGGCTTTCCTCTATTTTGGTTTATTTTTGCCACGTTTAACACAAATAGTAAACTCCTCCACGTGCTTCCTGCGTTCCGTGCAAGCCACCTCGGCGCTGCCTGCGTTGCAAACTGGGCTTTGTAGCGTCTGCCGTGTAACACCCTTCCTCTGATCGCACCGCCCCTCGCAGAGAGTGTATCATCTGTTTTATTTTTGTAAAAACAAAGTGCTAAATAATATTTATTACTTGTTTGGTTGCAAAAACGAAATAAATGACTGAGTGTTGAGATTTTAAATAAAATTTAAAGTAAAGTCGGGGGATTTCCATCCGTGTGCCACCCCGAAAAGGGGTTCAGGACGCGATACCTTGGGGCCGGATTTGGGGATCGTTCCCCCAGTTTGGCACTAGAGACACACATGCATTATCTTTCAAACATGTTCTGAGCAAATCCTCCGGGTCTTTTTCACAACTTGCTTGTCCTTATTTTTACTTTCTGACGCCTAACCCGGAACTGCCTTTCTCTGCAGTTGAGTATTGAGCTCCTTTATAAGCGGACATTTCCTTCCCGGAGCATCGGACTTTGGGACTTGCAGGGTGAGGGCTGCGCCTTTGGCTGGGGGTCTGGGCTCTCAAGAGTCCTCTACTGCTCGATTTTTATTTCCTTTCTGCTCAGAGGCGGTCTCCGCCACCACCCTCCCCCTACGGGTTTCCTTGGCTTCAGCTGCGGACCTGGATTCTGCGGAGCAATGGCGTTCCCAGAAAAGCGCTTGGGGAGTGCTTGGTGCAGAATCTACTAACGCTTCCATTTCTTTTCAGCCATCTCCCCTATCGTCCCCCAGCGGCCACCCCCGCCTTGAACTGCAAAGGATCAGGTGCTCCAAACCGCTGGAGGAGCACTGGCAGCGCTTTGGCCTCTGTGCTCTTTCCTGGGGTCACCTCTGTGTCCTCTTGGCCATTGGGTTCTCACAATCCAAACCCGCGATGCAAATTTAGGATGTGTCTGTGAACAGAGATTCTAGGTAGAAATAAAAATACTTTGGCCTTCCTGGTCAAGGACCAGGGCAGATCCTGTTGCAGTCTCCGTGCCCGAGGGCTGGCCTGAGAATGAGCCCCTGAAAAGACAGCGGGTACGGGCACAGTAAGAACGTCCCCTGGTCCAGGGTCCTCTCTCTGACAATATTTTTGGTGGCCACTGGCCACCCTGGATCTGGGGGTGCAGAAGATTTCCCCAGTCAGAACCCCATTTCTTGAGTGGCATAGCTGAGCCTGGCTCACACAGGCAGGCACCCTTTGCTTAGACTTGAAGGCTGCTCTGTCCCCTAGCAAGGGACAGGCACTTCCTGCTCCTCCAGCAGGGAATGTCGGGCTGCTGGCCAGGACAGCAGTCGCCCAGGGATCGGGTGCTGGAGGCCTAGTTTTTCACCGATGGGCTTGGCTTTTTGCAAAGGCTGGGAGGGATCTGGAGAGGTTGAGCGGCTGGGGGCTGAGGACAGGTGGAAAGCCTCCTGCCACCACCACCCCAACAGAGCCATGTGAATCCAAGAAGAAGGAAGGGCAGGGTGTAGTCGTTTTTATTCTGAAATCCCATTTGAAATGAAACTTGAAAAGAATTCAAAACTAGGTCCAGCTGCAGCCACAGACACACTCAGAGGGACTCCAGGAGGCTGGAACGTAAACCAGTGGGCGCTGAGAACCTGGCCGGTGGGGGGGTAGGGGTCTTGATTGCAGTTTTGGCTCTTCCACACCCACTGCCAGGCAGGTGTGCTGGTGCAGGCTCTGAGCGTGCTTGGTGTCTGCATAGAAGGACGGTTGTTGAAAGGCAATAAATCAAGTCTTTCCCTCCACCCCTGCACCTAAGCTCTCAGTAGCAACCAGCCACCAGCCAGGCCAGGCAAGACCAGGGCTTCCGAAGAAGGAGGGGCTGTGTCCAGCCAGGCTTTGGGCCCTCCTCCATGCCAGCCACCTAAACTGTGCACCCAGCTGGGGGCCTTGACCACAGTGGGTGAGACTGGAGCAGCTCTGGACGTGGAGGAGGAAGACACTGGCACACAGTGCAGATCCCCCAGAACAGGTGGCTACTCACTGAGGGGGGCCGTGGACTGGTGGGGGCCAAGGTAGAGGACTCAGGCCAGTGGCTGGGCTTTGATGTAGGGCAGTATAAGACTGTATGCAATCACTTTGACTTTGGTGGGCTCTTCATTGGCAGTGGGCTCCTCACCAAGAGGGGAAGGGAAAGAGGTAACTGTTTCCGGGATCTGCTGCAGTCTGCCCTGCCACAATGCGGTCCCCTCTGGGGAGCATTCGTTGGGAGATTCTCAACAGGCTGGACTGCAGCTCAGCCTCCTCCCCAGCCCCACTGTGTGGCTCTGCAGCACCCCGGCTCTCAGCCTCCGAGTTTAGGAACTCACCACCCCCCAGGTCTTTGAGACTCCCCAACCCTCCTTAAGAACCTGGGAACTCCTTAAGAACCTGGGAGCAGTGGCTCAAGCCTGTAATCCCAGCACTATAGGAGGCCGAGGCGGGCAGATCACCTAAGGTTGGGAGTTAGAGACCAGCCTGACCAAAATGCAGAAACTCCATCTCTATTAAACATACAAAATTAGCCAGATGTGGTGGCACATGCCTGTGATCCCAGCTACCTGGGAGGCTGAGGCAGGAGAAGTGCTTGTACCCAGGAGGCGGAGGCTGCAATAAGCCAAGATCGTGCCATTGCACTCCAGCCTGAGCAACAAGAGTGAAACTCTGTCAAAAAAAAAAAAAAAGAAAGAAAGAAAGAAAGAAAAAGAAAGAAAGAAAGAAAGAAAGAAAGAAAGAAAGAAAGAAAGAAAGAAAGAAAGAAAGAAGGAAAGAAAGAAAGAAGGAAAGAAAGAAAGAAAGAAACTTGGGAGCTCAGCTGACCAGAGGTTGAGGGGCCAGTGGGCAGAACCCGAGCATCCTCCTCTGGCCTCAGCTCCCCAGGGCATTGTCCCTGGGCTCCTCACTCTCTTATATGGGCAGGAGCCACAGAGAAATGACACTCTCCTGGACTCAGTGTTGAAGGACTAACCCCTAATGCCCATGGAGTTGGAATTCTGCACCGTGGGGACAGGCAGTGAGCAGATGAGTGAAGTGAACCCACAGAGGTGTCACACTCCCAGTGAGGCCAGGAGTTCTAATGTGACTGTAGGAAGACATGAGTACTAAAGACACCCATGGTGATTTGGGGTTCTGACAGCCACCCATCAAAGACCAGCCCTTCTCATTCCCAGACTGGGATCAGTGAGGAGCCCCTGGGCCAGGGCATTGAATTTTAAAGCCCCCTAGATGGTCTTATGGATAAAACTACCCCAATGGTGGAAAATGTCTGTCTCCCACTGGGGCAGAATCTACCTAGCAATCTTTCTGGACTTCTACTGAGTATTCACCTTGATGCTTCCTAGAAGTTCATTTAGGAGGTGGCAAAGGAGTCCCCCTTCACCTGCCATGTCATTTTAAGTCACTCTTTCATTACAGATTTTGTGCCTAGTATCCCCCTTCCCCACACAAGTGCCCCCATAGTACCAGAAGAGGTTATAGGGTCTTTAACAAGGGCCCTACACCAAGAGTGACCATTTATTTGTAGTCTCTGCAAAGCTATAAGGGAAGCCAGGATAAAGCCAGGCTATTCACGGCAGTGGTTGCTGTATTCAGTCCCATCCTGACTAGGGAGAGGGACGTGGGACAGCATGGGGGAGCATGGCCACTCCCTGGTTTGGAGGCAGCCAGCAGCTCATGGGCTATATCCCAGGGCTAAGCCGCAACTCCTTGTAAGTGAGGAGGCCATTCTAGGCAGGGCAGAGATGGGGATCACCCACAGCTACATCCTTACTCCCTATCTCTCCTCTAGGGCCCCAGTGATTGCTACTGGCTGTTTGTCTGTGGAAGAGGTTGGAGGTGGAGGGCTGCAGCGAGGAACTGAAGAGGCAAAGCTGGGAGGAGGGAGTCAGGGCCGGGCTGAACCTCCAGGGGAACTCAGGATATTAATAGGTGGAGGAGGCTGGGAGAGGAGGCGGATAGCGTTGACTGAGGTTTAGCCGGGTTAAGGCAGGGCACAGAGAGCTTCAAGAGCCTCAATTCATTCCATTCTCACCACAACCATTTGAGGAGGGTGCTATTATTGCCCCGTCTTACAAATAAGGAAACTGAGGCACAGAAAGGGTAAGTGACTTGCTCAGGGGACACAGCCAGTAAATGAAGGTGGCAAGGTTGTTGTAATCCAGGGCCCACCCCAAGAGGCCACCTGGCCCGCACTCCAGCAGTCCCCAGACTCTGGCTCAGCTGCCGCCTCGGGAATCCTCTGCTGCCACCCCGTCCCCCACCCCGGCCCCCTTAGGTGGCGCTCCTAGTGCTTCCCCCCATGCCTGGACCCCATCTGTCCCCGACTCCCCCATCTGGGCGGCGGGCGGGGCTCACAGGCTTTAGCAATTAGCGGGCGCGGGTGGGAGCGCGGCGCGGGCGGAGGAAGGGCCGGAGCAGGTGAGCCGCGGCGGAGCCTCATTAGGGCGGCCCGCACGCCCCGCGAGGGACCGTCGTTAGTGCCAAGACAGCTGCCGCTCCTGCCGGCCTGGGGCCGCAGCCGGAATCCCGGGCCACATCCCCTGCCCCGTTGTGCCTTCCACACCTCGGGCAGTCACTAGGAAAAGGGTCGCCAACTGAAAGGCCGGCAGGGACCAGGATGATACCTGCGTCAGTCCCGCGGCTGCTGCGAGTGCGCGCTCTCCTGCCAGGGGGACTTCACACCCTCCTTTACAGCACACCGAGGGCCCTGCAGACACGCGAGCGGGCCTTCTGTTTGCAAACCCTGAAAGCGGGCGCGGTCCACCAGGACGATCTAGCAGGGCTCTGGGTGAGGAGGCCGCGTCTTTATCTCGGGTCCTTGGGCAGCCACGTTGCAGCTCTGGGGGAAGACTGCTCAAGGAACCCGCTCTGAACTGCGCGCTGGTGTCCTCTCCCGCTCTCGCTTCCCGGACCCCGCACAGGCTAACGGGAGACGGGTGCGGAGGGGTGGCCGGGCTCCGCAGGCCCACCCCACCGGCTGGAGACCCCGGCACGGCCCGCTTCCGCCAGGATTGAAGCAGCTGGCTTGGACGCGCGCAGTTTTCCTTTGGCGACATTGCAGCCACAATCCGTCCACTGGTTGTGGGAGCGGTTGGAGGTCCCCCAAGAAGGAGACACGCAGAGCTCTCCAGAACCGCCTACATGCGCGTGGGGCCCAAACAGCCGCCCAAGGAGCACCCAGGTCCATGCACCCGAGCCCAAAATCACAGACCCGCTACGGGCTTTTGCACACCAGCCCCAAACACCTGAGTCCACGTGCACAGGCTCTCACACAGGAACTCATGCACCCGAGTTCGCGCTCACAGATCCACACACACCGGTGCTTGCACATGCAAGGGCCTGGAAATGCAAAGCAGGGGCCTCTCTGGACCCCCTCCCTCCGGCCCTCCTGAGCCCTGCTGAGCCCTGCTGAGTCCTGGAGGCCCTGTGACCCAGTGTCCTTGGACCGCAAGCATCCTGGTTTACTCCCCTACCCTGGCTGACCTGAGAGCTGGGGATCTTTTCAGCCTTGTATGCCTGGCCTCCCCTTTTCCTCTGCCTCCCTCCCAGACCAGCCCGGCTCTCAGACACCTCTGCTTTCTAGGCAAAAGTTCTGGAGCCCAGAGCAAGGGCCACAGGTGCAATGCAGTCCAAACAGGACCATGAGCAGTTCTCTCTCCTTCATCCTCAGATTTGGCAGTAGAAGCTTGTTTTTCAGAACAGGGCTGGAGTGGCCTCTCCGAAGCTCTGAACCTGTTTCAACTGTAGAATAGAGCCTTAATGGGTGATCTTGGAAGATCCGTGGGCCGATCAGGCTCTGCCCCAATACCCGAGCCCTCTGGGTGTCCTGGTCCACCTCAGAGCAGAGGTCCTGGGAGCCCCTGCTGGCAGGGGTGTGATGGGTGAGAACAGCCCTCCTCCGTGTGTCCTGTGTGCACTAAGAGAATTCACTGGCCTCTGCTGAAGTGGAGTTTAGGCAGTTCTAGAAAGGAGTTGTCCTTGGTTGTGGGGCTTCCCTAGGGTGGAAACTGTGGTTTGGACATCCTTGTACCTTCAGGGTACCTGCTAGATATAAGGGCTCACAAAAAAATGAATGAATGAATGAACGAATGGCACAGTGCAAGTCAGGAGGTTTGGAGAGTGTGGAAGTGTAAAAGTCCTGAATCCTTCATTGATGGGGGATACTGAGGCCTAAAGGCTGGTGAGCACTTTGATTCTATCCAGGGCAGCTGGATTCAGACCAAAGCCGTATACTACAGTGATCCAGGTTGCACGACACCTTCCTGATCCTCTCTTCTTATGTAAATAAAGTAATTAATAGTAACACCTGACAACTGTGTTGCTGTGAGAATTAAATGAAACATCCCAGGAGTCGCCCTCTGCTTGGTCCCAGCAGTGAATGGATGCCCTGGGCCCAAGGGCCTGCCCAGAGTGCAGCTGCTGCTGAGTGTGGACTCCCACAGCTGAGTCTCCCCCCACCCAAGCAGCCAAGTGGGGCTGTCACCATGGAGGCCGTGAAGAGGCGGCTGGGTGTGGAGTAGTTATGCTGCCTTGGCCAAGCTCTGCCAGCTGAGTGACCTTGGACAAGAGACACGAGCTTTCTTAGCCTTGGCTTCCTTATCTGTAAAGTAGGGGTGATGCTAGTACCATCTTCACAGGCCATCTGGCTTGAGAGGGAGAACCTGGCACACTACGCGTATCCAATTAAGCAGAAGAAGGTGCCCGACTGCATGAGTGTCATCCCATTGAATCTTCTGGGAGGTCCTACAAGGTATGGTCTCTGTTACTCTGGGTGACATGACCTGTCCTGCAGCATCACAAGGGGTCTGTATGCCTCGGAGCCCCAAGGAACAACTCAGTACTGTCCCTGAGCTCTGTACAGGGTCCACTTCCCAAACCCCTCCCAAGGCAAGGCAAGGCCTCTGTTCTGACCTTTGCATGCCCTGGGGTGCCTGGTACTGAGCAGAATGCACGGTTAGTTCTCTGGGAATATCCTTTGCATTGCGTCGTGGACAAGGAGGGCCCATGCTCTACATGGAAAACAGACCTGGGCCTTTTTTTTTTTTTTCTTAGATGGAGTCTCGCTCTGTCACCCAGGCTGGAGTGTGCAGTGGCATGATCTCAGCTCACTGCAACCCTGCCCTGGGTTCAAGCCATCTTCTTGCCTTAGCTTCCCAAGTAACTGGGATTACAGGTGCACGCCACCGTGCCCAGCTAATTTTTGTATTTTTAATAGAGACAGGGTTTCACCATGTTGGCCAAGCTGGTCTCAAACTCCTGACCTCAGGTGACCCACTCACCCTGGCCTCCCAAAGTGCTGGGATTACAGGCATGAGGCACGGCACCTGGCCCAGACCTGAGTCCTTTTAAAGGAGAGAGCCAGGATCAGAAAGGAACTGATTGAAGGAAAAGTTGCCTGTGAAGTCCAAGCCCCAGCCTCACGGTCCCATCCCCCCATCCACCCATTGAGGAGAGTCCACCCTCTCAGGGCCAGGCCTGCTGTTTCCTCCATCTGTGCCCCTCAGATGCCCAGTGTAAGGGGTGAGCTGGAGAGCTAAGGATCTGCTTGTTCTGGAATTGCAGCTGGGACCCTCGGGAAGAACAGTGGTGGGGCCTCCTGGGAGCTGGGCATGGAGCTCCCCATCAGCTCCAGCTCTGACCTCTCTGGGCTGTTCAGGCAAAGGCAGCAGTGCTAATGAAGACACTGGAGGACAGTGTGGCTTAGTCAGCACAGGAAGCAAATAACAGTGCAGCCGGGTGCTGGCAGGCGACCACAGCAGGGGCAGGCAGCCCATAAGACCAGCACAGCCAGGAGGCTGCCCTGCCCTGCCCCACCCCGGGCTTGCCTTCTTTGCCCCTCTCTTTCCCTTCACCACCCTCCACAGCCAATTTGCTTGTCATCACCCACCTTTTTGTGTTTAACCCATCAGCTCTTCCTACCTCATTCACTATTTTTTTGTTTGTTTTAATTAAGGTTGAATGCATGTCACACAAAGCTAACCATTTTAAGATGAACAGTTTCAGTGGCATTGACAATGTCGTGCAGCCACCACCTCTGTCTCATTCCAAAACATTTTCATCATTGCAAAGTAAAACCTGGACCCACTGAGCAGTTCCTCCTCACTCCCCCATCCCTAACCCTGGCAGCCCCCAATCTACTTTCCGTGTCTATGGCTTCACTGATTCTAGATACTTCATATAAATGGAGTCATAAAACATGCGGCCTTTTGTGACTGGCTTCTCTCACTTAGCATAATGTTTTTGAGGTTCAGCCACATTGTTGCATGTATCCCTACTTCATTCCTTCTTACAGTGGAATCATATTCTGTTGTAGGTGTGTGCTACATTTTGTTTATCCATTCATCTGTTGGTGATTTCGTTCACTTCTGAGTAACTCCTCAGGTCCTGGTATGCAACCTGCCATAGTGAAAAGAGGCCTGTTCCAGGAGCTTAAAAATCTAGGTCTCTGACCAGGCTGAGCATCCTCCAGCGAGTTGCTTGACCTTTCTGGGCCTCTATCTACTCATCTACAAAGTGAAAAGCTTGGCAAAGGACATTTCAAGTTATGATCTTCTGTGACTTTTTACAACCCTGAAGTCCACCCTGCCACTCGTAGAATGTATTTCATGTCCTCCCTGCCACAGGTGTGTGTCAAGGACCCCATAACAAACGTCCCAGAACTTGCACAATGCCCCCAGCAGATCAGGATGCCTGAGCAAATCTCTGCCTTTGGGTCTTAGGGAGCCAGAATCTCAGCGAGATGCCTGGCTGAAGTAGGTAGTGTGTTGTGAGTGATTCCCTTATTCAATATCCAGCCAGACTTTCATCAGTTGTGACTTGGAAAGGAAATGACCAACTAACTTGTAACTTGTTCAGATCCTCATTATGATATAGTTAAGAGACGCATTTTAAGAAGTGGGCATTAAACTACATAGTGAAGATCCCATATAAATCTGGGGCTAGGGGTAGTGGAAAAACTGCTGTCCTTACTCCTGTAGTTCATCTTCTCAGCCTTTTATCCAGTACACATTTAATGTGCCAGGTGGGTGTGGAGGACACTCAGTGACAACACCTGCATCAGGTACATCTGAACTTGATGGCCACCGCATTACCGCATCCCCTGCTTTAGGCAGGTTAGAAACATACAGAGAAACTGCTTTAAAAACATGCTTGTCCTCAACATTTAAGAGCTTTGAAATGGACCCTGATTGGAGCGGGGTGATCAAGTTGTCTTTTCCATTTGAACTTGAACTTAAAGGGGAAAGAACTTTATGTAGGGAAGGTACCAAGCTCACGACTTACCGAGCTTCCATAGTCCAAAAAGAATTTGAGGGGTTTGTTTGAACCATGTTACAGAACTGAAAAGTATTTTCATACAATTGAAAGTCAGAAAATGGGTGGCACTTGCTGTATTGTTCTAACGTGTTCGCTCGTGGGCCTCACTCATATATTTAATCTTCTTTTGTTAAGAGAAAGAAGTCATACCTCATGTTTTTTTTTTTAACTTTTATTCCAAAAAGAATTTTGGAATATGGAGGCTCTGTAAACTGAGATCATAATTTCACTTCCCTTTTTTTTTTTGAGACAGTTTCGCTCTTGTCACCCAGGCCGGAGTGCAATGACACAATCTCAGCTCACTGCAACCTCTGCCTCCCAGGTTCAAGTGATTCTCCTACCTCAGCCTCCCAAGTAGCTGGGATTACAGGCATGCACCACCACGCCCGGCTTATTTTTGTATTTTTAGTAGAGATGGAGTTTCACCACGTTGGTCAGGCTGGTCTTGAACTCCTGACTTGAGGTGATCCACCCGCCTCGGCCTCCCAAAGTGCTGGGAGCCATCACGCTCAGCCCCTCCTTCCTTTTTAAGACTCCAACTTTCCTCTGGCATTTTCAATTCCCTTGCCCTGCTCAATTTCCCTTTCCCCATATGCTATTTATTACTGATTAATTTTGTTGTTTATTGTCTGTCTTCCACACTAAAATATAAGCTCCACCGGGCAGAAATATTTGTCCATATTGATCACTGATGTACAGTGGTATCCAGCCCATAATAAGTGCTCCATAAATATCTGTTAAACTAATGGAATGAATGCATGCAGATAATTTTTGCCACTGAACTATTTTGTAACTAGAATGCAAGTGACATAAAGCTTCATTAGGATTCTCACATGAGAAAATACAAGCAAAAATCTGATCCTGTGAAAAGTGTAGCATCAAACTTCATTTTCCTTCCAGAAAATGCTTTTTAAAAATCTGCCAAGTCTTGGAGGCTGGCCTTTTATTGGTCCTGGGGTGTGGGGCAAACAAGGGATTTTCTGAAATAATTTATCAGTTACTATCAACAAATTTGCTAAAGCCTGACATACAACATTCGCCACTGTGAACAAAAGCTGCCTCCCAAAGTCCCTTGGGTAGTCTTTGCGCACACTAAAAATCCAGAGCTTGAGGCATAAGACTGACCTTAACATTAAATGAATTCATGGTTGGATACTTTGTTCTAATCCTTTGTGAAGCGAACTCCTTGGATTTTTAAAACATGCTATTGGATGAATCTTTCCAATGAGGAGCATATAAATATCTCCTTTAGTAGTTCCTACAAAGCATCCATGTCAATGTCATTAACAGAATGGAATGATATTGGAGGGAGTGGGAGGTGGTTGCAACTTGCAATTCAGACAGCCAGTGAAAACCTTAACATTAAGTATCCTTAAAAAAAAAAAAAAAAAACCCTCAGTGGTTGTATTTATCCTGAATGCAAAACTGTCCCCTTTGTTGAGATCGGCTGAACTAACTCAGCCTGGAGAACAATGTTGAGGCTGCTGGCGGGCCATGTGCTAATGTGTTCATGCATTACAGGCCGCAACAGATGGCTGTGAGAACACTTGGCCTGCCCCGCCTGGGTCAGGATGCAGAGCCCAAGGCCTGTTTCCAGTGCTGTCCCGCTATGAAAACACTGCTTCTCTTGGGAGAGGTGATGGCTGGCCTGGGGGAGGCCAGCCATGTCTGTTCTATCCAATTCAAGGGCAAAGGTGCAAGGGAATAATGATCAGGGGTTTGTTTGAGCCATGTTACAGAACTGAAAAGTATTTTCATACAATTGAAAGTCAGAAAATGGGAGACACTTGCTATATTGTTCTATCATGTTAGCTCACAGGCCTCGTTCATACATTTAATCTTTTTATGTTAAGAGAAAGAAGCCACACCTAATGTTTTTATTTTTTTTATTTTTTTAACTCTTATTTTAGACTTGGATACAGGTGCAGGTTTGTCATATGGGTAAATTGCATGTCATGGGGGTTTGAGGTACAGATTATTTTGTCACCCTGATAATAAGCATAGTACCGGATAGGTAGTTTTTTTTATCCTCTCTCTCCTCCCACCCTCCACCCTCAAGTAGGTCCTGGTGTCTGTTTTTCCCTTCTTTGTATTCATATTTACTCAATTTTTAGCTCCCACTTATAAGTGAGAACATGTGGTATTTGGCTTTCTGTTCCTGTGTTAGTTTGCTTAGGATAATGACCTCCAGCTCCATCCATATTCCTGCAAAAGATATGATCTCATTCTTTTTTATGGCTGCATAATATTCCATGGTGAATATGTACCACATTTTCTCTATCCAATCCATTGCTGATGGGCATTTAGGTTGATTCCATGTCTTCGCTATTGTGAATAGTGCCGCAATGAACATATGCACACTTGTCTTTATGGTAGGGAGATTTAATCTTCTCCTATGACCAGGATGTGGTGTTTTGAGTATAGTTCTAATTTTTCTTTCCTTCCCTCTGACAAGTTTCTCTTCAATCTTTCCCTACATCCCAGTGAATCAGTGAGAAAGCAAAACAACCCCTCCTGTCCCCCCACACCAAAACCAAACCAAAACAAACAAAAAATCCGCCAGGCTTTCTTACAACTACAAAGTAAAGCTACAGAGAAATTCCTTTGGAAACATGTTTGCAAAGGGATGTTTGTCCCTGTATCCCTACAAATGAGAAGAAAACCAACATTAGCCATCACCTTTGCTCTTTCCATCCCACCCTGAAGCAAAGGCTCAGGCAGGTGTGGCTGGTCCAGCAGCTCAAGGTCCAATGTCCTGGGAGGGAATATGGGAGTCACTGGCTCTTTGTAGTTGTGGACTCTACCTACAGAGCCAGGCCAACCTGTCCAGGCAGCCCTGCCTGCTTCTCCAGCTCATGCCCCCAGAGCTGGAACTCACTCACTCAGAGCCAGGTCCCCTGAGATGAGAGTGGCACCTCAGAGACATCACCCCAGAGTCACCCCAGATACATGCAGAGACAGAGAAGCACCACAGGCACACAGAGCAGTATGGACTATCAACCCCTGTGCTCAACTCTCTGAAACAGATAAGCAGATGTATGGCTGGCTTGTGGTCTTCAAAGTTGGTCTAAGTTTCCTGGTGTTCATATAGGAGCACTGGGAAGCTGGCATGTGGATTACTGATGTAGAATGGTGTCCGGTCTATAGTGAGCTGGAAGCTCCCCACCCGCCTGTCTGTCACACTCAGCATGTCTTCTGTTGATGCCACTGTGTGGATAAGCATAGTGTCTCCCGGGAGCCCTGTCAAAATGCCCATTGCCTGGGAAGGAATACACAGCAAGTCACTGGCACTGGTTAGTCTATAAAGTACTATTGATAACATGAAGTAGGGCACTGACAGCCTGGAAAGGTAAATTTTACCTGGAAGGGAAGCAGGGAAGGCAGGAAAGAGGGAGAACTTGAGATCAACAAGGCTGGTACCATAAGGATCGGAAGTAGGCTATGGGGAAGGACATTTCAAGGCTGTGGTGGTGAGGATGCAGGTTAGGTGCCATAACAAAGAAAGTTCCAAGACAGCATCTTAGACAAAGTTACAGTCTAGGGAGGTGGCCCAGGGCTGGTCTGAAAGCTTCATGGATGGTATGAACAACCCAATTCCCTCCCTCTTATTTTTCTGCTATCCTCAACACAGTCTCCCTCTTGCTACTTCAAGTCTGCCATCGTGCGCATATTCTGGGAAGGAGTATGGAGCAGGGAGGGTTCTCCTTCCTTTTAAGGTACAAACCAAGAATGGCATATGTCACTTCTGCTTGTATTCCCTGGTACAGAACCTAGGTCAGAAAATGTGGGCTTCATCTGGGTGGCCACATGCTAGCTAAAACCTTTACTAAAAAGGGAGGGCAGACACTGGGGACAAGAAGTAGTCTGTGTCACACCAGGCTGAGGAAGGGAGGTCCCCCCCAAAGAGCTCTGCATCCACAGCATCTGACTCACAGTCCACCCACAACACAAACCCAGACTGAAACCCGTGTTCTCAGGGAAAGGGAATGAATTTCTATAGGAGCTGTGGGGAAAAGGGAAATTTTAAACAAAAATAGTCCATTTCTCTAGCACTTGCTAGTCTGTAGGGCCTTTTACATTTTACATGTGTTACTGCCTCTAAAATGAGAAGCAGGTGCAACGTGCGCGACTCCCCTTTCACAGGTGAGGAGGTGGCGGCGGGAGCTTGCCCAGGCTCCCACAGTGGAAATGAGCAGAGCCTCTCTGAATGACTCCCAGCCCATCGGACAGCCCAGACAAGCTCCCGATCTCACTGACGCAGGCAACCATAGGCTAACATGGAATAAGACCGTCATAACACGATGTGATGCCCCTGTTCATGCCCAGCCTTTGGGAGCTGCCCTCCTAACCTCTCTGCCTTCCCTGAAGGGGGTACAGGCAGTCATATTTTGTGTAGCTTCATGACACAGAATCAGCTGCTCATTACGGAATGCATCTTTTTCATTCCACCTCCCCCCATGCCCTATCACTGAAGTGAGCCTTGTTTTGAAAGGCACATCTTCATTCTTGGTGTGTTAGGAATGAAAAGGAAAAAAAACACCTATAATCCACATAAGGCACATAGAATCAAGTGGAATCCAATTCCTCCAAGTTCAAGATGAAGGAAGCTAGAAGCAGAGGCTGAATTATGACGACAGACATGTCAGTTCATCCACTGAATCTAAGATCTAAGACCATGGCCAGGATCAAGCCGCGTTTGAAGGGGCTCTTACCAATCACCATGAAATTCCAATGTGCCTGAATCACTATGACCTGGAACCTTTGGATTTCTGCCAAATCATAATTTGGACTCTACCCTCACAGCCAGGCTGTGGCTCTTTCATTCTTTCTTGATTCATGCTCTGCCCTCACCCCTTTCATTGCTTTTTAAAGGTTTATCTTGAAAAGTCTTGTTCAGCCTGAGAACTATCTTTCCCATCAGCCATTTTCCTCTGCTTCTTAAACTTCCAGGTCCGGGATTCTCTGGCATATTAAAGGGGGCTCAGCTGATGGCCCTCAGCTCCATTGTGCCCTGTTAGGCAAGTACCTGTCCTGGTGCAGTGACTCAGACATGCAAGAGACAGGCTGTGGACTTGGGCAGCACTGTCTGGAAGAATATTCCATGATGATGGAAATGGTTTGTATCTACGCTGGCTAATATGGTGGCCACACGTGGCCATCAAGCACTTAAAATGTGGCCAGTATGACTGTGGAACTGAACTTTCAGTTTTATTTAATTTTAATTAACTTTAACTTCAATAGCCACAGGTGGCTGTTGTTCACTATATTGGACAGTGCAGCTCTACAAGCAGAGGCCACAGGACCTCTGGACCTCACCAGGTGCATCATCAATCTTGGATTTCCCCTGCTAAAACCCATACAATCTGGCCAGGCTCAAAATGCAGAGGGTTTTCTCAAAGTGAGAAGTATGGCTTTTACCATAAAACATTATTTGTATTGATTCCATTTGCAAGAAAAACGATCATTCTGGGCCAGCTGAGGTCATCCGTTTTCTGAAGAATCACAGAGTTGGAACTGTTGGCCAATTGCTTGTAGACATCTGTGACGATAAGCTTACATCACTACCCTTGCCCCTCCCTAACCCACTCCCAACACCTACAACTCTTGTTTCTATACTTCTTCTTCATAAAACTCATTTTCCATTTTTCCCTCTAGCCTAAATCATGAGCACTAGCACCTTATCAGCAGCCAAGAAAAGCACATCATGTTTCCTTTACTGACTTTCTCATTAAGTTGCCCCCATTTCTCCCCCTACTCAAATAGTTGAAGATGGGAGTTTCAAAGGTTTTGTTTTAGAAGGTATGCCAACTGTCCAGAAAAACTTTCCCCGGGTCTTTGATCTTTTCCCAAGATCTGTTGTAGATAAACAAATTCTTTGGGTAGGGAGGATAGACTTGGCACAAGCTCAATTGCAAAAGTATTATTGGGTTAATACGGTAGTTGCTGACTTTTCTTCAGGGATTCTCAATAATGGTCCTATTACATTTGGGGCCAGATACTTCTCTGTGGTGGGGGCTGTCCTGTGCAGTGTAGGATGTTCAGCAGTATCCCTGGCCTCTACTTGCCAGTTGCCAGTGATACCCTGTCCCCAGTTGGGAAAACTAAAAATGTCACCAGACATTGCCAAGCATCCCCTGGGGAACAAAATCTCCCCCAGTTGAAAATCCCTGCTCTGCTTCCATTTAACATCCACACTGAGCTGAGACAAGAGAGCAAAAGAGGAAAAAGCCACACAAAGCCATCCATTTCTATTTAAATCCTTAACTGTCATGAACCTCTTTCTTGTTTAGAATTCTTATTAGTAATGGACTTTTGCCCTAAACTCTGAGAAGTGAGAGGAGAGGAGGACATGGTGATTTTGCCTACATATCTCTGGAACATATTTTGGAACCAAGAAAGTTAGATCTGAAAATGTCAGGAGCTTGATTCATTTGTTTTCCTACATGGGAACTGTTTAAAATTAAGAGACAATGCACCCTGATATGACTCGCCAATTGTACATTGAATTCAACAAAATGTTAATAAGAGAAGTTCACATGGATTGCACTCTAACCATATGCTAAGCATTGTTGCAGGTGTACTGATTCAACGACTATTTTTATTCCTACTTTACCCACGAGGAATCAGAAGCACAGATATCATGCAGTTAGTGAGTTGCAGAGATGGGATTCAAGATCCCAGGCATATAAGGATTGTGCTGTATGGGCAGACCAAAAAAGTATACATGGCCCCTCTAAATTTTCTTTTTAAAAATATTGATTTTTAAACTAACTTTTCACTATGGAATAATTCTAGATTCACAGAAAAGTTGCAATGATAGTATAGA